>NC_091441.1:68095644-68405161 GCF_964237555.1 Oryctolagus cuniculus
TTAATTCATTTTTCAAATGCTTAGTGGGCAGTGTAATCTTATCTATCAGTCACTGGCGCAAGTGCTCAGGTTATCAGGAGTAAAGCATTCTAATCCTCAATTTGATCATGACTGAATGGGAGAACACAGGACATCAGTGATGACAATTTGGCATACAGTGTACTGTGACAGAGGCTTGCTGCATTGGGGGAGCTCGAAGGCACCGGACCCATCTGCCTGAGGGGGTGGGTGGGAACTTTGGTCAAGTTTCTTGGAGGAAGTGGCCAATTTTGAAGGATGGGTATAAGAAAGGGTATAAGAAAGAAGTGTGGGTAAGAACCTCCCTCCCAGGAGACTACCTTGGGCCAATGTGTAGAAGGAATTAGAAAGTGTGTTGGAAGTGGCAGTGGAAGGTAGCAGATAAAGACCACAGAGTAGGAAGAAGGACAGCAAGCCATGCGTCATTTCATGAGCCCAGTCACCTCGATGTACAGGGCTATGCAGGGCCCAGCTCCCAAGACCAGTCCCATGCTATATCCCTATCACTCTCTTAAAAAAAAAAAAAAAAAAGAAGTAGAAGGTCTATTCACAGCTTAATTTTCTTCTGCTGCTACTCAGACCCTATTTGCAAATGAATAAACCACTGAGGATTTTAAAGGACTCTGAATTGAAATATTACAAAGAAAATATACCTTGCACATAGTAGGTAATAAACACTGAAGATATTATCATTGATAATCTAGAGCAACATTTAGAATAACAACAAAAAATATGACATTCCCAGGGGAGGGTGTTTGGCACAGTAGGTGAGATGCTATTTAGGATACCTATGTCCCCTGGAGTCAAGTCATGGCTCCCTTTCAGAGTCCAGCTTCCTGCTGAAGCACACCCTAAGGGAGACCTGAACTGAGTTTGCAGTTTCTGGTTTGGCCTGGCCTTGCCCTGGCTGCTGTAGATATTTGAGGAAGGAGCTAGCAGGTGAAAATCTTTTAAATAAATGTAAGAACATACACACATCCACAAACACATGAAACTTGGTGTGTGACATGGTGAGGCAAAAGCAAGAGTGAAGGAAGCCCAGTCTGTCAGTCTGCTTGGCCTGTGCCAGAGACTCCCAAAATGTTGCCCTGTTTAGGGCTGGGATGAAGATGACAAAGGTAGGGAGAGAAAGGTTCTGCGCCGTGGCAGAACCCAAACCCCCAGTCAAACATGGAGACATATCTGCTCTCAGAGCAATACAAATAAGATTCCCAGAGGCTGATCTGAGGTTTTAGGTAAGAGAAGATCTACTGAGTTATCAGGATGATTTTAGTTGGTGGGAAGAAGAGCAGTCAACAGAGCAAGAGAAGTTGCAGCCACTCAGTCTTTGGAGTCAATCAGGTTCCAGCTACCACACCTGTCTACACAGCCAGTCAACCAGGATGGGCAGCGTGGGAAAAGGATGAGGAACTCAAGATGTTTCTAAAAAATACTTCAGTGTGACATCGCAGCTGTCTCCAAATACTTGGAAGTCTGTTGTGTAGAGTAGGATTAGACTCTCCTCTGTAGCTTTGGGAACAGTCCCAGGATGCAGGACTAAGGGGCTCGCCTTTTAGGGAAATAGATGTCAGCACACTGACAGGGATCCAGTATATTCTTGCCCATGTGTTGACTGACATACATCTTTAGAAAAAAACGTCTGCCACATTCTCAACCTTTAAAAGTGCAGAGTCAAACCAACTGCAGACCAAAACACTTTGGCTGTTAGCACAATGAGGCAGGCTTATGGCAGGGCTCACCCAAAGGAAGGCAACAGAGAAGTGGGCTCCAGGAGAGTTAGGGACATGAGTCCCTTACAGAAAGCATGCACCCAACTCCTTAGCCCTGCAGTCCCTGGAATTTCCCTGGCCCTCACTCTTAGGAATGAAGATGTTCTTAAAGTCCAAGAGCCTTTACCAAGTGAGGCACATTAAGTCACCTCTCAACATTATCCTACAACTAGAGTTAATACTGAGTATCAGATTAGCTGTGTTTTACCTACCATAGGCTCCAACATCTATGTGTCCTAATCTTACCTATTCCTCAGCACCTAACTAATCAAAGTCCAACTTCTCCATGAAAGTTTCCCAGCAAACAAATGTATTAGAAAGAATACAGACTGTGATGGCCAAGAGACCCAGATTCAGATTTTGACTCTGCCTCTAACTACCTGAGATACTTCCTGCCTCTGGGCTTCACTTTCCCACCAGTAATATGAGAATGAAGTCACCACCTTTTAGGAGAAATAGTAAGGGTTAGGTGAGATAATATGGGCAAACTGAGAGATTATTTGACACTAAAAGTGAGTTTCATCTCCTCCTAACATTTGCATCTTTTCATCATTCTTCTAAAATTCTATAATCCAGAAAAGGTAGTAAATAATGAATAATCCATTTAGTCTATGGTTCTTTGTGCTAGGATATATCGGTAGATGACCAGCTCCCAGGGAATGAGAGAATATGAGGAAATGAGTGGAGAGCTACGAAGGACTTGGAGTCCAGGCCAGACCAGCACTACAGCAATGAGCTGGTGGAGCAAGATCTCCCAGGAGCAGAGAAGTTGAGTTCCAGAAAGAGGACCTGCGTCTCCAAAGAGGCACATTCTCAATACCACCTTCCAAACAGTGCCATTCGGCTCTATTATCTGAGAGCCCAAACACAAGGCATAAAGTAAATCTAAATCCAAATCCACATAAAACAGAATTGGCAAGAAACCGGGATGACAATTTTCCACAGAGAGTTAATTCATCGGCACCATGTAAGTTTTACAATTTGTAAATTTCATCCACATGACCGTGTATTTGGTTCTGAGCAGTTTCTACTTCCCTGTGGTTATATGTGACCTTGAGCAAGAAATATGACTTCTCTAATAAAAGCAACAACAGCAGCTTTTAATGATGGAGTGTTTGCCATAGGCCAGGCACTGTTGGAAAGACATGGCCTGTATTACCCCAACCCTTACAACAACCTGTGTGATGGAGACAGCTCTTTTCATTTTTGCAGTGGGGTAACTGGGGCACAGAGAGAAGGAAGCAGCTCACAGTCACCAACGAACCTAAAAGTCACTCATAGATGGCCGATGCCGCGGCTCAATAGGCTAATCCTCCACCTGCAGCGCCGGCACCCCGGGTTCTAGTCCCGGTCGGGGTGCCGGATTCTGTCCCGGTTGCTCCTCTTCCAGTTCAGCTCTCTGCTGTGGGCCGGAAAGGCAGTGGAGGATGGCCCAAGTGCTTGGGCTCTGCACCTGCATGGGAGACCAGGAGGAAGCACCAGGCTCCTGGCTTAGGATCAGTGCAGCACGCCGGCCACAATGCGCCGGCCATAGCAGCCACTTGGGGGGTGAACCAACAGAAAAAGGAAGACCTTTCTCTGTCTCTCTCTCTCTCTCTCTCTCTCACTGCCTAACTCTGCCTGCCAAAAAAATAAATAAATAAAGAGAAAAAAAGTCACTCATAGATATATTAAATACTATAAAAATTCCCACAAAAACATTTCTCATAATAAGATACTCTACCTGACAAGCACACTGAGAACTGACCATCACCATACAACCATTACGCCAAGGCCAGTTAAATTGTTGATGTGGCACTGGTCTGAGAATCTTCTAGCCTGGCGATGCCATCCTCTCCATTCACTCTCTGACCTGAGTCTAGTGTTTAACAGTGAAAACTGCATATATTCATTATTCTCAGAGCATTGAGTCTGTCCAATATCAGATTACAAGAACATTTCCAGCTATGCTTCCATCCAGAATCTACTGATCGTAAATTTGTCTCCCACTGGAACAGCCTCACTTACTCTGTGGAACACCAGGCTACATCCAGGTTGGCATGTGCCTAAGTGAGCCAGTGGATGGAAAAGCAATCGGCCTCAGTTACCAGGAGCTGAGGGAAGTAGCATTCACAGCTCATTCCCTCACTGTATACAAGTGCCTGCAAGGCGTGTGATGCACGTGCCTGAAGACACCCTTGTTAGGAGAAAATAGACCATGGTGTCCTGAAGGAGAATCATGACTTGGTCCAGATTCCTGGTTGTTTGACAGAGGGGGCAATACCCACTTTCAGGGTGCTCACTCACAGAGAGAAAGCGTCTGTCTGTGGTCCCTAAGTAGGTCACTAAATGGATAGAGCAGCAAAGTGGGAGAGGAAGGGAAGGCTGTGCAGAAGCACACTTCTCTCACATGCTGCCTCACCAAGACTCCTAAGACAGCAGTTGGCACAAAGAAATTTCCCAACACAACTCTTCCAGCAAGGAGGGTGTGAGTTTCCTTTTAAATATTTTGTCTCCCCTTCCATATATCTGTCCCCCACAACACTGTCACAGATTAAAAAAAAATAAAAAATTCCCATGGGCTCTACAGTTATTTTTATATGAACGGATTCACCAGGTGCCTATATGAATTTTGTAGCGTACCGTTAATTAACGCAACCAATAGCTACCAAAGCATGGGGTGAAGTCTTTAACTACAGTGTCAAGAGCTGAGACAGAATTGGCACCAGAGGCCAAGCATACACTTTGTGATCCACTCTGTGCATCACCTCCCAGTCAGTGGAAGGGGGCTGTGAACTACCAGCCCATGTCGGTCCCTTGGTCTTCTCGTCACACATGGGGATCTCAGTTTAGACATGGGGTAACTCCCTGCAACTGTCCCCAGCAGAGCCTGCTTCCTCATTGTTACAATCCCTACCTCAACACCATTTGCAATAGGAGCACTGTGCTCACCCAAGAAAAAGATGTCCCCTCAGAGAAGAAAGACCACAGAAGGGCACAGCCCTGCACCAACAAGCCTTGGCCAGCATAGCCTCTTCCTGCCAATGAATGATCTTATTGTCCCCAGCAGAGTCAAGCCTGGTGATGGAAGCTCCCACTCACTCCTCCACTGCCCACGCTCCTATACACAGCAGAGCTGTCCAGCTGCACAGTGCCACCCACCCAAAAGACCTGTTTAGAAAATAAAGTGGGGCAATGCACATGCAATGCACTCCTTAAGAACCTGGAGCCCAGCTATAACAAGAAAAAAGGAGTGATGAATCGGGGAAAAAAAAAAAAAAAAAAGACTGCAGATCCCTGGGGATCTGAAAACTTGGAGGTACTCTATACCTTGTAGTCATTGTCACCGGAAAGTTTTTATGTAGTACTGAAAACAAGAGTTTCTTTCCCTCAATGGCATGCTTTAGCACAGCACACAAAAGCAAACCGGCCTTGAAATTTCACCAGCATGGCCACACATCTACCATGGAGCCTAACAAACTACTTTTTATATAATCTGTAGTGACATAATTGAAACCGGGTTTGCATTTATTTAAGTAGCACAGTTGTGATGGAAGGTCAATATTTTAGTAAGCGGCACAACACGTGTTTGAGTGAGGCTTACAGAGGTCTCCTCTGCTCCATGGATTCCTGTCTTACTTTTGAGAACCCCGTTTTGGAAATGAAAAGAAGAAAGTGAGAGGGAGAAAGGGGTGGTGTTGAGTTTCAGCTCTGCACAATGGCACCTTTAACAAGTCTGCTAGCTGGTCAAAAACCAACCAGAGTGGTTTGAGAAAGTCTTTACTACTGCCCGTTAATATTCACAGGACTCTGGGGGAAGGAGAGCTTTCAATGACTCAATATTTATAAATGCTACTGTTGTCCCCCAAACACGTGTCAGATTCCTGAAAGATGCTGGGAGCTTTTGCTCTAAGGAGGGTGAGGGTAGGAATTTTAAATAGGGAAAGAAGTCATTAGCAAAACAAAATTAAATACATATAAATGAGCACTTGGCGGTCTTGAATTTGAATACTATTTGAATAAGATTGGTAACCTAATCTGTCTGGTCAATTTCATTTTAATTTGCCAAGAGCTTGATCATAGAGAAAACATTCAAAATGTACAATGCTGATAGGCAGGATGGTTTTTAACTTTTTTTTTTTTTTGCATTTTGCTATTTCATATCTGTGACTGCCAAAAAGAGCTTAACTTCAAGTCTGGAATATCAAAATAACTGAGTTTGTGTTTACAGCTCTGATGGTGTAATGACAACTCCAAGTGCTTGAGAAACAATAACATTAGTGAAGGGAAGTCAACGCGAAATTAAAGTCAGTGTTTCCATTACCCACCCTAGCAGTATTTTCAGGAGTTTATATAATTTGATCATTAAAAAACTGTGCAAGGCTGGAAACCTGGTCTGTGTCAGTCTTGGACTAACCTAGCTTGCAAAGCTCTGAAATTTGTTTGTCCTTCCTCTTTTATCCTCTTTCAAGAATGTATTTATTTGAACTGCTACACCTGAAATTGAACCCAAAAAAATGTGCAACACTGATGAGCCAATGCTATTGCATGTCTCAACAGCATTTCAGAAGAAATTTATGATGTCTGTAACTCACCTTCAAAATGGCCTGTCACCGGAAGTAATCACCTCAAATCTCTTGTTAAACTCAGCTTTAACCTAATCTCTCCATTGTTTACTTCATCCCAAATATTGGAACTTCAAGCTGGAATGTTAACTTTTGCAGAAATAAACTTCCAACTGGAATTTTGCTTTATAGAAATAAAGCTTACTATTATAACATCTATTCAATTGGCTCTTTGTGGAACAGAGGAGAGCGTTCAGAAGGTAACATCAATAAAGAAAAGGGAAGGCATTCAATTATATTCTGTCAGATTCGAATTCCATTGCCATGAAGAGTAACAGTAGAAGACATTTGTGAGTTAAAGCATCTCTGATGTCTCATCTCTGAGAGAGACAAGACGGATCATGGTATTGAGCAGCCTAAATATACAGGAAGTGGGGTTAAGAGGGGCAGACCTAACTCCAGAAGATGGAGCCAGCAAAGAACGATTTGGAAAAGACATGTTGAGAGGCCAGCTCTGACTGTACAAGGTGCTGCAAAAAGTTTGTGGAGATGGAATTAAAAGATAAGTTTATTTTGATGCAACAATTTTTGAATTCCATGCATACAAGGGTCCCTCAAAAAGTTCATGGAAAATGTGTGCTAAGAACAAGCTATGCATGCATTTCCAAATTTCTTGCACCAAAATAAACTTATCTTTAGCAGGAAGCTGGAATCAGGAGCTGTGACCAGGGCTCAAAACCAAGTGCTCTGATAGGCATCTCAACCAGCATCGTAACTACTAGAGCCAATTTCCTCCCCTTCATGGACTTTTTGAAGTACCCTCATACCTACAGTGGCTTCCTCCCCTCACCACTGGAAAATACAGTTTTCCTCTTATCAACTCAGGTCCCATGTGAAATATCTAGGAAGTTTGAATCCTTGCCTGGGAAAGGTGGATCCAAAGTAAGAACACACGTGTGTGTGTGTGTGTGTGTGCACCTGTGTATATCTTACAAAGAGAACATACAGAGTAAACACATTCACACACATGGAGAAGGGAATGTTTTAGAATTTCATATTAATTTCTTATTTTGGTCTTTGTAGAACTGTGGGAAATCACCATTTGAAAGAAATTAGAAATTGCTGGGCTTCCCTGAGACAGGAGGTTAATTTTCCCTCTTAAGCCAGTCACTCTCCAGTGCACTCTCCCGTACTACTCAGCAGCCTGAAATTATTTTAGGGAGCAAACATGATACATGTTTACAAATTCAAGTTTTTAAAATCTGGTAAATTGTAATGTATCCTGTGTTGTATTACTTCCAGCGATGGAGAACTTGTTATTCTTGAAAAAGCCTTTTATTTGAACAATATTTGAGGCTATAAAAATCCTCCCATGTGATTCCCGGAGTGCCTTTCTCAGAAATAGCCAAAAAGGTTTTTGGTTAAGAAACACCGTAAAATATTGCTTCTGACATTTCTACTAAGTCCCAAAATATTTGAATCTGGAAAAATACCACAATACTCTTTGTTATCACTGTAATAACTAAACATTACATAAACATGGTGCTTTTTCAATATTTTACTAATGGCATCACATTTGATTTTCAGCAAACATTAAATTCACATCTAAAAATTGAATACTATTCAGTCATGAAAAGGAATGAATTACTTGTGCATGCTACAACATGGATTGACTTTGAAAACATTATGCTAAGTAAAAGAAGACAGAAACAAAGAGGCCACAGATTGTGTAACTCCATTTAGATAAAATGACCGAAATAGGTAAACTTAATAGAGACAGAAAGGAAGTGGTGGCTGCCTAGGGATGGCTGGGAAGGAAATGAAGAATAACTGTTCATGTATCCAGAATTTCTTTTGGGGGTGATGCCAAGTATTTTGGAATCAGATAGTGGTTGCACAATCTTTTAACCATATTAACCACTGAATTGTATACTTTAAATGAGTGAGTTTTATGGTATGAGAACGATAGACCAATTTTAAAAACAACACCTTAAACAATATATCTTTAAAAAGCTCATCTTGGCAAGCACTGTGATCAAAGGAACTCTGAAATCAATTATATGAGTACTAACTCATATAATATGAGTACTAACTCTAGCTCTCTCTATAACTAAAAGTTATGCAATGAGGGGTACTTAGTAACTTCAGAACATGAATTCTCTGAAAGAAACTTCCACTATATTTAAGGGAAAGCTCTTTAATCTATAGAATATTCTAATCTTTTTTATTGTACTGGCAAGGAGAGATTTACATCATATTACTTGTGCTTGTACTTGTAAACATTCATGAGGGGCTGGTGCTGTGGCGTAGCTGGTAGAGCCACTGGTTTTCTTTATATGCATGCTAGATTCCAAAATGTGAGTGGTAAAATATGAATCTTAATTTCTACAAAGATACCCAATTCATTCCAGACCAAATATGAGCACATATTTTGTTGGTCTTATTTCCAGGAACAATGTAGTCTGTGTGACCCTGCATTACAAGTGAGTGAGAGGGGCCGGCACTATGGCCTAGCAGCTCTGGCATCCCATATGGGCGCCGGTTGAAGTTCTGGCTGCTCCACTTCTGATCCAGCTCTCTGCTATGGCCTGGGAAAGCAGTGGAAGATGGCCCAAGTCTCTGGGCCCCCACACCCATGTGGGAGACCTGGAAGAAGTTCCTGGCTCCTGGCTTCAGATCGGCACATCTCCGGTCGTTGCGACTAACTGGGGAGTGAACCAGCGGATGGAAGACTCTCTCTCTCTCTCTCTCTCTCTCTCTCTCTCTGCCTCTCTTTCTCTCTCTCTGTAACTCCAACTTTCAAATAAATAAATCTTTAAAAAAACATTCAGGAAACTTCCAAACCCACAAATGGGTGCTTTAAAGAACAAATTGACATGTTAAAATCGTTATTATAGAGTATTTCAAATATCCAAGGGCTTCTTAAGGTTTAACTTAAAACATATAGATGGTATTCCATCTATTAAAAATGCATGCTTTTTCAAGTGACAATTATACATCTGACCAACACTGAAGCATGATTGACTCAATGGCAGGTTCATTTTGGAAAGATCATACCTAAATAAAGGACCAATATGGATCACAACTTCAAACTACAGTGAGCATGAGATGTAGCATTTCCTGTGAAATCAATACCTTCCAACTTAAAAAAGAAACTGTCACTACATTTTTGCATAAAGATATAAGAAATTTTACATTATGCTTTGCAATAGGACAGATGTCACTGTCATGTAATTCATACAACACTATTCATCTTTTGGCCTTCCATCATGTTAGAAAGATTATGTGTGTAGGGGTAGGCACTGTGGCACAGTAACTGAACCACAACTTACAACTCCACATCACATATGCCTGTACAAGTCCTGGCTACTCTGCTAGTGATCCAGCTGCCTGCTAATGCACCTGGGAAGGCAGTGGACGATGGCCCAAGTATATGGGTCCCTGCCTACGGTGTGGGTGACCTGGATGGAGTTCAGAGCTCCCAGCTTCAACTGTTGTAGGCATCTGGGGAGTGAGCCAGCAGATTGAAGTTCTCTCTTATTTCAAATAAATAAATAAATGTTTTTAAACAAGAAATTGTACATGTGCCTTGTGACTAGTCATTCTATAAGCTGCAGGGAGTATTTATAAATCTTGATTTTTACGTTAAGTCCAATGATAATGTCTTACACAATAAGGGATCCCATGTATTATATATGTTGAAGGTTCAGTTATTAATTTGGTTTCATGACATAATTTTCTTTGTATGTATTTGCACTACACTGGCTTGCCAACTGACCCAGAATCACCATGAATTTTGTAATGTAATCATTGCATACATTTCTATGAGTGTGAGGATACAACAGTTTTGCTATGCGTGAACATAATATGAAGAAACAAATCAGCACCCTACTCACAGTTGTAACCAGGTGCAATGCGGTGCTGAGCTTCAAGGCTGGCCAACGTGATGTGGAAAATGATGTGCAGCAGCAGGAAGGAGAGGCTGGTGAGGCACAGAGACTTCAACAACCGTCCTGTGTGTCCTGTAGGAAAAAAAGCACGGGATGTTGAGAGATCATGACACTGAATCACCCACTTCACTCTTGCACGGATCCACATAGAAAGTGCTTTTGGATAACTTCCTGTGTAGACTGACTCACAGGATATGAAGTGTGATCAATGTTTTCTTAATTATTGATCTATAGCAACAAGCTTAGTCCCTTTGCCTTGCATTTGTTAAAAATTCACTGTAAAAGAAAGATACTTTTCTACTTATTATAAGACATGGTACAGAAGAACTACAGAAAGGTCCTGGTCCAGAAAAGTGCCACCAATGTGGAAGGAACAGATAACCCTTCTCTTATAAAAGTGTTTCCAGAAAGTGGAAAAAGAAGCAAAGCTGGGATTGACATTTGGTCTAGTGGAAGACACAACTTGGGATGCCTGCATCCCACATAGCAGTGGCTGGATTTCAGTTCCAGTTATAGCTCCTGATTCTAGCTTCTTCTGAATGTGGACCCTGGAGAGCAGCAGGTGATAGCTCAAGTAACTGGGTCTTTGTCACCCATGTGGGAGACCTGGATTGAGTTCCCAGCTCCCTCCCAGATTTGGAGGGAAATAGTGAATTGGGAGCACTGTATCTCTCTCTCTCTCTATATATATATATATACACACACACACACACACACACACACCTCTCTCTATATATACACACATACACATACATTGTATATCATCTATCACCATCATCTATATCTCTTTGTCTCCTTTCTTTTTATCTCTGTATATTCTCAACTTTTATATCATAATCATCTAGAGTTTAACACACAGTGTTGAGTGTGGCTTAACATTAACAAATACAAGGAGGCTTCAAATGGTTCAGGAAAAATGACATTAAAAGATAGAATGTGCTGGGCTGGCTCTGTGGCATAATAGGTTAAGCCTCCGCCTGTGGTGCTGCATCCCATACAGGCTTCGGTTTGTGTCCCAGCTGCTCCTCCAATCCAGCTTCCTGATGATTGCCTGGGAAAGCAGTAGAAGATGGCCCAAGTCCTTGGGCCCCTGCACCCACATGGGAGACCTAGAAGAAGCTCCAGGCTCCTGGCTTTGGATCTGCCCAGTTCCGGCTGTTGTGGCCATTTGGGGAGTGAACCAATATATGTAAGATCTCTCTCTCTCTCTCTCTGTCTTTACCTCTCTCTGTAACTCTCTTTCAAATAAATTAAATAGGTCTTTTTAAAAAAGGCAAAATGTGTATTTCCAAGGAACTTTTTGAAGCCTTTTCATCTATAGTTGTAATTCATACATTTTGTGTAGCTCAAAAGGAGTCACCATTAAAATCTGTACCATTTTTATCAGTGGGACAAAGGCAGACCACGAAAACTATGTAACTCCACACCTGCCTCTTTCAGAGACTGTGTGAGCCCTACCCTCTGGGGTCCTGCTAACTGCTGTGGCAGGGTTGACTGTCCACACGCCTGCTCTGAACTGGACAGGGTGCTGTTCATAACTGCTTTGAGGGCCTCAGATGTGCTGCATACAGGGACCAGGGACAGGGCAGCCCATAATATGCCCTCTGGAAAAGCTTGTAATCACCACGAAGCTGAAGTGTAAAGGTCTAAAACATCATAAATATAATGAAAAATCAGTAAAATATATCTATATTATTTCATTCTCAAATGAAATGTTACTATAGGGGAATACTTGACAAGTAAAGCCTACTTGTTTATATAGCACATAATCAAACTTTATTTAACTGATCTTAAGAAAACGTCTCTCTGTTAATACTTCTCTCCAGTGAAAGCAATAAAAGCCATAGCAGGGTTGAGAACAGTTGAAAAGACTATTTCCCCTTGAGTTCTGCTTCCATTTATTTCAAACTTTTTATTGTCTTAAAGGCTAATAAAACTCAGTCTCAACAAGGTGATATTTTTCTAACTTTTGCAACAATCCAGTTTGGGCCTGTAATCAGTTACTCAAATGAAAACTCACCCTGTTGAGACTGAATTTCAAGGTTTGGCAACAATGACCGCATCACGAACCAGAGCTGTGCTCTTTTTATGGCTGAATTTCACTCCACTGTGTGGAGGAAGATATGTTCATCCATTCACCTATTGATGGTCACTGGATTACAAAAACTTCTTGGCTCCTATGGATAGAGCTGGTATGAACACACAGGCATATGCATTTGTTTGAGTGTTTACTTGCAATTATTTTATATATTTATCAAAAAGTAGAGTTGCTGTATCATGGCATTATATGTTGAGTTTTTGAGGAACTGCCAAATTGTTTTCCACAGGACATGTATCATTTTACACTCCTACCAGATGGTCACTGACTTGTTCCCTCTTCATATGGTCTTTCCCCTGTGCACACACACTGGTGTCTCTCGGGGTATACAAATCTCTTCCACTGTATAATAAGAATCACATTTCCTCCAGTGTCCAATAACATGTTCTTGCTTTCCAGCTGAGGCCTCACCACAAGACATTGAGCGCCAGTTCCCACCAGAAGTCTCTTCAATGCAGTCAATACTTTTAAAAATGCACCTCCAAAGTCGTCCAGCCTCTATCCATTACCCAGTTCTACAGACACATCCAGGTGTTTGTCACAGCAGCAACCCTCCACTTCCCATACAAAGTCTGGATGGACCAGGTTGTGGGGGCTGTCATAACTAAGCACTACAGACTGGGTGACTTCAACAACAGAAGTTGTTTTCTAGTGGTTCTGAAGATCAGAAGTCTAAGGCCAAGGCATTGGCATGCTTGTTCTCATCTGAGGCCCATCTCCCGGGTTTGGAGATAGTCGCTTTCTGGCTGTGTCCTCCCACATATCTTCCTCTGTGCATGCACTTCCTTGGTGTCTGTTTGCATATCTGAATTTCCTCTTTCTACAAGGACACCAGTTAGATTGGATCATGTTCATCATAAATGTCCTAACTCCAAATAAGTCACATCCTGATGTACCGAGAGTTAAGGTTTCAAAATATGAACCCTGGGGGAACACAATTGAACCTGTAATGGTTAACATCCCGGTCTTTCTGACATTATGGGGAGACCTTTCAGCTTTTCTTTTTAAAAAAAAAATTTTATTTATTTATTTATTTGAAAGTCAGAGTTATACACAGAGAGGAGAGGCAGAAAGAGAGGGAGAGAGAGAGAGAGAGAGAGAGAGAGAGAGAGTCTTCCATCCTCTGGTTCACTCCCCAGTTAGTCGCAACGACCGGAGATGTGCCAATCTGAAGCCAGGAGCCAGGAGCTTCTTCCAGGTCTCCCACATGGGTGCAGGGGCCCAAGGACTTGGGCCATCTTCTACTGCTTTCCCTAGCCATAACAGAAAGCTGGATCAGAAGTGGAGCAGCCGGGAATCGAACTGGCGCCCGTATGGGATGCCAGCTCTGCAGGTCAGGGAGTTAACCCACTGCACCACAGCGCCTGGCCCCTCAGCTTTTCACTATGGAGTATGATATTAAGCTGTGAGTTTTCCATATGAGGATTTTACTATATTGAGAAATTGCCTTTATATTCCTAGTTCTCTGAATGCTTTTATCATGAAAACACAGATTTTCAAAAATATTATTTTTGTCTATTGAAATGATACTGCGATTTTTTTTCTTCACATTTTTTGTCCTCAGTCATCCATCAAAACTGTTATGTAGCACAGGACTGCATTTTGTTGAGGATTTCTGCATCTATATTCATAAGAGACCCTGGTCAGTGGTGGTTTTTGCTTGTTTCTTTTCTTGCAGTACGTTTGGATTTGGTGTCAGGACTGTACTAGTCTCACAGCATGAACCAGGAAGTGTTCCCTTATCTTTTACTTAATTAGAAAAGTTTGAAAAGTATTGGGGTTGATTTTTTTTTTGAATTTTCAAACAATGAAACAATCCAGTCCAGGACTTTTCTTTGCTGGGAGACTTTTAATTAATTCAATCGCTTTGCTTTTATGGATTTGTTCATGTTTTCTATTTATTTGTGTCAATTTAATAATGTTTGCATTTCTAGGACTTTACTCATTTTTGTTAGGGCATCTAATTTGTTGATACCACAGTACTCACACATAATCTCATTTAATTCTGTAAAATTGGCAGAATTGTCCCTACTTTCATTTCTGATGTGAAATTTAGATCTCCCTTTTTTTGATTTATCAGTCTGGCTAAAGGTTTGTAAGTTTTGTTTTTCTTTTCAAAGAACCAACTTTTGGTTTAGTTGGTTCTGTTTCTCTACCCTCCATTTGTTTCTGCTCTTTTATTTCTTCTTTTCTTCTGATAGCTCTGTATTTAGTTTGCTCTTCTTTTTCTAGTTCCATAAAGTAAAATCTAGGTTAGTGCCTTGAGATCATTCTTCCTTTTTAATGTAGTTGTTCAGAGCTATAAATTTTCCTCTAAGCACTAAACTTACTTCATCCAATAAGTTTTGGCCTGTGTATTTTTGTTTCCACTTGTTTCTAGGCATTCCGTAGGTTCCCTTGTGATTGTCCATTTGACCTATTGGTTGTTTAAGACTGTGTTGTTTAATTTCTGTATACTTGTGTATTTTCCAATTTCCCTCCTGTTATTAATTTGTAGCTTCATCCCATTGTAGTTGGAAAGGATACTTTGTATGATATCAACCCTTTAAATTTCTTGAGAATTGTTTTATGGCCTAACATATGGTCTATTCTGGAGCACATTTCATATGAACTTGAGAAGAACATGCCTTCTCTTATTATTGAGAGGAATGTTTCATATATCTGTTAGGTCTAGTTGGCTTATGGTGTTGTTCAAGTGCTCTGCATCTTCACTGGTCTTCTACCTATATTTTCTTCTCATTATTCAAAGTGGGAAATTGACATATCCAAGTATTACTGCAGAAGTGTCTCATACTACCCCTTCAAGTATGTCAGCTGCTGTCTCATGTATTTTAGGACTCTGCTACTTGTTGAGTATATTTTCATAATTGCTATATCTTCTGATGGATTGCCTATATTTATATATTCTTTAAATATCTTTTCTTTTTAAGATTTATTTATTCATTTGAAAGGCAGAGCTATAGAGAGGGACACACACACACACACACACGAGAGAGAGAGAGAGAGAGAGAGATCTTCCATCTATGGGTTCACTCCCCCAAATGGCCACAATAGACCATGCTGGGGCATTCTGAAGCCAGGAGCCTCGAGCTCCATCCAGGTCTCCTACATGGATAGGATGGGCCAAAGTAATTGGGCCATCTTCTTATATCTTCCCAGGTGCATTAGCAGGAAGCTGAATCAGAAGTGGAGCAGCCACTCATACAGGATATCAGCATCACAGGTGGTGGCTTAGCCTGCTGTGCCATGATGGCAGCCCCAACCTTTGTCTTTTAAGGATAATGTTACTTAAACAAAATTATTCATTAATTGAGCTTTTTTTAAATTTAGGCACTTTAAAAATGTCATTCCACTTCTTCTGGCCTCCATGGTTTCTCATGGAAATCTGCTGTTAACTTTATTGAAGAACTCTTAGTTTTGATGATTTGTTTCTCTTGCTGTTTTCAATATTCTCTGTCTTTTGACAATTTTATTATTATGTGTCTCATTGTGAGTCTGTTTTATCTTCTTGGGGTGGTTGAGTTTCTCAAATGTGTTGACATATTTCTTTGTTAGAACACGGCATGTTTAGAGTCATTTTTTTTAAATATGATCTCTACCCCTTTCATTTTTTCATCTCATTCTGGACTTCCCAATTTGTTACTTGTTGGTAACCCAGACTTCCCAAAGGCTCTGTTCATTTTTCTTCATTTTTTTCTCTGCTCTTTCTAGCTTTAAGTTCATTGATTCTTTTTCCAGACTGTTCAAGTATGGTGTTGAAACATTCTAATAATTTCTTTCTATTTCAGTTACTGTACTTTTCATCTCAAAACATTTCTGTTTAGTTACCTTTTATAGTTTTTGTATCTTTACTGATATTTTCTACTGTTGAAGCTTTTTTCTTGCTATTCAGTGACCCATACCATAAAATTCAAAGTGTCCCAGCACACAATCCCAAATTATTTGATATATAGAAAAAAATCTAACCAATTCTCAAAATGATTTCTAAAAGGAATCCAAGCAGCAAATTCACAAAGTAAGTAATTTATGGCTAAAATAACAGAATTCCAAATTGCACATTTGCAATTGCAATAGCAATTGCTAAAATGTCTAAGCAAAAGAAATCCAATCTTAACAAGGGAAACAAGTAATAAGAAGTAGTTTGCTAAAATAAATATTAATTTAGGCTTTCTTCATACCTTTTGTTAATTCGTTAAATAAATTCTATTCAAATGGAGCTAAGAAAATACACTATCATTTTGCTGAGTCACAACCTAGTCGTATGTGTGTCAACCTAGGTCAAAATCTCACCCCTCTTTCATCATATTTCTGAAAACAAGTTGGAGTCCAATGCCTTGGCCAATATTTCCAGTTTTCTAGCTTTCAAGTGATTTAAATGTGGCACACAAATGTGGAAGATCCACAGCTCTCATGATTGTGCCAATTTTTGTAAGCTAATTTTGAAATTTTCCACCAAGAAAGAATTCATGCAAAATCCTGGAAATTTTGAGAGGCAAGCCTTCAGCCTCGGGTACTTTCCTTGATGGTGAAATGAAACAGCAAGAATTTTCACAGATAGGGGTTCACAGATAAACTAATGAATCCAGTGCAAACTTTGCACAACGATGGAGTTTGCAATGTTCAATACATACTTCAAAGTTTTCGTCAGCTTACCCTCCAGGTAATTTTTTTTTTTATTTATTTCAGCTTAATTGGAGAAACCAAATAGAAGTACTATATAGTCCATGGACTTAGAAAAACTTCTTACATTTGGGAAAAAAAAAAGCCTTGAAAAGCACATACTTATATACACAGGGTTTCCCACAATATTGTAATATTGTGCCCCAGGTGGAGCAAATGCAAAGCAGGTGGGCACCAAAAATTAAGGATTGTCTTTTAAACTTAAAATGAGGTTAACTATAGACACCTATTAGCTGGGAAGAGGGTGCTGGGACTTCAGAATAATCCCAACAGTCCAGCTTCTAGGCTGAGTACACGAAGCGGCCAGTGCTTCACCATTCAGTCTCGTAAGAATGGTCACTTTATAAGTGCCAAAGCAATACAAATGGAGAGAAAGAATGCACATCCGCCTTATCTTCCATTGCCATCTCACAGAGGCCACCATCCTGGCCCTCCTCAAACTCTTTCTGCCTAAAGGTGTGGATCAAAGGACAGAGTTCTGGGGACACCACAAAAGCAAATGGAAGACGAATGGCAACTTCATCCCCCCATCATTCTTCCCAGGACTGCAAGTTTTCACCACCTGCCTTCCAGTGAGATCTGGAATTCTCCACTGTGCCCTGCCCCTCAGTCCTGCCTTGCACACACACAATATTCTATTGCCAGTTTTTGTTTTTTTTTTTTAATTGTCAGCTTACTGGAGCCAAAAGAAAGTTGATTTTTTTCCCTTTTTCTCTCCCATTTGGAGACCTCTCATTTATTATCCTGGCTTAATTTCATGTATTATTTTTTACCATTTCATAATAATTAGCTAATAATTTAATTATTTGACAGTTTTTAAAGTGTGATAAACCATTATTACTTCTAAAATGTGCTTCATAATGAGATTGATATAATCAGAGAGAAAAACTGTTCTGAGAATGTAGAGGAGTGATTTAAGGGACACAAGCACAGGACATGAGGTTACCAGTAATGTAAGTTTACACTCTTGCCTTTTTTTAAGATTTATTTTATTTATTTGAAAGACAGAGTTACAGAGAGAGGTAGAGACAGAGAGAGGTCTTCTATCTGCTGGTTCATTCCCCAAATGGCTACAACAGCCGCAACTGAGCCAATCCGAAGCCAGGAGCCAGGAGCTTCTTCCGGGTCTCCCATGTGGGTGCAGAGGCCCAAGGACTTGGGCCATCTTCTACTGCTTTCCCATGTCATAACAGAGAGCTGGATCAGAAGTGGAGTGGTCGGGTCTCGAAGTGGAGATGCCAGGGCGTTAACCACTGTGCCACAGTGCTGGCCCTAGACTTTGGTTCTCACTCAAGGTCACTGACTGTTTACATCCCACTAGCAGTTAAGGAATGGGACTCGAACCAGTGCCTACATGGGATGCCAGCACTGCAGGCCAGAGCTTTAACCTACGTGCCACAGAGCCAGCCCCTCCACTTTTGTCTTTATCCTGCATGCTCAGGTACCATTTTTTTTTCTACAACGTCACATTCCTTATAACTTTGACCCATGGGACTTCTCTCTGATTTTCTATTGCACACTGTCTGTATCTGACAGATGGGAAAATATGTCTTGTGACATTAGTTGCTGTCCTAGGTTGGGTTGCCAGGAAGCAGAATCTGAGATGGAGATGTGAACACAGGGTTAGTGAGGAGGGCTTTTAGCAACAACACCTACAGAGAAGCACAGGACTCCAAACAGAACAGAGAGAAGCTGAAGGGGGATGCACCTGCAGTACAGCCCTCAGGCAGTTTTCTGGGGGGTTCTGAAGTCCAGAGAGCCTTTCAGAGTTGTCTGAAATTAGCCTCTGGACCCCACCCTAGCCCTCGCACTGACCAGAAGCCTGACATGTGCTGTCCCCAGAGATGGGCCTTATTCAGGCAGGGAATCTTCCTACAATGAAGACAGCCCTCTAGAGTCAACCACCTTGGAACCTGGAGGAGTAAGTGCCTTGGTCACTGGGCCACACAGCACAGAGCCACTTTGGTCATGCTGGTTAGATGCCAATCATCCTCAAGTACAGTAGAAGCATCCTGAGGGTGGGACTGCTCCACCTGTACAGTCTCAAGCTTAGCAGGTACTTGATGGCTCATGGTGGCTTTTTATCCGTGGGCCATCTGACCATGACGCCTCCTGCAGCTTCTACCAAGAGAAGCTTGAACTCTTCACTTCCCATCAGTCATGCCCCCGTGGGAAAGGTGTCACCTGGAAGGATCTTCAAACCACACCAGTCGCAGAGGCAGAGAGTGTGAACCCCAGGGCGGCCCTTGGGGTCATCCAGCCACCATCCTCCACCCACCAGGTGGCTGGATTCTGGCTCCTGTTGTTGCATTTGTGCTTCACCCAGGAATCAGAAGCAAGGATCAGTCACTCCAACAACTTTTTTTTTCCAGAGCTTCCTCCTTCCCAGCTCCCTTCCCCCAATTTAGAATTGTCTTTCACAGTTTCTGTTGGGACACAGCTGGAACACAGGTAAATCAGTGAAGATAAAGAAACGACCAGATAATTATAGAAGTTGTCTTATATACACCTGAAGAGCAGTGATGTTTTTCTGAGCAAACTGTGTGTTGAACACCAAAATGTGTGGGCACAAGAATCAGGACTGAGGCATGAAGCAGGAAGAACTTCCCACTCCAGAAAACACCAGGGCCCTGGAGTTTCTGGCTGAGGATGTGGCACTGCTGGCTAAAACCATATAGTAATGATAGGTAAAATATACAGCAGGTAACATAACGTATGGAGCTCTCTCCAAATCTTACAGAGTGATACTCATCCTTCTCATGATGAAGTGGGACAGTGGAGAGCCCATGTGATGAGGTGAAGTGAGGTGAATGAGATGGGCCTCATGACATAGCTTTAGGCTACTAGCAAGAGCAAGAGGAACAGCAGTACTGTAATACTGTGGCTGCCAAGCTGATAACCCAGAGAGCGGCTAAGTGGCTAGCAGATGGGTAGTGTCTACAGCCTGGATTCACTGAACAAAGGGATGATGGGGTGAGATGATATGAGATTTCTGCACACTTCTTGGAAAAATGTGAGATTTAAAACTTATGACTTGCTTATTTCTAGAAACTTCCTTTTAATATTTTGGCACCATGGATGACTGAGGCCAACTAAAACCTTAGGAAGTGAAACTACAGATAAGAGGGTGTTATCGTACAATGAGGGAGCCAAAGTCTCGGAAATCATCAAAGGTCAATGCAGTGAACCACTGGAATATGACCTAATTTTCCTCTGGGGTCCCGTAGATTCAAGGGGGCACAACTGCAAAATGCATAGACAGAGATGTGCACAGGGATAGAGAGAGGTGGAGAGTGAGGCAAAGAGGAACAGTTTATTCAATACAAGCCTACTAACTACAACTCAGAATCATGTGGAAAAACACAAAGCAGGAGAAATCAACCAGGACATGAATTCTCTGAAGGTAAAATGAAAAATTATGAAAATACTGATAATGGCTTTAAACTCAGCTTCTTGGGATCCTCAGGAAGATAAATAAAGAGACCAGTGTTGTGCTACAGTGGGTTAATTCCCTACTGGCAACGTCAGCATCCCATATTGGAATGCTGGTTGGAGTCCTGACTGTTCAACTTCTGTTCCAGCTTCCTGATAATATGCCTGGGAAAGTAGCCGAAGATGGCCCAAGTATTTGGGGCCCTGACACCCATGTAGGAGATCCACACGGAGTCCTGGGCTCCTGACTTCAGCCTGGCCCAGCCCTGGCCATTGCACTCATTTGTAGAGTGACTTAGAAGATGGAAGTTCTTGGCTGGCGCCGCAGCTCAATAGGCTAATCCACCTGTGGCGCCGGCACACCAGGTTCTAGCCCCTGTCGGGGTGCCGGATTCTGTCCCAGTCACTCCTCTTCCTGTCCAGCTCTCTGCTGTGGCCTGGGAGTGCAGTGGAGGATGGCCCATACTCCTTGGGCCCTGCACCTGCATGGGAGACCCGGAGAAGCACCTGGCTCCTGGCTTCGGATCAGCGCGGTACCCTATTGGGGGGTGAACCAACGGCAAAGGAAGACCTTTCTCTCTCTCTTTCTCTCTCTCACTGTCCACTCTGCCTTTCAAAAAAAAAAAAAAAAAGATGGAAGTTCTCTCTCTGTGTCCTCCCCTTGTTCTGTAAATCTTTCAAATAAATAAATAAATCTTTTAAAAATAAGATAAATTATATCTTGAAGTAAGAACAAGAAATTATTAAAAAAAAAAAAAACAGAAATGAGATAAAACAGATGACATTAGAGAGAAGCAAAGCTGGGGTAGACATTGGGCCTAGCAGTTACAATGTGAATTAAGACAGCCTTGTCCCACATCCAAGCACCTGGACTAGATAACCAACTCCAGACTCCAGCTTCCCACTAATGCACACTCTAGGAGGCAGGAAGTGACGGCTCAAGTACTTGGGTCCCTGTTATCCACATGGGAGACCTGGATTGAGTTCCCAACTCCTGGCTTCAGCATGGCTGAGCTGTGGCTGCTGGGGACATTTGGGGAGTTAACACGGAGGAAAGCGCTCTCTCTCAAATAAATAAAGAACAACTTTCTGAAAAACAAGAAAATTTAGAAGAAAACAGCATGCTGGAAAGAAAAATGTTCCTAAGTATAAAGAAACAAAAAGGGGTGGTGTACTTTGATATTCAAGAAATTTCCCAGTCATTTCCCTTTTATGGGGAACAAAGAAGCACGGTGTTGACTCATTTGCAGCAGGTCATAAACACGGCATTTGCAGCATTCACAGTGCTCAGCTCCCTGGAGGAGACATCATGCAAGCTTTCACTTTCTCTAATTTCCCCATCTCCAGAAGGACGCCATGCCAAAAACCAGGGCACAGTTTGTAAAGATATGCCTAATTCTTCATATTAGGAAGTAGTTGTTTTGTGACAACATTTTATTAGAGAGGGGAAAAGACACTCTATCAGAAATGCATGAATACACAAGAGCCTTGTCTAAGCCTTCCTCACATTTCTGCTGAAGGCTGAAAAGCTGAACTGTATGGAAAGCAGGCCAAATTGGATAACCCAAGAGCAAGCACCCAAGGAAAAGGGCTTCCGTTGCACATTCTCCAGGTCCTCCGTGGGCACGTCCAGCAGACAGCAGGCAATTCCAGCAGCCTGTGTGGAAGGGAAGCGTTCTGGCTTGTAGCATCCGTTGATTAACCAGCCCCATTCCAACAGACAAGGAGAGGCCAACACACTCCTACTGCCTGAGACTTCCTCCTTGAATGATCACTGTCCTTGGCCACAGGCAGACTGAAGCAAACATGGATTCAACGCAAGAAACCCCCAGGGGTTCTGTCCTGCCAGTTCTTCCTCTGGTGGGTGGGGCAGCCCTTGGATGCCAAGTGAGATTCAAGGTATTAACCAGAGTCCTAAGAAAAGTTTTCCTACAAAAGTGGAACATAGGGTAGCAGGGGCAGGCAACTGGCATAGTCCTGAAGTCATTCTTTGCAACACCTGCATCCCATATCAGAGTGGTTGATTCAGGTCCTAGCCACTCTGCTTTCAATTCAGCATCCTGTTAATGCACACTTGAAAGCAGCAGATGATGGCTGGAGTGCTTGGGTCCCTGACACTCTCATGGGAGACCCAAACTGAGTTCCTGGTTTCTGGCTTCAACCTAGTAGAGCCCTGTCTGTTGCAAGAATTTAAGGGGTAAATCAGCACATGCAAACTCTCTGTCTTTTGCCTTCCAAATAAAATGAAAGTAAATTAAAAAAAAAAAAAGTTGACCACAGAAGTATATATCTTTTTCAACTCAGTAAACAAACTACAGGACTACATGAAGAAAATTATTAGTAATGATTTTTTGTTGTTTTTATCCTTTATAAATTTTTATTTAAATTTTTAGTTTTTTTAAAGATTTATTAATTTGAAAGTCAGAGTTACAGAATGAGAGAGAGCATGTGCAAGAGAGAAATATCTTCCATTCGCTGGTTCACTCCCTAATGGTCACAATGGCTAGCGCTGCTGGACCAGGCTGAAGCCAGAGGCCCAGCAGCTTCATCCATGCTTCCCATGTAGGTACAGAGGCCAAACACTTGGGCCATCTTCTGCTGCTTTCCCAGGTGCATTAGCAGGGAGCTGGATGGGAAGTGGAGCAGCACTCATATGGGATGCTGGTGTTGTAGGCCACGGCTTTACCAGCTACACCAAAGCAGCGGCCCTTTTTATCTCTCTCTCTTTTTTTTTTATAAGTCATGGTATGACTTTCACCGCATTGACATCAACACTAGAGAGTTTCCATGTTTTCCTGCAAAGGTCTGGGAAGGGTAGGGTACAGGTAAGTGCCCGAGTGTTAAAACTCCCTGAGGGCAGTTTTTTTTTCTTGCTGAAGAGATTTCCTGTCCAATTCCTCTATTAGTTCCCAGGAATCTACCTTAAGGGAAGAACTGTCAGCATAAGGGGTCCTCAAAAAATTCCTGGAAAATGTGTATTGTGAAGAAACTATGCATGCATTTCACATTTATTTTTGTACCCAAATATGCTTAACTTTTATTTGCATTTTCCCACAAGCATCCCCTCTTATGTGTTTACATGTTGTTAGCAGCATGGGCTACAGCACTAGGAATGGGAGCCTTCCACACTGCTCCCTAGTCCTTCTGCGTGGAAATCCTTCAGCCTCCTGAGAGGAACTCAGAAAGAGGGTCGAGGCCAGCACCACAGCTCATTTAGCTAATCCTCTGCCTGCGGTTCCAGCACCCCAGGTTCTAGTCCCGGTTAGGGCGCCGGTTCTGTCCCGGTTGCCCCTCTTCCAGGCCAGCTCTCTGCTGTGACCCGGGAAGGCAGTGGAAGATGGCCCAAGTGCTTGGGCCCTGCACCCCATGGGAGACCAGGAGGAAGCACCTGGCTCCAGGCTTCAGATCGGCGCAGTGTGCCCGCTGTGGCGGCCATTTAGGGGGGTGAATCAATGGAAGGAAGACCTTTCTCTCTCTCTCTCTCTCTCATGGTCGAACTCTGCCTGTCCAAAAAAAAAAAAAAAAAAAAGCAAGAGGGTCGAACTTCGGGATTTGCCAGATACAGTGTTGAGATTTCCCCATTGGAGACCCAGCCCTCCTCTGCCTCTGCTTCTGGGATTTCAGAGATTTCTCAAACTGAGATGCCCTCTTCCCATTCCACATGATTCTCCTTAAAAGACAATAAAACTCAAAGATGGCCAGGACCACCCACTTGTTAATAAGAAGGTTAATAATTTGCTTGGCTGACTCAGAAGCTGACAGTATGTTTTAAAGACACTTCAGCTTCTCCTTTGAGATTTTACATGCTTCTTGCCTTTGTTCAGGTCAAGATCAGATGTCTACGTCTCACAAAGACTTCCCATAGTCATGCATGCAAAAATGGACAGGATCCTCCCAGGGCCTTCTTATTACAGTGCCCTGTTGGACACACCCCAAGACTTGCAATTACCTTCTCTTTTTTTATTTTAATCATGTCTTTCATATGTAAGGGACACAAATGTGAGGATCCCATTTGTACTGTATTCCCACTTTGTAGAAAAGTGCTTACCAGATAGCACACAACAAATACTGATTGAATGAATGAACAAATTAATGAAATGTGTTAGGTGAACCTCACACTTCATATGTTAATTGGCAGAGCCCCAAGGGTTAGGGTCTCAGGAAACAGATTATTAAAAAAAAAAATCTTTGGAGCTAGCACTGTAGTGTAATTGGCTAAACTTCAACCTGTGGTGCTGGCATCCCGTATGGGTGCCGGTTCCTGTCCCAGCTGCTCCTCTTCTGACCCAGCTGTATGATTATAGCCTGGGAAAGCAGTAGAAGACAGCCCAAGTGCTTGGGCCCCTGTACTCACATGGAAGACCCCAAATAAGCTCCTGGCTCCTGCCTTTGGATTGGCCCAGCTCCAGCTGTTGTGGCCGTTTGGGGAGTGAACCAGCAGATGGAAGACCTTTCTTTCTGTCTCTCCCTTTCTCTGCCTCTCAAATAAATAAATAAAATCTTTTTAAAAATATTTAACTTCCATCAGGGCAAAAGATTGAGGGACACAGGACATCCATGTGCTCAACATTTTACTCAGTGTTAGTCTATTTGCTTTGTATTCACACACCTATGTCCATTGATTAACAGGGCAGCCAACATTCAAACTCCCTTCTTCCCATCATGTTCAAGTTCATTCTTTTCTCTTCTCTCCTCTCTTTCTGTACCCATTAGTGAAAAAAAAGACTTTAACATATCCTTTTTAAAAAAATCACCTTACCTATGCTTTCTGTTTTTTTGAATGGAAATTTTACCATTACAGGTGTGGGGGACCTTTTTCTGCCAAGGGCCATTTGGATATTCATAACATACAGAATTATCAACTTAAAAATTAGCCTGCTACATGGCTGGCGCCGCAGCTCAATGGGCTAATCCTCCGCCTTGCGGCGCCGGCACACTGGGTTCTAGTCCCAGTCGGGGCGCCGGATTCTGTCCTGGTTGCCCCTCTTCCAGGCCAGCTCTCTGCTGTGGCCAGGGAGTGCAGTGGAGGATGGCCCAAGTACTTGGTCCCTGTACCCCATGGGAGACCAGGAGAAGCACCTGGCTCCTGGCTTCAAATCAGCACGATGTGCTGGCCGCAGTACGCTGGCTGCGGTGGCCATTGGAGGGTGAACCAACGGCAAAGGAAGACCTTTCTCTCTGTCTCTCTCTCTCTCTCACTGCCCACTCTGCCTGTCAAAAAATAAATAAATTAAAATAAAATAAAATTAGCCTGCTACAGATTTACTGAATTTCAAGTCTTGCCTGCAGTAGCCTTGGCAGGGCCACACTGAAGGATTTCACAGGCCTTATGTTCTGCAGGCTGGATGTTCCCCACTCCTGATTTAGAAGGTGAAAATACGTGCAGCAGAGACTTTATTAAAATCTATTAGTGTCCTAAAGTGGTAAATTGAATTCCCAGGTTTAGCTGTAATGGACTCATTTGTAGGAAAATCAATACATCTCATTTCAATAATGTCACACTTATTTTACATAAATTCTTTGAGTCACTTATCTAGGGTACGATATAAACTAAATAAAGTGAAATGCACAGATCTTAAGTGTGTAATTCGATAATTTTTGC
Organism: Oryctolagus cuniculus; assembly: GCF_964237555.1. Taxonomy (NCBI): domain Eukaryota; kingdom Metazoa; phylum Chordata; class Mammalia; order Lagomorpha; family Leporidae; genus Oryctolagus; species Oryctolagus cuniculus. Next base: position 68,121,738 of record NC_091441.1, read on the forward strand.
AAATGTATGCAACTGAGGAACTACTTTGAGAATCAAGAGCACTAATTAGAAATGCTTGTTTCTAATGCTCCTTTTCAGTCAACTCTCACCCCTTCTAGAGATTTAGGAATCTCAGTGGGACCCATGCAAATTAAACACAAATAAAACAACTCTATAACACCTCACAGTCACACTACTAAATTCTACGATGAAAAGAAAAATTTTAAAAGATTTGGAGAAAAACATCACATTTAGTGGGAGGCAACAATGATAGGACCAATGACTAATGTCATCGAACCTATGGGAGCCAGGAAATATTGGAACAACATTTCAAAGTGCAGCAGTGAGGAGGGGAAAAACTTTCAGCCGAAAGTTTTGCATCTAGTGAAACTGTCATTCAAAAATGAAAGCAACCACTAAAATATTTTGAGAGGGGGCTGGCAGTGTGATGTAGCAAGTGAAGCCATAGCTTATAAAGCCTGCATCCTATATGGGTGCTGGTTGAAGTCCTGGCTACTCCACTTCAGACCCAACTACCTACTAATGTACAGTTGGAGAGTCCCTCATAGCAAAAGTCATTGTAGAGAGTTCTTGAGATGTAGTCATTAATTGGATGGACAATATATCCCAGGGAGTCTTAGGAAACAATCCTTGGCTGGGTGCTAAGTCTCTGAAGCACAATGATTCCCAAATCTTTTGTGCATTAAAACAATTGGGACCTTTGAAGAGAGGACATCCAGGCTCTAGCCCCAGCAGTTCTGACTGCATTGCTCTTTGTGGGTCAGATCACAGGTACTTTGTAAAAGCTGCCCAGGTAATTCCACAGAGAGCTAGGGCTAAACACTGTGCTGGAGGCTCTGGCTGATGGAAGGTTGGGCCTGGCTCAGCACACATGAGTCCAGATTGGTTGAGGAGCATTGGAGAAGCAGCATACAGAATAGCAGCAGTGTCTTTCCTTTTACTGAACAGAGAAGGAGTCCCTAATTTGAAAAGAAATCATTAAATCTCTTTAGTATCCATGCAGAGTTATAATGTATGTGGAATACTATAAAGATAAGTTTCCTAATATGGGCTTGATTGTGTCTTCCCACCACCAGATGCCTATAGTAAAGTCCTAATGTTCATTATCTCAGAAGATGTCTATTTTTGGAAAAAAGGCCTTTAAAGAGTTAACTAAGGTAACATGAATTCATATGAGAGGGACCTAACCCAGAATCACTGGTGTCCTTATAAGAGGGATTTAGGACACAGACTGGCACAGAGAAGATCATGAAAATACACAGGGAGAAAGTGCCAACTTCAAGCCAGGAGAGAGGCCACAGGAAAACAACCTGTAGACACCTTGATCTGAGACATCCAGACGCCAGAATGGCAAGAATTTAAGTGTCTGTTGTTCAAGCTGCCTAGTTTATGGCCTGTTGCTATAGCAGCCTTGGCTAATGAATACATGTAAGGATTGCATGAAAAAGAGGGTTATAAAGAGAATTCTGAGTCTCCAACATTTTTCAAAAATTAAATACCATATGTTCTCTCTGATGTGTGTTAAGTAATAGAATACCTAAAAGGTATCCATAGGTGTGAAATTGACACTGTGATGTGATGATTTTGAACAGCCCTTGTCTTGACTGTTGGGGAACAATGTTTTTTCTTTGTTTATTTCTTTTTGTGTTTTGTTTGTTTGTTTGTTTTTCTTCATACTATTTTTTGAACTCTCTACTAAGCATAAGGCTAATCTTATGGGTATAAAGTTAACTGAAAATAGAATTTTATAAAAAATAAGAACTGGGAAGTAAGAGGGAGGAAGAAGAAGGGTGGGAGTATGGGTGTGAGGGAGATAGGGTGAGAAGAATCACTATGTTCATAAATTTGTATATATGAAATGCATGAAGTTTGTATTTCTTAAATAAAATTTAATAAACATCATAAATTTAAAAAATTATATATGTTTATTTCACATTTTTACAGATTGGAAGATTACATTTTATTAAAGTAAATTTCTTTTTTAAAGACTTATTTATTTATTTATTTGAAAGTCAGAGTTACACAGAAAAAAGAAGGAGAGGCAGAGAGAGAGGTCTTCTATCCACTAGTTCACTCCCCAATTGGCTGTAACAGCTGGAGGTCTGCTGATCTGAAGCCAGAAGCCAGAAGCTTCTTCTGGGTCTCCCACATGGGTGCAGGGACCCAAGGACTTGTGCCAGCTCCTACTGCTTTCCAAGGCCACAGCAGAGAGCTGGATTGGAAGTGCAGCAGCTGGGACTTGAAGAGGCGCCCATATGGGATACTGTAGGCAGTGGCTTTACCTGTTATGCCACAGTGCCAGTCCCTAGAGTCAATTTCAGCACTGGTTTCTTATGGAAAAAAAGGCAGTAAATCATTTAGATTTGCAGAGCTTAACAACTGTGGAAACCTCTTTCTGCAAACCAAGCCCCCAGAGAGATTCCATCCAATCCAGCAGCAGTGTCTTAATGATGACTTAAACAAACGCATCACATCTTAGATCATGCCCATGGTGTAAGGAAAGGCTCACAGGCACACATGGCCAAATGTTCTAGAAATAAAGCAAAATTCAGGTGCAAAGACAACATCAAAGTGCCATGTGGCTTTAGTTCAGTAACTATGGTGTGGATGCCTGCTACTTGCCAGAATTGTGCCTGAGGCTATGAGTAGCACCTGTTTTCAAGTAATACACAAACCAGACAGAAATAGAGCCCTTTAAAGCATAATCACTCTAAACTTTGGTTTCTAGAGTTGTGAAATTCAAAATGCTCCCTGTCTGCGCCTCAGGGTCCTTGTGAGGTGACAATGAATTAATGTATGTAAAACACTCTAAGAATTGTAACACACTGTAAGTGACCAGGGAAGGACAGGCACCCAATCACACAATTCTCTGAAAGCCAAGTCTGGCTCCACAGTTCGCAGAAGTCCATAATGCTGTTAGGAATATAAATGAAGCAAGGAAACACATCTGTCCTGGAAGTGCATGTGAATTGAGTCACTATTTCAATGGGTGCTTACCCATTAAACTCATTTATTCTCTAGCCCTCTTTTCTTTGAAAAGCTCACCAACTTGCACAGGTGGTCATGAGAAAACGAGGATTAGCCAAAGTATTCATGGCCACGTGTGGGTCATTAAATGACACAAGGATCAAAGTCTGTATCTTTGTAATTCATAGAAACTCTCATGAAGCTAGGGTCCTTGTCCATTTTGTACATGTTTCTGCATTGACTCAAAGGAAAAGCTCATGTATGTATGCTAACAGAATCATTAGATTAGTGTGTGAGCACCTTCCCGGTGAATCAACAAACAGTTGGAAAGCTAGATTCATTTTACATGTACTGAATGTTTGTGTCCTTCCAACATCTATGCATTGAACATTTCCAACATTCCATGCTATGTGGTGTCAACGCACAGAGATGGTCTGGCCCTGAGACAAAGCACACAGGAGCCTCCTATTCATTGTAAGAGGGCATGACCCAAGAACTTTGAAAAGCTTTTTGTGTCTCTGATATTTTCATTTTCAGATTAAGTATTTTATTTCTGTATTCATCCATATATTCAACAAGGACTTATGTATGTTTAATCTTTACTTCCTAAAATTATACTTTTAAAAAGGGTCTTAATTTAATTATATTGTCAACAATTTAAAAATGTAATTGGATTAAGGTTATAAATATCACTATCAAAGTAGCCTGTCTCAGCAACTGAAACCTATTACATCAGAGTTCTACTGTTTTTCCTCATGTAAATTAGAACCTAAATGCATGTTATTTTTTCCTGTTGTACAATTTAGATTTAGATGCATTTGACTGCCCCCACCCCACCCCCGGCTAATCAAACCTTTGTAAATGTATGGTTGGATATTGTTTACATTTTAAATATAGTACGTGCAATTTTACTTTGATGTTCTTACATAAAATAGAGCGAGAATCCTGTTTTAAATGAATATAGAACACTTTGCGATGGTCGTGTTTCTTATTCTATCACATGCATTTTTTATCCATCAGTTGCTCTAACTTTGTAAGACAGACTCAGCCCAGGGAGCCTACTCCACTCCTTGGTGAAACAGGCAGCAAAAAGCCTTGCTCTTGGACCTGCAGTTCCCAAGAAGTTAATATTTTCCATAATCCTTGCCATATCTAGGTTGTACCAAAGAATACAATGGAAACATCCACACAATTGAAGATAGGTACACTAATCACGGTGTTTTGCATAACAGGGAAGAAGTTTTAGGGGAGAAGTTAGCAAATGGTGCACTATCCTGGAAGGTAAAATATTTTCAAGGGTATATTAATCTGCATGGTTGTTACTTAAGCTTTCAAAATCAGAATCATTACTAGCATCCTCTTAACTTCCTTAAGTGCTCCATTATGACGTCTCCGCATCGGCTAAAGCATTGACCCACAACATCTAATGAGCACAGATATTTTTTCCCTCAAGCACCACACTTCCACAAGCTAACCGGATGAGTTTACAATAAGACACAGGAATAGCCCATGTATTTCAAACATATTGGACACTCAGAGGAATTTGATTTTATTGATCATGACATCTAATCTCCTCAAAGACAATGAAGAAAACCTATCATAGCCCTCTAGATTCTAACAACTTTTCATTAAGTGTAATTTAAACTTAGCAATAAAAAAGGCATAAATACTGGTGTGGGAAATTTAAACATAATTGTCTGATTTTTGTTGTACACCTGGTAGCGATTTAAGCTGATTTTTAAAATTCTGCTCACAATTTGTAAATATACAAATGAAAACATCTTTAAACCAGAAAACAGGCAGCATATTTCTCTATTTATTAGCCCAGAACCAAGCCAATATTTGATTTGATGCTTCATTGGCATTCTTTTATTTTTTTATGATTTATTTATTTATTTGAAAGGCAGAGGCAGAGAATGAGAGAGAAAGAGATCTACCACCCACTGGTTCACTTCCTGAATGGCCTCAATGGCCAGAGCTAGGCTGATCTGAAGCCAGGAGCCTGGAGCTTCATCCCTGGGGTTGACACTGTGGTGAGGTGGAGTACGTCGCCCATTGCAGCACCATAATTCCGTATCTGAGTGCCAGTTTGAGTCCCAGCTGTTCTGCTTCTGATCCAGCTCCCTGCTATTTCTAGGAAGGCAATGGAGGATAAGCCAATTTCTTTAACCCTTGTTACCATGTGGGAGACCTGGATGGAGTTTTGGGGGCCTAGTTTTAGCCTGGACCAGCCCCAGCCATTTGGGGAGTAAACCAATGAATGGAAGAGTCTCGCTCTCTCTCTCTCTTTCTCACCCACCTTTCAAATGAATAAATCTTAAGAAAAATCATCCTTGATTATCAGAGCATTCCTTTAATACATTAACTTAGTCACCTGATCTAAACTTTCCAGATGAAACCCTTTGTGTCTTCATTTGTTATCCCAGAACCAGTGAAAATATTACCACATATGGCAATAGCCCTCTGTGGATTGATGGACTTAATTATCTTGAGATGTGGAGGAGAGCCAGGATTACCCCAGGACCACAAGGTGCACACAAGGGCAAGAGGGAGGCAGGGGAGAGGTAGCACCATGAGGAAGACTAGACCAGTTCTTGTGGGCTGTGAAGATGAGAGGGGTGCCAGGCAGACTTGGAAGCTGAAATTTGCATGAAAACCAGCTCTCTGGGCCCCATGGTGCGGTGGTTTAAGTTATCCCATCACCAGGATTTGAAAACCACCTTTGCTTCTTGATAATGTGCACCTGGGAGGCAGCAGTGGCTAGATCAAGTGCTCAGGCCCCTGCCCCTGATGTGGAAGAGCTGGCTTGAGTTCTGGGTTCTTAGCTGACCCAGCACTGGCAGTTGTGGGCATTAAGTTGTGAACCACCATAGGAAGATCAATTGATCTACTAAGGCACTAAGTCTGTGATAAATTGTTACAGGAGACATAGGAACCTAATGCAATAAGGATTTGACAATGCTTGGCCTGGACTTGACCATTTTATTCATTTTGGTCACTAATTCAAGGTAATTCACACCCCAGAAAAATCTGCGTTTTTAAGTAAATTTGGATGTTCTGAGGAGAGCAGACAGATTAGCTGCTGCTTCTAATGGTGAAAAATGAGATGCATCTTTCCCACTTGTTAGGATCAATTATCCACCTGGACGGTCTGACGTGGGACTAATCTGGAATGCAGTGATCCTTGTAAGTGGTGACATGAGAAACTCCAGCTAAAAAACGTATGTCATGGAGGCCTTTAAAGAGTTTGAGTGGTACCCTAGACTGCTTCCGTTCTCAGAGGCAACACCCCTCCTACCACAGTCGCTCACTCTCCAATGTGACCAGAGAAAAGAGGCCTTCAGAAATGGAGAATAAGAAGGGGAAGGGATGGCTTACTGGATCACAGAGACGTATCCCTGCTCTGTCTCGGTGTCACCGAGCCTCCCAGTGCTGAGCACTGTCACCTGCCAAACTGCTAAGTAAACCCAGGTGGAAAATGTGGCCTCCCTGTAAGCTTCCCAGGCTGGACCTGTCATCCAGGTTGGCTCTGCCTGCTGTCTCCCTTCTCTGAATGCATCACCAAACCAGCCTGGTTTCATGAGGAAATGGAAGTGCAAAGAATACTCCCTGGCAATAAAGATGGTAAGATAATGAAAATTAACATGATCACAATGCCATGTCTACTTTGTCTGATAAAATATCCACAAATATATCTTATAATATATTTTTTTTAAGTTTTTGTTTATTTATTTGAGAGGTAGTGTTATAGACAGAGAGCTAGCGAGACAGAGAAAAAGGTTTTCCAGCCACTGATTTATTCCCCAAAGGGCCACAATGGAAGCCAGGAGTCAGAAATTTCTTCTGGGTCCTCCATGCAGGTGCAGGGGCCCAAGCACTTGAGCCACCTTTCACTGCTTCTCCACAGCAGAGAGCTGGATCAGAGGAAGAGCAGCTGAGACATGAACCAGCATCCATATGGAATGCCAGTGCTGCTGGTGCTGCAGGCAAATGCTTAGCCTTTTACGCCTCAGCACCAGCCCCACATATCTTTTTTTAAATTAATTTATTTTATTTGAAAGGCAGAGTTAGAGAGAGTGGGGGAGACAGTGAGATCTTCCATCTGCTGGATCACTCCCCAAATGGCCACAATAGCTGGAGCTGGACCAGTCCAAAGCCAGGAGCCAGGAGTTTCTTCTGGTAGGTGCAGGAGCCCAAGCACATCAGCAGCGTCATCCTTCCCTCCACCCCATATATCTTAGAAATATCTTATAACATAGCCTCAAATTCTGAGAATTAGATAAACAAAGGAGTAAAAGATTTAATCAGACAGTTTTATAATATATGAATAACTCGATGTTTCAAAAGAACATCTTGATAATCAGTACAAAGGTAAGGCTAAATCCAAACAGGTGCCTTCTGTATCCCCCGCCACCATGGTCTCTTGGTCAGCTGACCCTGAGAGGCAGTGGTGTATTCCTGTATACCCTTAGCTGAAGAACAGCACAGACACTCATGTCCCTGCTATTTGTGTGTTCTGTTCTGTTTATTTACATGGTGCCCTATGGTAGACTTGAATGTCTTGTGAAAAATAATAATAAATGTAAACACGCACAAAATCCTTTAAGACTAACACTCTCAGAACTAATCTCATGTACACACATGTGCAACATCCTGTTGCCACTATTATTTGGAAAAAATGGAAACTTTTGTAGTGTTTCTTTATTTCAATCCCCACTTCAGTAACTGAAAAATCAACTCTGTTTTAGTAGGGAACAGCTTTTCCGTGACCTGCCTTCTGTCCTTGCCTTCAGTAGTCATTTTCTCTCTCTTTCCTCATTGTTCTTACAAACCAAATCAACAACAGGCGCTTTTTGTTAGCCTCTGTTTATGCCCCAGTGTAGCAAGCAGAATCAGGACTGTGGGTGGCGAGAAGGGAAGGACTCCTCCTCCATGAAGCTGTAATCTCACTGGGAAAGAAACCAAGGCAAAGAGCAGCTGACAGAGGGACACATCTGCAAAACAGGAGCACAACAAGAGGAGAGGCATGGGATGTGCAGGTGTGCAAGGTACAAGAGAAAAGACAGCCCCTGCTAGAGCAAGGGGAGGAATGGAAGCTGTGGGGGGTGCAGAATGAGATCCAGATGCAAAAAGCAGATGACAGACCTTGCAAAGGTAAACAAGCAAAACCACAGACAACCCAGGTCCCCACAGAGAAGAGAAGCCCTGAAAAACTGGAATGAAAGATGTGTGGGGATGAAGGCATTTAACCAAGAGCAGAGCAGAGCAGAGACATGCTATCAGTTGATTAAAAAAGGAGTCACACGTGATTTATTTATACAAATGATAACTCAAGGAGAAGAGAAAAGGGATAAAAAAAATCTATAATTTGTGGGGAGCAACTCGGACTAGACTAAGTTACTCGAATTAAGACTTATTCTATGCATCTGCTCTCCCACAATATGGCGCTGGGAGAGGAGTAAACAGCTTCTACACAGCTGCCTCTCGCCAACTTGAGTGATGACCTGAAGGAGCTGATCTTGCTCCTGATTGGAGGAGAGCAGCGTACTCGGCGTGTGGGTAGCAGAGTTGGGATTGGTGGAAGAGGACTATAAAGGAGGAGAGAGCCAACATGCACCAGGAACATCTATCTGAAGGAACACCTCAGCAGCCCCTGAGAGAGCCGGCTGGCGGTGTGCCGCTCCCCCGCGGAAGTGGGGAAAGTGGCAGGGGGAGTCGCCCTTCCACGGAGGTGGAAGGACGGCAGCCAACCCGGGAAGAACCAGCAGCAAACCCGGGAAGGGCCGAGCAGACAAAAGAACAGCGCAGGGTCCTGTGTCATTCCTCCACGAAGAGGGGGAGCGACAATAATTATGAATCAAGTCCCAGGAAAGGCAACATAAAACATGTTAAAACAGACACATGGTATTGAAGAAATCTCTTAATTATAAAAACAGAATCAAAAGCTATTATGTACTTTCACTGGAGGACAATTCCTTTCCAGTTTTTGTCCACATGCATGCAGATTTTATATATTTATTTTTTCTTCTTAAGATTATCAATTGAAAAACTTCATCTTTTCATCCTCACCACTTTTGGTTATTTCCTTCTCTCCTCTGTTGCTCTGTAACATGTTCTGGAAATGTTTAAGTAGAAATCATATGATCTCATCTGCAATGGTCATGCAGGAAATTGAAACTTTGCAGACAGACAGAGATCAGGGGAGGACGTGTGGCCTAAGGGTTAGGATGCTGGTTAAGAAGCCTGCATCCCATGTTGGAGAGGCTGGGTTCAACACCTGCCTCCAGCTCCTGCCTCCAGCTTCCTGCTACTGCTGTTCCTGAGAGGCAGTGGTAATGACTTGACTAGCTGCTCCCTGCTACCTATGTGGGAAACCAGGGTTGAGCTCCTGGCTATCAGCTTCAGCCTGGTTCCAGCCATTGTGAGCATCTGAGGAGTGAACCAGCAGATGGAAACTCACCTTCTCTGCCTCTCAGATAAATTGGATTAATTTAATTCAATTTAAAACCAGAGAGATCTTCAAGAAAAAGCCTCCGATGTTCCTTATAATTCTGAATATCTGCTTAATGTTCTAAGTGCAAATGGTTCTCTCCATAATACATTTCATTACAAGTAAACACTATCATAAAAGTCTAAATGTTTTTGTCACTGGGTACATATAATACAATTTGTAACACAATATATGAATGCAATATCTGTTTCAGTCATTCAGGGATGCAAAGCATGGAATAAAATGTCGTATCTCTTTATTTCCCCAAATTTATGGTAGTTAGATTATAGGATGGCTTAGAAGTATAAATTAGATTACTACATACAGGAGTGCTCCTCCATCTGCCTAGCACATCTTTCCTCATGGTCTTTGCATTGATGGATTATTTTCATCATCAGAGACTTCTTTCTCTAAGCCCCGGTTCACTTAAGTCCCCCTTCTTACACACTGTATTCATTTATTGTGACTGTTGTTATCCATGTATTATGAACTTGGTGACTTACAAAAAAAGAGCAGCATTGCCTCACTGTTCTGGAGGCTGGGTCTGCGATTCAAGTGCCAGCAGGACTCACTCCCTCGGAAGGGGTTAGCATAGGGTTGTTCCCTGCCTCTTCAGGCTCCTGGTGAAGGCTGAGAGCCTTAGGCGCCTGGGCTTGCAGCTGTATCACTCCAATTATAACACATGTGTGTGTAGTGTCTTCTCTCTCTTCTTGTAAGGACACCACTTCTATTGGATTAAGGACTCATTCAGTTCCCACATGACTTTATCTTAACTTGATTACATTCGCAAAGATTCTACTTTCAAATGCATCACATTTTGAGGGTGCTGGGGGCTTCAATTTTTAACATATCCTTCTGAGGGATACAATTCAACCCCTATCAGGTGTTCCAAATACAACATGCCTAAAATAAATCCCTTTATTCCACCCCAAAATTCTTCTTTACTTTTGTTTTTACAGTTAGCATCACCATAACCCACTTAGTTGACTAGTCCAAAAATTGAGGAGGGATTTTAATTTTTCCTGTGATCTCCTTAGTCCTTGTTCAGCCCGTCAGCAACCCCTCTGGTTTTTACCTCTGCAAATAAATTCCACTCAGCCCTTCTTCCATCCCTATGGACATGTCCAAGAGTAGGGGCAGCTCTACCCCAACACCTTGGACCACAGAAGGCAACGGCTTCTTTTTTTTTTTTTTTTTTTTTTTTTTTGATAGGCAGAGTGGACAGTGAGAGAGAGAGAGACAGAGAGAAAGGTCTTCCTTCCGTTGGTTCATTCCCTCAAATGGCTGCTACGGCCGGCGCTGCGTCGATCCGAAGCCAGGAGCCAGGAGTTTCTTCCTGGTCTCCCATACAGGTGCAGGGCCCAAGGACCGGGGCCATCCTCCACTGCACTCCCGGGCCATAGCAGAGAGCTGGACAGGAAGAGGAGTGACCAGGACAGAATCTGGTGCCCCGACCGGGACTAGAACCCGGTGTGCGGGCGCCGCAGGTGGAGGATTAGCCTATTAAGCTGCGGGGCAGGCCAGCAACAGCTTTTTAAGGATGCTCCTTATGATGTTTCTTTCTTACCATGAACTTTCCATACAACAGCCAGAGGGATATTCAAAAGACATTTAGTCTCATCCTGTAACCCCCTACTTAAAAACAATTAGTGCTTCTTCTAGCACTGAAATTTAAGCTAACATTCCTTACCAAGTCCTCCAAGGTCCACACTTTGCAACTGACCTCAATCTCTTCTGCCATCACTTGTACCCACATCCTAGAACAGGTAAATTTTTTCTTCTACCTGTACTTAATGGGAGATAACCTTGTCCCTCTGTTCTAAGTATGACTGGCTCTTTTCCTCTTTCGGTTTCAGTTGAAAGGTCTCCTCAAAGAGGCCTTCCATGACCACTCCATGATTTATCTGTGCAGAAGTATAAAACAAGACCCCTATCTCATACTTTAAACAATCAACTCACAATGGATCAAAAATCTAAATTTATGTCCTGAAACCATCAAATTACTAGAGGAGAACACTGGGAAAACTCTGCAAGATACTGGCATAGGCAAAAACTTGGAAAAGACCCCAAAGCACAGACAATACAAGCAAAAACAGACACATGGGATTACATCAAGCTAAGAAGCTTTTGCACTGCAAAGCAAACACTCAACAAAGAGGCAACCAACAGAATGGGAGAAAATATTTGCAAACTATGCAACAGATAAAGGGTTAATATCCAGGATCTATAAAGAGCTCAAGAAACTCCACAACAACAAAACAAATAATATCCAATTAAGAATTAGGCAAAGGACATGAAAGGCATTTTTTAAGGAATGAAATTCAAATGTCCAAAAGACACAAGAAAAAATGCCCAGGATCACCAGCTATAAGGGAAATGCAAATGAAAACCACAATGAGGCTTCACCTCACTCCAGTTAGAATGGTTTTCATCCAAAAATAAAAAAAAAAAAACATAAATGCTGGCAAATTGTGGGGGGAAATGTACACTGATCCACTCTTAGTGGGAATGTAAGCTAGTACAGCATGGAGATTCCTCAGAAATCTGAAAGCAGATCTATCATATGACCCAGCTAACCCACTCCTGAGAATTTACCAAAATGAAATGAAGTCACCATATAAAAGAGTTGTCTGCATATCTATATTTATTGTAGCTCAATTCACAGATAGCTAAAATATGAAATCAAATCAAATGTCCATTAGCTTATGACCAGATAAAGAAAATGTGGTATACATTCACTATGGAATACTGCTCAGCCATGAAAAATGAAACCCTGTACTTTGCAACAAAATGGTTGCAACTGGAAACTATTATGCTTAGTGAAATAAGCCAGTCCCCAAAAAACAAATATCATGTTTTTTCTGATATGTGACAGTTAATATATAATACAAAAATATGTATGAATGAGATGGACATCTTGGATGTGATTGTTGCTTCTTTCCCTTGTTTATATTCCTGTGGAACTGTGGTCTCCCTACTTTTAATGTTGAACTTTGTAATGTTGAACATTACAGTTAATGGAGAATTACACCTGTGGTTAGAGAGTAGATTGAACATATATCTTTGAAAAAATTAAAGAAGGAAGGAAGGAAGGAAGGAAGGAAGGAGATTGAGGGAGAGTGGAAGGAGGGAAGTATGGTTATCTTCTTAGAAATGTAACTATGGTCTATCCATCTGTTTCTGTACCAGTACCATGTTGTTTTAATTACAACTGCCCTGTAGTATGTCCTGAAATCTGGTATTGTGATGCCTCCGGCTTTGTTTTTTGTTGTACAAGATTGCTTTAGCTATTCGAGGTCTCTTGTGCCTCCATATAAATTTCAGCACCATTTTTTCCAGATCTGAGAAGAAGGTCTTCGGTATCTTGATTGGTATTGCATTGAATCTGTAAATTGCTTTTGGGAGAATGGACATTTTGATGATATTGATTCTTCCAATCCATGAGCATGGAAGATTTTTCCATTTCTTGGTATCCTCTTCTATTTCTTTCTTTAAGGTTTTGTAATTTTCATCGTAGAGATCTTTAACGTCTTTGGTTAAGTTTATTCCAAGGTATTTGATTGTTTTTGTAGCTATTGTGAATGGGATTGATCTTAGAAGTTCTTCCTCAGCCATGGCATTGTCTGTGTATACAAAGGCTGTTGATTTTTGTGCATTGATTTTATACCCTCCTACTTTGCCAAACTCTTCTATGAGTTCCAATAGTCTCTTAGTAGAGTTCTTTGGGTCCCCTAAATACAGAATCATGTCATCTGCAAAGAGGGATAGTTTGAGTTCTTCCTTCCCAATTTGTATCCCTTTAATTTCTTTTTCTTGCCTATGACCAATGGAACAGAATTGAAACACCAGAAATCAACCCAAACATCTACAGCCAACTTATATTTGATCAAGGATCTAAAACTAATTCCTGGAGCAAGGACAGTCTATTCAATAAATGGTGCTGGGAAAATTGGATTTCCACGTGCAGAAGCATGAAGCAAGACCCCTACCTTACACCTTACACAAAAATCCACTCCACATGGATTAAAGACCTAAATCTACGACCTGACACCATCAAGTTACTAGAGAACATTGGAGAAACCCTTCAAGATATTGGCACAGGCAAAGAATTTCTGGAAAAGACCCGGGAGGCACAGGCAGTCAAAGCCAAAATCAACTATTGGGATTGCATCAAATTGAGAAGTTTCTGTACTGCAAAAGAAACAGTCAGGAGAGTGAAAAGACAACCGACAGAATGGGAAAAAATATTTGCAAACTATGCAACAGACAAAGGGTTAATAACCAGAATCTACAAAGAGATCAAGAAACTCCACAAAAACAAAACCAACAACCCACTTAAGAGATGGGCCAAGGACCTCAATAGACATTTTTCAAAAGAGGAAATCCAAATGGCCAACAGGCACATGAAAAAATGTTCAAGGTCATTGGCAATCAGGGAAATGCAAATCAAAACCACAATGAGGTTTCACCTCACCCCGGTTAGAATGGCTCACATGCAGAAATCTACCAACAACAGATGCTGGCGAGGATGTGGGGAAAAAGGGACACTAACCCACTGTTGGTGGGAATGCAAACTGGTCAAGCCACTATGGAAGTCAGTCTGGAGATTCCTCAGAAACCTGAATATAACCCTACCGTTCGACCCAGCCATCCCACTCCTTGGAATTTACCCAAAGGAATTTAAATTGGCAAATAAAAAAGAGGTCTGCACCCTAATGTTTATTGCAGCTCAATTCACAATTGCTAAGACCTGGAACCAACCTAAATGCCCATCAACGATAGACTGGATAAAGAAATTATGGGATATGTACTCTTTAGAATACTATACCGCAGTAAGAAACAACGAAATCCAGTCATTTGCAACAAAATGGAGGAATCTGGAACACATCATGCTGAGTGAAGTAAGCCAGTCCCAAAGGGACAAATACCATATGTTCTCCCTGATCGGTGACGACTGACTGAACACCAAGAGGGAAACCTGTTGGAGTGAGGTGGACACTATGGGAAATGGTGGCTTGATCAGCATAGCCCTGACTGTTAATGAACAACTAAATACATTATCCCTCTTAGTAGTTTTTTTATCTGTTCTACTTAATATGACTGGTTTAGATCTGTAATTGATGCACAGTTATTCTTAAGTGTTGAAAATTAACTGAAATGTGATCCCTGTTGAACATGGTGGTGGGAATGGGTGAGGGAAGAGATGTATAATTTGGGACATGCTCAGGCTGACTTGCCCCAAGTGGTGGAGTTGGAAGCATATCAGGGGATTCCAATTCAATCCCATCGAGGTGGCATGTACCAATGCCATCACACTGTTCCAGGTGATCAGTTTCAGTTCACAGTTGGTCATGGTGAAGGGACTGGGAGTCAAAGGGAGCACATAGACAAGTCTAGTACCTGCTAACGCTAACTGATGGAGTAAATAAAGGGGAGAGTGATCCAACATGGGAAGTGAGATACTCAGCAGACTCATAGAATGGCAGATGTCCTAAATAGCACTCTGGCCTCAGAATCAGCCCTAAAGGCATTGGGAGCTGGCTGAAAAGCTCATGAGAGTATTTCAGGCATGGAAAGCCAAGACACTCTGGCAAAAGATCTCTGCGAGTGAGATCCCAGTGGAAAGAACAGGCCATCGAAGAAGGAGGTACCTTTCTCTGAAGGGAGGAGAGAACCTCCACTTTGACTATGACCTTGTCTAAACAAGATAAGAGTCGGAGAACTCAGAGGGCTTCCATAGCCTTGGAAACTCATGACTGGAGCATAGGGAGATTACTGATGCCATAGACAGGAGTGTCAATTGGTAAAGTCAACAACAGGAGTCACTGTGCACTTACTCCTCATGTAGGATCTCTATCCTTAATGTGCTGTACATTGAGATTTAATGCTATAACGAGTACTCAAACAATATATTTCACTTTGTGTTTCTATGGGGGTGCAAACTGTTGAAATCCTTACTTAATGCATACTAAACTGATCCTCTGTAAAAAAAAAAAAAAAAAAAAAAAGAAAGAAATTATCAATTCCCAACTTGACTCTCACTGGGATTAAACATGACAATAGGTCTGCTCTGATTTCATCATCATTTAAAAAAATCACCTATTATTTTTCACTTTATGTTTCTGTGTGGGAGCAAACTGTTGAAATCCATACTTAATGTATACTAAGCTGATCTTCTGTATATTAAGATAATCGAAAATGAATCTTGATGTGAATGGAAGGGGAGAGGGAGTGGGAAAGGGGAGGGTTGTGGGTGGGAGGGACGGTATGGGGGGGGAAGCCATTGTAATCCATAAGTCGTACTTTGGAAATTTATATGTATTAAATAAAAGTTTAAAAAAAAATTATCTGCTAATGCATCTGTCTCCCCAACTAACTGTAAGTGGCTTAGAACATGAATGCTAACATTCACTTCTGTATGTTCAGCTCCCAGATAGGAAGAGGGAAAAAGAAGCATTTGGTAAATGTGTGTGGAACTGAACCACACAGAAGCACAAAAGAGAAAAAGAAACAAATAACCAATGGGTTTCCATGGCAGCACACGGACCGATGTGAGCACCCTCCCAAGTTCCGTGTGCGGTTTATGTTTATTGGATGTGGCTCTGCCAAAGAGCACTTTATAAACCAACATGTACAAAAGAGCACAGAGCCGTCAATGGCTAAACTGTGTAAGAATGAGTGTAATTCAACTGCACTTACATGACACAGAGAGAATTGGACCAGCTAAAGTTGGTGCCAGAATTCACAGGGACTGGAGATGGAATTGGAACAGACTTCAGAGTGTGGGTAAAACTTGGGAGATGAAAGCATACAGCATTTGCACTGAAGGAACAGAATAAGCAACCTGTGATCCCTGAGCTCTGAGCTCTGGTCCAGACATGACTGGGCTCTGTTCAATGTGTATGTCTGTGTATGTGTGTGTATGTGTGTGTGCAGAAAGGAAAAGCTATGTCCATCAGTCAACCTGTCAAATAAGGCAGGGACAGCCTTCGTGGTCAGAGCAAACGGTACATGTGGGGAAGCTCTGGGAATAAGGTGCAAGAGGTTAAGCAAACCAAAAAAGGAATCAAATTGACAATGAAATAGGAAATATAATCATTTAAAATTTAATTTTCGAGATAATATAGGCTTTGCATGAGAGCTATACCTAAAAGTCATCTGGAATCGTCTTCAACCTCACATTTTATTTGTGTGATTTCTCCTTTTTTATTTTTTTCCCTGCTGGAGAAAATTACATTTTAATAACTACCTTAGGTAATTGGTTGATGGACAAATAGGAGAACAGAGGAGTTTAAGTTCCATTTGGGGTCTTCTTTCACAATTATGCTGAACAAATAAATGTGAAAATCATTACCATTAACTGAAAATAGCCATTCACTGTAACTCCGAGACTCACAGTGATCTTGATATATGATTCAGAGCTCCAGTTCAATACCGAAATTTCAGTTTATGACTTGGTAAGTGGTTTTTCCATTTGTGAGGCATGCCCGTATGTGTGTGTATGTGTGTGCTTTAAACAGCAAAGTAGGCTTAAAAATAATTTTAAATACACTAGAAGCATTTTACTTTGATAAGTTCTTCAAAACCTGTATCTGTGAATGATCCCATGGAACAAAAGGAGTTTTTGATCACACCTAGTGCTGGGTGACAAGTTGTGTGTCCCTAGCATCACTATGATGTTGTCACAAGTGGACAAGCAGTGGCTTCTTATGTCTACAGTATTGCTTGTCCTCAGGACCACAAGTACTTTGCATTTTGATATCTTTGGATTTCATCATATTTGCATACACATAATAAGCTGTCTTGGGAAGGGGACCCATTCCCAAGTCATTTATGTTTCATATACACCTCATTCATGTGACTTGAAGGTCATTTCATACAGTATCTTCAACAAGTTTGTGCATGAAGCCGAGTTTTATGGTATGGAATTTTCCCCTTGTATCATCAAGTGTAGAAAGAGTTTCAGATTTTGGAGTATCTAGGACTTGAGATTTTAAATCAGGAAGGCTCAACCTGTAGTTCTAAATGTTAATGTTCATAGTTGTGGTGGTAGCACTGCTAGCTGCAAGTTCTAGCAACTGTAACTGGTATTCTGTTCCTGTTACTCTGCTAGTAAAGAACAGGCACTTTCCCATACATTTCACCTGGCAGGAAAGAACCATGGTGCTTCTTCCAATGGTGTCAGGCTTGTGTGGTCATTGACAATGCACTTGAACTCTACTGTGACCATGTGAGACTAAATGTGTTGGGGGCACTAAAACTCTGCTGTCTCAGAGACATGTGCTTTTATGGATGGATCTTCATGGATTCTGGAGGGAGAAAGAACTGACATCCTGATTAACACACGGTCACCCAGTGTCAGTTTGGTCTTTCTTGTGCTTGGGACTCTATCAAAATACCTACTGGTTCATTTCCTCAGCAAACATTCATCAGGCTCCCTGTGCCAAAGAATATATTTGCTGTCATAGGAAACAGAGTTGAAAAAGACTTTACCTTACATCTAGAGCAACACCAATTGCAAATGCACCAACGACTTCACTAAGAATTGGGGAAACATCATGTTAGCTGTGAAATTTTTGCTAACCTGTAATAGCACCAACTGGGAATTACATTAATTTTTTAGGATCACGGTTAAAATTTGGCCCAGGCCTTCTTCATATTCAACTGAAGAATGTATCCAAATCTGGCTCACATGACAGCCACTTGGCAGATTCCCTGCCAACTCAAACACACCATGTCCAAAAGGGAGCTCTGGTTTTTCCTCCACCCACCCTGCTGCAGTTTCAGCTCCCCTATTTCAGTAAATGTGTACCGGCAACATGCATCCCTACCTCTGTGCCAGATGCTTAAAGTTGAAACGGGGGACTTTTCCTTAATTCCTCTCAATCCCTCCCTACCATATTCACATCAAATCCATCTGCAAGTCTCTTACAGAGGATTTTGAAAGTGTGTGCTTTTCTCTATTTCTGCTGCTGCAGTGTCCGAGCCCCCTACTCACTTCAACAGCCTCCCAGTCTGTCCTCCCCTGCCACTCTGTCCTCAGAGGGACCTTTGAAACCAGCAACTGTGACCAAGTTGTTCTCCTGTTCACAGCCCTCCAGTGGGATGCACTGCACTCAGAATAAAGGCTATGCCATAAAAAAGATTGAAATTCTGTCATTTGCAGCAACATGCAAGGAACAGGAGGAAATTATGTTAAGTGAAATAAGCCAGGCACAGCAAGATAAATACCACATGTTCTCACTCAAGCATGGAAGCTAAACTAGGTGATTTTAGAGCAGTGGAGAGCCATACACCAGAGGCCGGGAGGGGAGTGGGGAAGAGGCAGAGAGAGCTCTGGGTAACAGGTGCCAAACTACAGTGAGACAGGAGGAATAAGTTCTAGAGTCACATAGCACAGTAAGTGACAATCATATAGTATAATTTTTGATAAAGAATTAGAAGAGAGGAGGTTTTTTGTTGTTGTTTTTTTGTTTTTGTTTTTGTTTTTGTTTTTGACAGGCAGAGTGGACAGTGAGAGAGAGAGACAGAGAGAAAGGTCTTCCTTTGCCATTGGTTCACCCCCCCCAGTGGCTGCTGCGGCCCGCGCACCGCGCTGATCCGAAGGCAGGAGCCAGGTGCTTCTCCTGGTCTTACATGTGGGTGCAGGGCCCAAGGACTTGGGCCATCCTCCACTGCACTCCCGGGCCATAGCAGAGAGCTGGCCTGGAAGAGGGGCAACCGGGACAGAATCCGGCGCCCCGACCGGGACTAGAACCCAGTGTGCCGGTGCCGCAGGTGGAGGATTAGCCTATTGAGCCTCGACGCCAGCCGAAGAGTGGAGTTTGAAGGCTCCCAACACCAAAATAGCGATAGATGTTTAAGGAAATAAAAATGCTAATTATCCTAATTTGATCATTACATGTTGCACACATGTATCAAATAATCACATCACAACTTATAAATGTGTACAGAATATCTTTAAGTATTTTGTACATTTTATTTATTTTACTTATTTGAGAAGCAGAAACACACAGAGAGATTCTCACCCACTGGCTCAATCTTCAGATGCCTGCAACCGTGGAGACTGAACCAGACCAAAGCCAGGAGTTGGAAACTCAATCTGGTTCCCCGACATGAGTGGCAGAGAAACAAGTACTTGAGCCACCGCCCTCTGCCTCCAGGGTGTGCATTAGCAAGAAGGTAGATCAGGAGAGGAGCAAGAATTTGAACTCAGGCACCCCAGCATGAGAGGCAGGCACCCCGAGCAGCATCTTAACCACCAGGCCAAACACCTGCTCCATGTATTATTTATTAAGTGCTCATTAGAACAAAAAATTAAAAATCGATAAAAGCACATACTGTTCCTTTTGCCTTGAGGGTCTTCTCCCCTCCCCACCTCTGCCCTTCTTCATGTGCCTGCTTGTTCAGAGAGGCCACACCTGGCCCCAAGAAGTTAGACCTCTCCTGCACCTGCTGTCTGCAGCCCCCTCCTCACTGTCTTCACAGCACCCACCTGCCTTGTGATTTGGCCATCACTCTTTCCTTGCTCACTGCCTGTCTCCCCCTTAGAGAGCAGATCTGAACCACTTTCTCTAGCTTGGAGATGTTTCTATGTATTCTGCAAGCATGTGGCAACTTTGGCTCCCTTTAAACAATCTGATAGGCCAACGGACAGCATACACATCTTTTAATTTCAGTGCTTTCATACTGTAACCTCTACGAGATTGTTTAATAAGTTGTCACTCACATTCCAGCCACGAAACCAACCCCTAGTAGTGCCATTTGAATAAATTTATTCACCTAGGATGTCACACATCTGAAGAGACACTAGTCACAACCAGGTTCACTGGTTTCATAGAAATGATAAGTACAACATAACCTACTCCTCAATTACAAGATGTTTTATAGGGGCTGGCATTGTGGCACAGCATGTTAAGCCACCACCTGCAAAACAGACAACCCACATGGGTATCAGTTCATGTCCCGGCTGCTCCACTTCCTATTTAGTTTCCAGTTAGTGTTCCTGAGAAAGCAGCAGAGGATGGCCCAAATGCTTGGGCCCCTGATACCTCTGTGGGAGACTTGAATAAAGTTCCAGCCTCCTGGCTTCAGCCTGGCCCAATTCCAGCCATTGTGGCCATTTAGGGAGTGAATCACCCAATGGAAGATATTCTCTCTCTCTCTCTACCTTTTAAATAAATAAATCTTTTTTTTTTTTGAGAAAAATATGCTTGATAATTCAAAAAAGGACAAAATGAAGGGGGAAAGTGTCCAGGAGTCCAGTAAACATTATTATTTATTATTTTCCACTTTGCAACTTTCTTAAGTTTGGGGACTGCATTTCCCATATTCTCTGGAAGGGTCCCTACTACTCCCTAAGTCCAAGCCCCTCATTTTAGTGATGAGAAAATGAAAGCCCAAATGAGTGACTTGTGCGAGATCAGACAATCTAGAATGGTCACCAGGAGCTGGGAATTGCTAGCATGTATTTACCAGAGGGGTCCATCAAATAGGCTTTTGTGCTGGTTCTGAAACTCAAAGAGGAGGGCAGCTTGGCTTGGGCTCCACTGAAGCAATGGTAGCCCTGGGCTCCTTGGGTAGGAAGTGACTTGGATGCAGGACCTCCAGGCAGACAGTGCTGCTCTGGGATTCCTGGTGGACCTGGTCCTGGGCTGGGCTCACTCCAGATGACTCTGTGGTTGGGATGGTAAAGTCTGCCTACTGAAACAAGCACTCTTACTAACTTGGGTTTATCTCTTATCACTCTACAGGATGTATTTATACTCTTAACAAGGCTTGAGAGGCAACTTCAGTGGGCCACTTCACTGCAGAGAAATCTTGGTTTTACCAGTTTCTTTTTCACAGGCCCATCAGAACCTTGTGTGTAAGCTTAGATTCTGTCTCCAAGAAAACACATGTCACTTTTAAGATTATGATCCACTCTTCATTCTTATGTTTTATACCAGAAAATATAAAATGAAGAATATTGCTAGAATATTTTTTTCATTTTAAAGAATATTACTTTATTTTTTTAACTTTTTTTAAATAATTTTTTTTGACAGGCAGAGTTAGATGGAGAGAGAGAGAGAGACAGAGGGAAAGCTCTTCCTTTTTTCCGTTGGTTCACCCCCACAATGGCCACTGCAGCCGGCTCACCACACTGATCCGAACCAGGAGCCAGGTGCTTCTTCCTGGTCTCCCATGCGGGTGCAGGGCCCAAGCACTTGGGCCATCCTCCACTGCTTTCCCGGCCCACAGCAGAGAGCTGAACTGGAAGAGGAGCAACCGGGACAGAATCCGGCACCCCGACCGGGACTAGAACCCGGGGTGCCGGCGCTGCAGGTGGAGGATTAGCCTATTGAGCCACGGTGCTGGCAAGAATAGTACTTTATTGAATAAGTTTTATTCACAGAAAAATAAGCTTTAATCTATGATGAATGCCAGGTTATGGAGCAGAAAGCAATTTTCTTCATTTTCCATACTAATGGAAAGATTTCTATTAAATGAGAAACAGTCATAACATTATATTCACAAATATAGGACTCTGTCTCAAAGAATTTCACAATTATTTGCAATACTAATACAATAACATAAGAATCATCCACTCTGTCAGGTTAAAATTTCAGAAAAAATGTGAAATCTAACAGAAGTTACATTAAAGCTTTAATTATATCAAATAAAAAATGCAAATTTGTTACTATAGACAAAATTGTAAAATATATAGTACTTTAAATGTTATATAACGATATATAATAAGAATGTAGTAAATGCCAAAAATCTATGCAAATCTGCAAGCTTTAGACTTCAAAACAGAATCTTACTACCCAATACTAGTGTAATATTGACCAATTTGAAGATATAGGTATTTAAGATTGTCCTCCTACATCATATTATAAAGTGTCACCTAATATGCTATGAAAGTTAGGGCATAATGAAAAGAATAGTTGAAAAAATAAACATTTGACACTTCCCAAGAGAGGCAGGCTGGTGACGTTTTTTACTTTCAAACTATGTTCCAGGCAGGGCTCTGCCACCAATTAGCTACACACAGCTTTATTTTGACCCACTAATTTCTTAAAAATAACTGAAAGTTATAGTGCAGGAACTTACGTGATTTTATTTTATTTATCACAGAGGTGATATTCAAATTGTGCTGTTTCCATATTTTGATCATTTACACAGGAGTCGTATTCATGATCTTTGACCACCAATCTGCCACAGACAGCAGCTGCTCAGAACCAACACTAGTTGAACCAGTGGAGCTGGGTTCTGAAGTTTCCAGGTGCGTCAGAGCTGCCTATGAGTTGATGTGTTGTAAGTGAATTCTGTGGACCTGGACCTGGGGGAGGTGTTGAGAACTGAGACATCAGGGTGTTGGGCATGGGGCAGGTTTGTTTTCTAATTCCGGGGGGGGGGGGTGTTATTTATTAATCTATGGGAATATTTTAATATATTTTAAGCTATTTGGCTGCAAAGGTGCATGTTGATTGAATAGCAATTCCACCCTTTATTCCCATCATGGCATTTCCAATATAGAAGACAAAACTTCAAATTTCTCTCTCTCTCTCTCTCTCTCTCTCTCTCTCTCTGTGTGTGTGTGTGTGTGTGTGTGTGGGAGAGAGAGAGAGAGAGAGAGAGAGAGAGAGAGAGATCTACAGCTGACTCCAGCGACCACGGTAATAGTAATGATAACAAAAGCTGACATTTGGAGGATCTGCCACATGCTGAATTGTGTTCTGCAGACTCAACTGTGGGGAGCAACTGGGAGCAACTCGGACTAGACTAAGTTACTGGAATTAAGACTTATTCTATGCATCTGCTCTCCCACAATATGGCGCTGAGAAGGGAGAAACAGCTTCTACACAGCTGCCTCCAGTTCAACCAATAAACTGTAGGACCTGCTCCTGATTGGAGGAGAGCAGCGTACTCGGCGTGTGGGTAGCAGAGTTGGGATTGGTGGAAGAGGACTATAAAGGAGGAGAGAGACAACATGCACCAGGAACACCTGAGGAACACCTGAGCAGCCCCCGAGCGAGCCAGCCGGCGGTGTGCTGCTCCCCCGCGGAAGTGGGGAAAGTGGCAGGGGGAACCGCCCTTCCACGGAGGTGGAAGGGTGGGTAGCCAACCCGGGAAGAACCAGCAGCAAACCCGGGGAGGGCCGAGCAGACAAAAGAACAACGCAGGGTCCTGTGTCGTTCCTCCACGAAGAGGGGGAGCGACATCAATGCCAATTACTTTATTTCATTTGAGCAACATACCTATAAAGTGAGATGTTTCTGTGAATGGCAGGAATTTAGCCCAAATGGGCTCAGTGCTAGTTCTAGATCCATCTCAGGGCTCCAGTGGGGCCTACAGGACACAGGATGGACCACTGGTAGAGCAAATGAAGCTCAATGGTCTCTTAACGAGACCACAGAGATTTCTGCAAGGGGATAAATAACATTTACTCCACCATTGGCCATTCATTTCCGCGTCTGCAGACAGAAGGTAACAGCATCTGCCCATTATATCCTACCCCACCTGGGAATAAAGGCTTGCTGGATTTCAGCCCTGCTTTCTTAGAGTATGGAGCTATTCTGGGACTGCCCCCATGCAAGCTCTGATACTTTAGTAGCTCTGGCTGGCATATGGACAGGGGTAGGAATTATCCTGGTCTTAAGCTTACAAGGACCAAACACAAATACATATGGAATGAATTTTCAGTACCTCTTGCAGCCCATGACAATGTTACAGCCAACAACGGACCACATATATAATGGGGATCCCATCAGATTATATCACGTAACAATGCCACAGCCCTCTTACCTTGTAAGTAGGCTCCGTGTTGCTTGCACAATGATGGACTGGCCTAAGATACATTTCTCAGAGAGTGTGCCCATTGTTAAGTGGGGTTTAACTGCATAGAGAGTGGCTTTGTGTTCATTCCAAATGGAAGTTGTTTCCAAGCAATAGTCAAATCTCTCTCCATTTTAAAATGCTGCTGTTTGCAGCAGAAACATATCCCTATGTGCATGTTGCGGGGGAGGGGAATATGTACAAATACGTACAGAAAGATTTAGAGCCATCAAGAGAAAGACTATTCTTCCAACCTACTTCTGATACATGCTTTTTTTTTTTTTTACAATCATGCATCTTTATGGATAACTGAATCTACAAAATACAGAACTGCACAACAATCAGTTGGCCAACAATTAAATTAAGAAGACAAACTCATGAGCATTTACATAAAACTACGGCTGTAGATGTTGGTGCATTTTATGCCCACTACTTTAATAAACCGGCCAAATATAAAGGAACTCAGCTACTTAAATTCATGAGAATGACTCTTCAAAAAACAGTATACATGTCATTTCATAGACCACTTAATATGTCACACTTAGGAAAATCAATAAGCCAACCGACAAAAGGAATACCTTAAAAGAAAAGCTGATGGTAAAAAAGTGAGGTTTAAATATCGTTTAAAATTTTAGCAATTAAACTTAGGAATCAGACACTGTGGGTATATCAGGAATTTTAAGAGAAAATCCCCATTTCTTCAAAATTACAATGATATTCCAAAAGATTTTGAGTTGCTATAATGTCTTCTCTGCTAGTATCAATTATTGTTTCAAAGTCCTAAGGAAACAAGATTCACATAAAAGTATTTTAACGCTGGCGCCGCTGCTCACTAGGCTAATCCTTCGCCTTGTGGCGCCAGCACATCGGGTTCTAGTCCCGGTGGGGGCGCCGGATTCTGTCCCGGTTGCCCCTCTTCCAGGCCAGCTCTCTGCTGTGGCCCGGGAGTGCAGTGGAGGATGGCCCAAGTCCTTGGGCCCTGCACCCCATGGGAGACCAGGATAAGTACCTGGCTCCTGCCATCGGATCAGCGCGGTGTGCCAGCCGCAGCACGCCGGCCGCGGCGGCCATTGGAGGGTGAACCAACGGCAAAGGAAGACTTTTCTCTCTGTTTCTCTTTCTCTCCCTGTCCACTCTGCCTGTCAAAAAAATTTTAAAAAAGTATTTTAAAATGTAGAATTGAGGGGGTGGGTTCAAGAACCTAAGCTTAGGTTGGCAAAAATGGATTTAAAAACAGGTGGTTGAACTATTTCTCACCTTTTGATACCATCGTTCGAACTACTCTGCACTGGAGTCCTGGGAAATGTTTGCCTGGTAGTGCTAAAGCATATGCATACGATGTCTCTGACAATAAAATTACTGATAAAAATGTGAAACGGCCATGCCAAATTCAAGCAGAAAGCTAATCCACCAACACATGACCAGCAGTCGGGACCTCTTGCCTCTGAATTCTAGGCGCTGCCAACCTGGCTGGGAAAATGCTGAGATGCACGTTCACGCCCTTCCACAGGGTAAACTCCAGAGTTTACCTCTTACTCCACCTCCTGAACTCCTCCTAGGGAAGCGGCATTGATGGAACTGGGTCCAACAGAAGGAAAACAAGTGAGTTAAGTGCAGGTTAGAATTGTTTTCTTTCCAGAAGAGGAGAATGATCCAGCAAAGACGAGTGGTTTCTCATGTTCTGTCCCTCACAGAGAATACAAATATGCCTTCTTCTGAAATCTACCACTCTCGCTTCACTTTCAAGGCACACTGTTTATTTTCCCCTTAAGGCAGGAACCTTGAGCACATGGCAGCCACGTGATTTCCCTGGGAAGCACATGGGCTTCAGAGGCATTCCTAGAGCTGACACGTGAGGTTTCCGACACGGAAGCTTCCTTCACAGCTACAGGTTCTTTTGATACTTGCATCATCGACCAAACTCAACAGATAATTTGTCTTCAACATGGTTCACTTCTGTTCCCAAAATTGTTAATGTGCTTTCCTCTAGCCCAATGCTGGACAACTTCATCTTTGCATTTTCATGAGGATGAGAAAGGCTGTTATTAACCCTCTGGTGTCTGGACCTCGATTTTCACCCCTACGGGCTCAGTCTTATCTTCTGGATGTTGCCTTATTCTTTTTAATGCACAGGTGTCAGGGTGTAGGTGACCTGGGTAGGCTGCAGCTTGCCCTTGCTCACAGCCTAGACAGAGGTCTGGACTAGCAAAGCCAACATCTGCTCCAAACCTGTGCCCCTGGTGAGTTGAGCCATTGTGTGGACACCTTAGACTCGTGCCAAGGCCATGGTGGGCACATTCCCCTAAATGCTTCTGCAGTCACATGGTTAAGAATGTCTTTGTACCTGACCTCTTGAAGTAGCCCTCCTGAAACACATGCTCACCTAAGGAGTGCATTATTTGGGGGATCCAGAAAAGACAGAGAGAAACACTGGTAGAGGCCCTTCCAGATGAGGGTAGGACTGGAGTCACAGTCAAGGAAGATGAGGAATGAGCGGGGTGGACCCAATCTCTGACTGCTCAGGTCAGGCTCGTGGGGACAAGACTTCAAAGAGCCACTGGCCCCCAGCTATTGTTTTTCTCACTGGTCAGAAATGGACAAGGAGAGAGGAAATAGTAATAGCTAACACTTTTACAGTCTTTACTCTGAGCTTGTTCTACGAGTGGTCTTCAAAAACTTCACAGAAATGTGCTTTATGAAAAACCTATGACTGAAATTCGAAAAGTTTTTGCAATAAAATAACCTTATCATTCAGTTCCACTCTTCCATGAACTTATGGAAGTCCTCTCACATTTTTGTCACTGACTTCTCTCCACAACATGGAGGTGGGTGCTATGTTCACTTTACAAATGTGGAAATTTGTCCCAAGGTGGTGAATCTAGCTGGTGGAGGAGGCAGGATTTGGCTCAAAGTTCATGGAGACCCTGAGTGCAGACACCAGACCTCAGCATTTCAGGCAGGCCTGCCCAGGGGCGTAGGGCATCAGCTGTGTTGCAGAAGGTTCCCCTCCACCCATGGCAGACCTGGCCCTGAATCTGAGCCTATGCTCTGTCTGTTGTAGGTTTGTGGTGAGAGGGTGATTAATGTCAAAGTCAGCAGAATGTTGACAAAGAGAAAGTGATATTTTGGCAAAGTTTTTTGACATTGCTTCCTTCAAGACACACTTACGCAGCACACTTCTTGACAAGCGTTTGACTCCTGGAACTTCTCTATGCTGTCTGAGGCCAGAATCATTCCATTTCACGAAAAAAAAAAATTCCACCCCAAACCCAAGCTGTGTCACAAGAGTCAGGCACATATAGCACCTGCCAGAAAGGAACACATTCTGTCACATGCACCTGCCACACCCAGGGGTAAAAATTGCTCTCAAAACTTTCAGTCTCTGGGGGGTCATAATTTTATTTTAAATTGGCCCAGAAACCAACAGGCTTGGGATGCACAACAGAACCAGGGTCATGCAGTGTGTCATGTACATAAAGGAATGTCTCTTGCCAACATCTTAGCAAAA
Source organism: Oryctolagus cuniculus (assembly GCF_964237555.1). Taxonomy (NCBI): domain Eukaryota; kingdom Metazoa; phylum Chordata; class Mammalia; order Lagomorpha; family Leporidae; genus Oryctolagus; species Oryctolagus cuniculus. The sequence continues at coordinate 68,149,520 of NC_091441.1, forward strand.
TACGCTCTGCAGGTTTTACCAGGTTGGATTATGTGGGGAGCAACCCGGACTAGACTAAGTTACTGGAATTAAGACTTATTCTATGCATCTGCTCTCCCACAATATGGCGCTGGGAGAGGAGGCAACAGCTTCTACCCAGCTGCCTCTCACCAACTTGACAAGCTGCAGGACCTGCTCCTGATTGAAGGAGAGCAGCGTACTCGGCGTGTGGGCAGCCGAGTTGGGATTGGCGGAGGAGGACTATAAAGGAGGAGAGAGACGGCATGCACCAGGAACATCTAAGGGGAACACCTGTGCAGCCCCCGAGAGAGCCGGCCGGCGGTGTGCCACTCCCCTGCGGAAGTGGGGAATGTGGCAGGGGGAACCGCCCTTCCACGGAGGTGGAAGGGACAGTAGCCAACCCGGGAAGAACCAGCAGCAAACCCGGGGAGGGCCGAGCAGACAAAAGAACAGCGCAGGGTCCTGTGTCGTTCCTCCATGAAGAGGGGGAGCGACATAATGGTGCCGTGACTTGGATAGGAAACCTAGGACGGATAGGAAACTTAGGAGGGAAGAAACGGGAAGAACTGGGAAAATACCGGAGAGAGAGACTAGCAAACAGCCTAGGGAAAAGCCGGACGAAATAGGTGCCGGAAGAAGCTATTGAAAGCCTAGGCATAGACTCGGATATGGACTGTGGGAAAGAAGTTAAGATTGAAAGCGAAAGTGAAACCTGGAGGAGGCTTGGACTCGGATACGGACTGTGGGGAGAAGCCAGGAGAAATGAGAGGAATATTGTTGGAAGAAAACTTAGGGAAACATACCAGGTAGAGAAAAATGTTAGGGAGGATGAAGCCGCGAGTGCAGGCCGAGGCAGATACGTAAGCCACCTTGGAATTCTTCAAGTCACCCCGGGAAGCAAGAGGCGAAGATCTGGAACCAGAGGCAGAGACGTGGGCCACCAGGTTGGAATTCGCCAGGTTAGTCCGGGGAACTTGGATTGAATGCTAGTGGCGGAGACGTAAGCTACGCTGTGTGACTCGTGGAAGCCACCGCGTGCAGAGAGAGCACGGGGCGTGAATAGATAGGGAACGCGGGGCTGGTGCAAGGCCGTGGTGCGGACGCGAAGGGCGTGGAGACCGCGGAGCGCGCAAAGCCAAGCCGCGCAAAGCCGGGAAGCCAAGCAGATGAGAGAGGCACGGGCTGAAGCGGCTCAGAGCCGGGAAGCTGCCGAGAAGTAGCCTTGGGGCGGGCGCCGGGAAGCCGCAGGGATAAGAGAAACAGAAGTTTAGAAGTAAAATGAGAGAAATAGGAATGCTGGAAGATAGAAGTAAAATGGGAGAAATAGGAATGCCCGGAGATAGAGAAATAGAGAAATAGAAAGGCCTCCCCACAACATGGCAATGAGAGAGCTTGGATTCGGTCTGCCTGATTAGGGCGATAAGCACCAGCAGGCAGCTCGACCAGAGTATGAGCTGCAGGTCACCGAAGATAGGCACGAATCAACACCAATAAGCCTCCCCACAATATGGCAATGAGAAGGCTTGGATTCGGTTTGCCTGATAGGGCTTGTAAGCACCTGCAGGCAGAGCAGAGCATGTGCTGCAGGGCACCGAACACAGGCACGCATCAGCGCCTAAAAACCTCCTCACAACATGGCGAAGAGAGGACCCGGATTCGGTTTGCCTGATTGATAGGACTTGTAAGAACCTGTGGCAACTCTAGCAAGCAGAGCAGAGTGTGTGCCGCAGGGCACCGAAGACAGGCGCGTATCAACGCCAAAAAAATAAATAAATAAAAAGAAAGGGGGATCTGTGGGGAGCAACCCGGACTGGACTGAGTTACTGGAATTAAGACTTATTCTATGCATCTGCTCTCCCACAATATGGCGCTGGGAGAGGAGGCAACAGCTTCTACCCAGCTGCCTCTCACCAACTTGACAAGCTGCAGGACCTGCTCCTGATTGAAGGAGAGCAGCGTACTCGGCGTGTGGGCAGCCGAGTTGGGATTGGCGGAGGAGGACTATAAAGGAGGAGAGAGACGGCATGCACCAGGAACATCTAAGGGGAACACCTGTGCAGCCCCCGAGAGAGCCGGCCGGCGGTGTGCCGCTCCCCTGCGGAAGTGGGAAAGTGGCAGGGGGAACCGCCCTTCCACGGAGGTGGAAGGGACAGTAGCCAACCCGGGAAGAACCAGCAGCAAACCCGGGGAGGGCCGAGCAGACAAAAGAACAGCACAGGGTCCTGTGTCGTTCCTCCACGAAGAGGGGGAGCGACAGATTATAATTCAAAACTTCAAGAAACTAAAAAAGCTAACCCTGTACAGAGTTGAAACTGAAGGGACAAAAAGAATTCATTTTCTTTCAATCTTGACACCGTTAAAAAAGAAGAAAAAAACTCTGAAAGCTTTGGCAGGGCTTGCTTTGTGAGTGGTCTCTTCTTGCCCAATGCTGTGTGTGCAAATCCCCAGAGGAACCTAGTGCCATGCTTGTCTTTGCACACTTTCCCAGAAAGTTCATATTCTGCTGCTCTCTCCCAGAAAGCCTGCAGTCTAAAGTTTGAGTTGGAGGGTAGGAGTTCAGCCTGGTGGTCAAGGTGCCAGTTAGGTCACCCCTATCCCATATCAGTGTGGGGTTCAATACCCAGCTCTAGTTTCTGAATCCAGCTTCCTGATAATGCAGATCTTCAGGGATTTGAGTTCCCATGCCCATGCGGAAGACCTGGGTGGAGCTCCCAGCTCCTGACTTCAGCCTCAGCTAGGGGCCATTGGAGAGTGAACCAGCATATGGGAGTGTCTCTCTCTCTCTCTCTCTCTCTCTCTGTCTCTCTCTCTTTCCCTCTCCCCTCATCTGTCTCTCAAAATAAGTTTAAAAATATCTTTTTAAGTTTCATTTTACTCCATTCCAGCTTAAAAAGGAACAACATTATTTTTCTCTCTGAAAAAAATAGGTGTGGAAGCATAAAGCCCATATGTTGAATGGAATGTGCCATTTTTCAGGATTTTTCTCCACTTAGCTTTACTGATCTTCTTCCCATTACCCATTAGTGGCATTCAAACAAGCACACAGGATTTTGTTGGGCTTAGAAAGAAAATATCATCCACTATCAAGTATCTGGCACAATTTTAATCATTTTAAAGTTGTGTATAATGTGTTCACAAATTGCAGCCTCCCGACGGCAGGCAGATTCCTTTTCCACCAACACTGGAAACAAGGCAGGGCAGTAACTCAAGACTTTTTTTATCCTGTGGTGCAAAGCACAAGCAATTCCAGGTCTCCATGGCATGGCAGGTTCATTCATTTCAGAAAACGCATCATTTATGACACAGCGCACAGACTGGTGTGACTCTGAGGGATGCTGCTGACTCCTCCTGCCCAAAGAGGAAACCCCATAGCCGGTTCAGCAGATACCACAGGCCCATTATCAGTAAACAGGAGAAAAATAGTCCTCTAGAATGAATAGGATGTCACTTTGGTCCCCTGAAGAATGTCCAAAGAGGGTAGGGAAATAAGATAAAATGATGACCTCTGGAAAGATAGGCTAATCCGGTGCAGCGCACATTTGCAAATATGAAAACTCCTAAAGCATAGGGCTCCCTGACTCTCAAAGCCCGTGGATTTCTCCCCTAACAAGTGGCAGGTGATAACTGTGAGGAGGATGTCTATCAGGCATGTCTTGGTCCATTTTCTGTTGTTGATAACAAAACACTACAGACCGCACACTTTGTAAAGAAAAGAAGTGCATTTTATTTAGCTCACGGTCCTGTTCCAAGGTCTGGGAACCACATCCGGTGGGGGACTTCTTGTTGGCAGAGACAAAGACCAGTGCAGGGCATCCTATGGTGAGCAACACAGAGCACCCCAGAGGTCCACTGGCCTTTACAGCGGACTCACTCCCGGGTGAAGCCGTCAGCCCACTAATCTGTTTGTCACAGGATGGAAGAATCTGTTCCTGAGGACAGGGCCCTCATCACCACTGAAACGTCTCTCTGGGTCCCACATCTTAATATCACGAGGATTAAATGTCAACCTCATGATGAGGGGTTTCAGTGGGGACAAACCATGGCAAGGCGTACCCTCGAGATCCCTGACACTTCTTCATGCTCATTAGCAGGAAATCTGTGCCCGTGGGACCTGACAGCATTGGCACTCAGCCAGATGCACCTGGCATCACCTGGGGTCTTAGGACACGAAGAGCCGCAGCCCCACACCCAGGCCTCTGAGAACTGAAGTCCTTGGTTATGGTGGAGACCCTAAATGTTTTTGTATGCTTATGATAGGCAAGGGAAGACCTTGGAAGTTTTATTTACCTAAAGGTGAGAAGAACATGCTTTTCCACCACCTCGCCATGTCCTCTTCCCGGGATGAATCAGTGGGACTCATTCCAAGCCATGGCAATAGGAAATGCTACACTTCTGAGAAACTTGCTGTTTCTCATTTTAGGGACTCTGCATCCTGGACCTAAGCAACTCATTGTTCTGGCTGCTCAGGCACATGGAGTTCCTTCTCTGTGAACCTGCTTCTCGTAAAGCTGAAGGACATTTGGCCTTGGAAGTTTACCCCTGGTTGTAGCTTTTTTGTCCTACACTATGTATTATGCTATATGTCATGCTATATATATTTATGTTAGCCAAGTTACAGTCAATGTGAAATAAAATAAGATATAAATAATCAAAATGCTTATAAAATCCTCAATAGACTTGAAAGCAGCAAATTATTAAAAGATTTGGTTTCACCAGTGGAACCAATATGGCTCTTAAGTTTGTCTTATGGGATGAATTGGGAGGAAGTATCCTTAAAATCATTTTAAAAAATGAATTCCTTTGATATTTTCTTGATACAGAAGTTTTGCAATTATACTCCCAATTAGGTCCTGCCAGTGAATTCTGACAAAATCTTATCACTAAGAAAAATGAACTCAATCCCGTAACCATTTTGCCAAAGACATAAACTCTACTCAGGTCTGGGCACGTATGAATATTTTCAGTTGAAACTTTAAATTTAAAAAAATTGTTTTATATTTATTTGTCTGAGAGGCAGAGCCAGAGAGAGTGAGCATACATGCTCCCATCTGCTGGTTCAGTCTCAAAATGCCTACAATGGCAGGATGTGCACAGCTGGGAGCCTACAACTCAATCTGGATCTCCCATGTGGATGGAAGGACCCAATTACTTGAGCCATTTCTGCTGTCTCCCAGGATCTGCATCAGTTGAAAAGCTAGAGTTGGGGGACCAAACGCAGGCACTCCAAATGGGATGTGGGCATCTTAATTGACTACGCCAAATACCTGTTCTCTAGCCAGGACTTCTAAGACCATCCTTGGCCTCTAATTTATAAAAACAGACAGGTGCATCATGGAGTTCATTTTGTATCACTTAGCACAGAGAAGTTACATATATGCCACAACAATTCATTACTTCAAATTAAAGAATGCATCCTAGAAAAATTTCGGGGTTGGAAACCAAAATAAAACCTTTTGCTGATAATATATCAGTTTGTGAACAAGTTAAAGCAAGCAATTACGTTCTGTGAAAGAGTTGAGAATAAAAAGAAAACACAAGCGCAATCAAGGTGGAAATAATTCACACTTATGAAATGAGTTCTAAGCAATTAGGGACAGGGTGTGATCCCTAAAGTGTGAAGGACAGACTCTATGTCCTAGAGGGGTTCAGAAGAGAGAGGTTATTATGGACTGGGAGGAGAGGGAACTTCACAAAAAGACCACAATATTCCCGAGTTTCCCAGAGGAGTCTCCATGTTGCCATCACCCCTTCCAGAAGAGCCCTTTGTGCGTGGATGCATGGGGAGCAACAGGCCAATCACCCAGCATCTGCCTGAAGATAGGGCAGGAGAAGCCCCCTGGCATTTGGCGGTTTCTTCCAGGATCATGACTCTGTTAAAGCACTGGTGACATGGGGAACAGCTGCAGGTGGTAACTTCTCAGACACCATATTAACACGCAAAGCATCCTGACACTTCCATCCAAGTAAGCAAGTTGAACATTTAAATGACTTTCACAAGCCAAATTTCTTAGCTCGACTTTCTCCAAATCAAAACCATTTCTCTGAATAAACCCTTACCACATTACGTGTGTGTACACATATGTGTGCACTCACACACATGAGACATTCAGAAAATTTGAGGAAAATGCATATTTAAGCAAAACTATACATGGATTTCAGTGCTTTTAATTTTCAAAACTTTATTTGTTTGAAAGGCGGAGAGATGGAAAAACTGTGATAGGTCACAAGAGCCAGGGACAGGCCAGACCTAAGCCAGGTGCCAGCAATCCAATCCAGGTCTCCCACGTGGGTGGCAGGAGCCCACTCACTCAGCCACTGTCTTTCGAGACTCATTGAGATCTGGGTTGGGTTATTCTTTGTGCAAACTTCCTGTGTGAAGACAGAGCACACAGAGCAGGCAGGAAGCATTGTGGAAGTCAGGAAGGAGTACTGCTTGAGCAATGTCTGCGACTTCCTCTACCGAGTCCTGTGCTTGTTTGATGGAGCTGAATCCGGGCCTCTCATGTAGTGGCAGAACCCCAGTAACTACTGATTTCTAGGGTCTGCATTGGTAGGAAAGTAGCATCACCATCACAAAACGGACTCAAGTACTCCAGTGTGGGGGACTGGCATCTTAATCACCAGACTAAATTCCCACCCCAGCTCTTGTTTGATGGATGCTTTTCGCAGCTTCTCTACATCTCAGTCTCTCCACTGGTAAAATGCAAATATAAGTGAAGAAATAAATGTGTAAATAAAAAGAGAATTAGCTCCATTCAGCCTGTAAGTATAGTAATGAGAAGCAATTTATATAACATGAAATGACTTAAGGAATACATTAGTGTTAGGTTTAATGTTTCAAATGTCTTTAAAAAAAAACAAAAACAAACAAAAAAAAAAAAAAAAAAAAAAAACAGGAGATAGTAAGAATCACGACTTTGAAAGCCCTGTAGTTTTGACAGGACATAGGTGGCTTGTTGTTGAATGTGTCCTTAACAATAACTGAGTGGAGGATGCCATCTATGATAAACATAATTTGCAAACTTAGTCTGAACAGCCAAGCCCATTCTGCCTGTAAGATCTCATATCAAAAATGAGACAAAAAAGAAAAGAAAGGAAGTGATGAAAAGGAAGAGAAGGGAAGAGATGGTGGTATCTATACAAGGCACTCCAGAAAGCTTGTATGAAAACACAATGGAAAGAAAAGAATAGTTTTTTTGTGCAAAAAAATATTGAAATCCCTACATAGTTCTTTCATAATACATATTTTACCTGTATTTTACAAAGACCCCTCATATGCATAATTTTCAAAAATTTTGACGTCTCAATAAGCTTAGCTTTAATTTAATTGCCTGTGAACTTTGTAAAGCACCCTCATACGTTGTGTGAGGTCATGAGCAGGCACTCATTAGCGTGGTCTGTTGCACACTCACAGACACAGCTGTGCTCAAGAGATGATGAGGTGGCTGACCTACACTCCTTATAGAGGGTAACACAAAGCATTGGCTTCACTTTTTGCAGAAAAATGGAACATTCTGTAAGGTGAAATGACAAAATGGCTGCACGATATACCAGGATATTAGTGACACTGTTTAAACCGATTTTTTCTCAAAACCAGTCTGCTCTGGGGGAGGCTAGGTTTTTGCTGTGTTCCACTGGGTGACAGAACAGGACTTCTTTTCAACATTCAGCCATGATTTATATTATCCTAATTTTCTCACTTTCGTGTTCTCATCCCCTTGAGCTACATAGTCCCACTTTTCAAGTTGGATCTAATTTATGTATTGATTGATGAGGCAGAGAGACAGACAGACACAGAGAGAGCACCCATCTGTTGGTTCACTCCCCAAATGCCTCCAACAGCTGGAGCTAGGCACAGGTCAAAGCCTGGAGCTGGGGACTCAAACCAGGTTTCCCAGGTAGGCAGCAGAAAATCAATTAACTTGAGTCATCACTGCTGTCTTCCAAGGTCTGTACTAGTAGGAAGCTGGAATCAGGGGCCAGAGGCAGGAAATGAACTCAAATATTCCAATGTGGGGCATTGGCATCTTAACCTCCAGGCCAAATGCCCACTCAGATCTAATTTAAATAGACATTTACACACACACACACACACACACACACAGAGTTCTCCTTTGCATCACCATGCTAGGCAAAAGTAACATGCTGGATATGTTAAGATTCCGTCAAGGATTTATTGTCCTAATGTATTATGGAAAGGAAAACAGCAGCGTTAACTTTTCCGATCCTCCCTGTTCCTACAAACTCACAAACAGACATCACTTTGTAACTAAGAGCTGTGAAAGCTGGGACACTGTTGATGCCCAATGGCCCAGAAAGTCTACCCTGGGCCGCTGCACAGATGTCCTGCACCTGCTTTCACTTTCCAGGAGAAGCCTCCAAGCACATAAAGTTGCTGTTGGCCAAAGGAAGGGCTGAAGGGTAATTACGTATAACTAAACTCGTAACTTAGGGTAGACACTCCTCAACAACCAGAACAAGTCTGTCCTCTTTAGTTCTAGAACAGCGGATCAGAGCAATTTATGCCGCTATTACTATTGATCTGATGCACGTACTCATTTAACATTATTTCCAAGCATAATCTCAGATTTAGACTACGAATTCCTTGAGTTGAGGCCGGCACCGTGACCTAGTAGGCTAAGCGTCCACTTGTGGTGCTGGCATCCCATAGGGACACCGTTTCATATCCTGGTTGCTCCTCTTCCCATCCAGCTCTCTGCTTATGGCCTGGGAAAGCAGTAAAGATGGCCCAAGTATTTGGGCCCCTGCACCCTTGAGGGATACCCAGAGGAAGCTCCTGGCTTAGGATCAGCTCAGCTCCAGCCATTGTGGCCATCTGGGGAATGACCTAGATGATGGAAGACTTCCTCTCTGTCTCCCCTCCTCTGTCTATAACTCTACCTCTCAAATAAATAAATAAAATATTTTTTAAAAATTCCTCATGTTTAGCGATGTTGGCTTACTTACATTTCTTTACAGCCTAAGCTCTGACTTGGAAAATTTCCAGCAGAGTTTGGAGAGGTGATGAATACACTGACAAGAACATAATTAGGGCACACTCGTCATCTTCATTATCAATAAAGTGTTTCTATGGCATTGTTAGATTGGCCACATAAGGAAAGGGATTGCTGCTGTTCTTGAATGATAGCCCAGAAGGATTTGGTTCAGGAGGCTGTAGTCTTCAGGACTAAATTATTTATATAGAAAATTCACTATCCATGCACTTGCCTATCAGGGTGACTTTTTAACTTTCTCCTTGGAGTAGTGACTCCACTTTCTGAGGCCTTCTCTCCTACCCTCTGGCCAACCTCATAAGTAAAAGTATGTTGTATATTTGGGTTTCACCGTGAAATCAGTCCTTGAGTTAGTGCTCCTTTTCCTAGTAAATGTGATTTTCACAGAACTGGGTTCCGTTTGTCTCCTTCATGAAAGACACTCTCGCTTTTACACAAGGCAAATGTGAAATAGCACTTCCAAGAAAGGATCATTCAAAATTATCTTAATTCTTCTAGAAAAATTATGAATGAGGCTAATTAAATGGGTTCCTGGGTATGGTCTGAAAGGTTTTGAAAAGCTGCAAAGGTGAAATGTTTTGTACAAAACAGCTCCCCCTAGTGGAAGGCAAGTCCCTCCTCTGGGCCACACATGGTCCACAGCCCAGATAGCTTCTGTGTTTTCTCAAATGCAGAGTCTCAGCTGGCGGGGGAGCTGAGAACCATTCTAAGACCTGCCTCACATTTGCCTTCAAATCATACTTCAACCACTGACCCAAACCTCCTGGAGCAGCTTTCCAGGAGTGCCCTGAACAGTGATCTACATGTAAAAATAGGCAAAATCTGGAGTTTGGAGAAGCTGCCCTCCAGCCTTGAAGCAGATGGTACATGACTCACAAGTTCCCCCAATCTCTCCCAGGGCCCGGAGGGAGGAGAGAAAGAACAATTCAACACCAAGTTCAGAGGCCGCAAAAGTATGTGCGGATTGGAACACAGAATGACCTTGGCAGCTTGGCCCCGAGTTCATGAATAGACAAAGACACGATTTCAAAGTAAACACAGCCCTATAGAATCCATCCTGTGTCCCAGACAGCCACAGCCATTGTTTTTAAAGGTCAGTGGGTTTTTTAACTAAATAGTTGCAACCGGAGGAAATCGTGATGTTAGTCATTGTTTATTTTACTACATCATGTCCTCATATCTGTGGTCTTTCTGTGTGTAGACTAATTGTGTCCATCATTTTTTTGGCTATGTAAATTGTACGGATCTTCTTAATAATGTGAGAAAAAGTTACACATTATGTATAACTTATTAAGCTCACTTATTAAAATGTAAGAGCTGTATGAATTTGGAAAATTGAAAAAAAAAAAAACCTACCAGTGTTGCTTCTTCATCTAACTCTCCAACCAAGGAGCTTCCATTCACTCAGTATCCACATTGCTGCTGAGAGCAAACTCCTTACACCTAAGCCTGAGCCATGCCCCAGCTGTTCTTGTCTACACGGCAGTTTTCTTGGAGCTCCTGGTTTGCCAGCATCTGTGACCTGCTACTTTTATTTCACATGACTTGTTAAAGGCCAAATTGTCTCTTCTGGAGATGCTGGTCCCTGGGCAGTGTTGGGTGGTAGGGGAGGAGATACGGAGCACCTTATATGTATCTGGTCTAAGAGGATACAATATCTTCTGGTTCAGACCAGTCAACGAGAAACCTGCTCTCACCAATACTTAGACATCTGTTCTGTAGAGGCAACGTCCTAGAGGGTGTACCCTGGGTCTCAGCCCCACTCATCCCTCCAGGTATAGGAGGCATGCTGCTGGGGAGAGCCAGATGCAGCCATAGCCATTCAGTCAAGCAGGTCAGCATCCTCCCTGCCCCCAACCACCACCACCACGCATGCCTGCTGGCTGGGGACTAGCTGAGTGCACTTTGTACACACAGTCCCCTCTGACCCCGATGTGGCCAGGGTTCAGCTAGCCAGTGTGGGAAGAGGAAGTTTTGCTGCTTCGCCCATGAAAGCATTCCAAGGTCACCAGAGAGCGAGCGCACACGTCCCCAGTGATTGTCAGCAGCTTGTGTCAGAACTGTGACACCCTGAGGTCCAGTGGCCTTGAAATGGACTTGCTCAGGGCCAGGGAAGAGGGAGGCTCGGGGTTAAAGGGCAGGCTATCATGTCCAGGAGAAGTGGACCTTCTATCCATCATAGCTTCCAATGCATGTGAGATCATGAGAGGAAACCACCTACCAGCTATTCCATTGTCACTGTCCCTGTCATCAGAACGGATGTGCTTGATGGAGGAGCCAGGCAGATGGGGGAGACGGGAGACAGATGCTGGGGTTGAAGCCCAAGGAGTGTGCAGTGCATTGCAAGTGCTCAGGGGGCACCTGAAGCTGACAAAATAACTCAAGGACCCTAAGCAACCTTCTAAGCCCCAATGAATTTATATTTCAATGTGATGCAAAAGTATTAAGTACTTCAAAGAAGACTCCACAGATAACTTTTAGCTTTCTGTTTTATCAGTAATCTGGCTCTAAATCCAAAAACACTGTTTTAGGTTAGAAAGGGGAGTATTTTGATACAAGTTTTAATTAGCTAACAATAACCCCACCTGATCAGAATTGTGCTTGTACAAGGGTACCTAGAAAGGTGATGGAAATGAAATTTAAAAATAGGTTTATTTTAGTACCAAAAAAAAATGTTTGAATGCAAACAAGAACTATTCAAAAAGTTAGCGAAGATATATATTATGAAAAAACTATGGGCAGGCGCCACGGCTCACTAGGCTAATCCTCCGCCTAGTGGCGCTGGCACACCGGGTTCTAGTCCCGGTCAGGGCGCCGGATTCTGTCCCAGTTACCCCTCTTCCAGGCCAGCTCTCTGCTGTGGCCAGGAAGTGCAGTGGAGGATGGCCCAAGTGCTTGGGCCCTGCACCCCATGGGAGACCAGGAGAAGCACCTGGCTCCTGCCATCGGATCAGCGTGTTGCACCAGCCGCAGCGCGCCGGCCGCGGCAGCCATTGGAGGTGAACCAACGGCAAAAGGAAGACCTATTTCTCTGTCTCTCTCTCTCACTGTCCACTCTGCCTGTAAAAAAAAATGCATGGATTTCAAAGTCTTTGTACCAAAATAAACATCTTTTCATTGCATTTTTATGTGAACCCTTTGAAATGCCCTCCTATAAATGGACAGTTGGTAGAGTAGATCAACATTTTGCATTAAGTTGGAGAGTAGAGTTTACAAATGTCCATCTCAAAAAAGTCAAATTGTGCCTCAAAATGGTGAGTTGCAAAAGGAGGAATCTCTCCTCCCTTCACACATGCATAGACATGCATGCTCAGGCAATCAGAGCATCTATACACACGATGATTAGGGTTTCCAGGCTTCAGCAATAAAAATACAGGACATGGCAGTGAAATTTAAATTCCCAACAAAAAAACCATGATAACCAACCAACCAACCAATACAGATTGGTTATCATCAACCAGCCAATACAGAACCTTGTTATATGGGCTTCTGTCTGAAGACATTTGATTTAATTTAATCCACTAACACTGACCCGTGGCTAACAGCACTATAACGCAGGCCCCACAAGGCTTTCAGAACACATGGATTTTATCCACGGCTTTCTTGCTCTTGAGAGCTCTAGACAGCAACTTTAACACTGTGTGGAGGCCACTGCAAACTGAAATCACCCCCAAAAGCACAACAGTGTGAAAAGCACATTACTAAACAGACTGCAGAAAGGATTCTTTGACACCTGTTTATGGTCCAAGATAGGAAAAGGAAGCAGACCACCCCCTGGGCCCCCTCAGCTGGGAACAGGAGTGTCAGGCAACTGAATTTTTATAAGGTCCTGTGCACATCCAGAAACAACCCTGAAAGCATGAGGAGTGGCTCAGGGAACACACATAAATGCTGTCAGCGAGGTCAATTCTCAAACACAAGACCCGTGAATAATGAAGGTGAACTCCACTTAGACTGCAGAATCTACCCTATGAAACAAAGCTTAAACTTTGGGATCACTAAGTCGATGGCAAGGTTCTAGATGTCGATGTGAGGCCTGTTTTTGCTTATAATTGTATGACCAATTCCGAACATGGTGTTTGGAAAGAGCAGGTGCCTCAAAACTCCTTGTCAGATGAATGAATGAACCAATCAATCACCACTCCATCCAGTTTGGCCACTCAGGGTAAGCTCCGGCTTCCTCTGATATCATGCTCTGTGCATCAGTGTACAGGACGTGCTCATTCAGACTCCGTCAGGATATTACTCAGAAAGTAAAAAAAAAAAAAAAATAGGCAGAACTCAGGACCACCTTCCTCGTCCCCCATTTCCAAACACAGGGCCCTGCACAGCCTTCGGAAGCCACTTTTCTTACACCCTGCGAAGTGTGCGTGGGCCTTGGACAAAGCCTTTGTGAGAGCTCTGGCTGCTGAATACTTGATGAGCAGCATATGGCTGAAGGGTAGTCGGTCCCTGCCTTCCACGACAGCTGCAGCCCAACCAGCCTCGTCACCATTTCTAGCTCACTCACAGGCCACAAGTGTTAGCTCAACCCTTACGAGAAGGCAGGTAGCACAGCCTGCAGCCATGATCCTATCTCTCTAATAACCTGGCTGTTGAATGAGCCTGGAGATGAATAAGTAATCAATCCCCACCTACTGCCATCAGCTAACTGTCACTGTGGAGGTAAGAAACACTGTAGTAGTGTGACAAGGTGGCCCTTGTCCCACAACTCTGCTGCCAGTACTCTGCTCTGGCCTCCCTAGGAGCCACTTCCTCTGCTTACTCCATCTCTTATGCTCCAAACCGCCTGTCCAGGGGCCTGCACTGTGGTATAGTGATGTCCGTCTGCCACATCCCTTATGGGCACCAGTTCAAGTCCTGGCCACTCTACTTCTGATCCAGTTCTCTTCTGATGGCCTGAGAAAGCAACAGCATATGGTCCAAGTGCTTAGGCCCCTATACCCACATGGGAGACTCCAGCAGAAGCTCCTGGCTCCTGGCTTTGGATCACCCCAGCTCCACCATTATAGTCATTTGGGGAGTGAACAGGCAGTTGGAAGACCTCTCTTTCTGTCTCTCCCTGTCTCTGTCTGTAACTCTGCCTCTCAAATAAATAAATAAATCTTTAAAAATAAAATAAAGGGGCTGTCCAGACCTCTTTCTAACTCCCCATGCGTGGTGCAGCAGTACTGGGTCATGTCAACCATGTAGTTCTGCATGGAAGAATGCTCCAAGGAGGCCAGGCAGACCAAGACTCTCCCAGATGGTAGCTACATACACCACTTTGTGCTGTCTAATCCAATCACGGCTCGGCTACACAAAAAGCACACAAGAGGCAAAGGAAGGTAGCCAAAGAGAGGTGTAAGGTCACCAGGAGAGAGCAAGGGCTCTCCAGAAAAGCCAAGAACAAGCCAGAACAAGGCCAGAGCATTGTTCCCTTAGAGTGTGGTCTCCTCTTTTTTCTGAAAACTACTTGCCCATGCCCAGGACTCCTTAATGTTCTAGTTCATGCAATTCTGAACTAGAATAATAACTTCTGATCAGTGTACCAGGGGCCAGATTTCAGCCTTCATTGCCCTCTCGACAGCGCCTTGTGCAGAGTGTGATCTGTTTAGCTGCAAGCAGCAGCAGCCCTGTTTCCCTACATGGCCTCCGCAAGGAACCCTGCTCTGTGGGACCTCTCACCACCACTGTTCTTGCTCTCAGAGAGTGGACACATGCGTGTCTGGGCCATCATCTGACCCAGTGGAGGACTTGCTGGGGGTGCATCCAGGAAGAGCAGGGAGGGGGAAGTCAGGTGCAGTGCAGTGCAGCAGATGCTGCATCTGACTACCTGGAAAGCTGAGACAGCCCCACAGAGGGGCCCCAGAACAAGGCCAGGGGACAGGGCCTTTGCAGACCCCACCCCCCAACTCACGGAGATGGGAGCTGCCCCATGCACCAGAGACAATGAACCTTGGGTGAGGCAGGGAAGTTCCCAGAGATGCACACTGCTCCGAGCCTTCAGCCACCAACACTCCAGGCATCATGGCTGCCCTGAAGAGGTGGGGGAGGGGCGGGGCGCTCTGTAATTAATACTAAGCACTGTTTAAGGACCAGCGCTGTGGTGCAGCTGGTTAAAGCCCCAGCAAGCAGCACTGGCTTCCCATTTGAGTGCCGGTTTGAATCTCAGTTGCTCCATTTCCCATCCAGCTCCTGGCTAATGTGCCTGGGAAAGCAGTGGAGCATTGGCCAAGTGCATGAGCCCCTGCATCCATGTGGGAGACTGGGAAGAAGCTCCTGGATCTTGGCTCCTGACCTTGGCCTGGCCCAGTCTATGTTGTCGCAGCCATTTGGGGAGTGAACCAGCAGAGGGAAGAACTCTTTCTCGCTGTCTCCACCTCTCTAACTCTGCCTTTCAAATAAGTTAAATAATAATAATAATATTAATAATAATGATGATGATTAGCATTGTTTGAAGATGTAAATTTGCATTTCAAAAGGTCACTTCACATAAATCTGTACAAATAAACAGTACAAACCATGTTTGACAGTAACACATGAAGTTACACATGAAGCAAGCCCAGACTTTCTAACAAATGAATCCACCAGCGTCTCCAAAGGGTGGACTGCTCTGTTCAGGTTTTGAAGAAAGCAAGTTTCAAAAAATGGAAATAAATTAGCTTAAAGTAAGACCTAGGGGTCGATATCGTGCAGTAGGTTAAGCCACTGCTCATGATGCCAATATCCCATATCTCAGTACTGGTTCGAGTCCTGGCTGTTCCCCTTCTGATCCAGTTTTACTGCGAATGCCTCTGAGAGGGCAGCAGAAGATACCTAAGTGCTTGGATCCCTGCCACCCATGAGAGAATTGTGCATGGAGTTTCTGGCTCCTGGCTCCAAGCCCAGCCCTGGCTGTTGTGGCCATATGGGGAGCGAACCAGCAGATGAAAGATCTCTCTCTACTTCCCAAATCAATAAAAATAAATCTTTATAAAATAATACACAAACAAGACAAATACAGTTGAAGACTTTTAGAGGCAAAATGAAACTTAAAAGTTAGAGAGGCGCTACGATGTCCTCATGGAGAGCATGTTATTCGTCTCCTTAGCACCTATCACAGGACCTACAAACTGCCGGTCTCCCAACGTCTGTCCAGGAGCAGTGCCAAGCACTGAGCTTGCTAGGAAACCACGAGGCTGTTCAAGCGACTCGCCCGAGACCAGGCAGACAGCAATGGCAGAGCTGGAGTCCCATCTTGAGGTCAGAGGGCCTGACCTGTTCCCCTTTGTCTGTCTGATGGCCCAGGACAAAGCCTGACGGGGGAGGATCCGCGAAATGGCTATCAAAGGGATAAACAAGAGAGCAGTAATCTGAAGAGATGATGGACAAACTGAAGTCAATCCGAGTGAGCTACCTCACTGTAATGAGATGGCCACATGTGAATAACAGGTGAAGTCATATTGTTGATGTGGTTTAGCACAGCCAAACACAGTAGAAAGCTGTGCACTTCCGAAATCTTTTGTTTGGTCATATAATAATATGATCCAATGTTCCCTGAGCTAAGAATTACATGTTGCCTGAAACTCCCTCTGTCTGACAAAACAGAATACACTAAATTTAAAGCAGCAATGGAATAATACATTTGTGCTGTCCTGAAAAGGAACAAACTTCAAGCCCCAAATTATTTTATTCAAGAAACAAACACCTAATCGTTTTTTTTCATCATTCCCTTTGGAGATGATCCTGATGAAAAAAACACAACCTAGTCATTTATTCAATTAAATATTTTTTTGCCTTTTGCTTTATTGTGACATAGTAAAACACAGTAGTAATAATCCTAATGGTATAAAGACTTAACTGTTTTTAACAAAAACCAGATGCAAGCAGTTTTAAATATCTGCTACTATTTCCTTTCTGATGTCTAAACACTGCTTTACAAGTTACAGGCCTCTTTGCCTCTTCAAGCAAGCAAATTGAACATCGTTTTTCTTTTGTCAGGTGCCTTAATGATCCTGCTAACCTGTAGCCTGGGTCAAAATCACAGGATAAAGTCCTTTTGGTGTTTTGGTTATTTTTCAGATGCATGCACACACACACACACACACACACAACTTCCTAACCATAACTTCCTCTTAAAATAGGAATCTTGTTCAGAGCAGAGGAGAACGAAAAACTCCTTTCGTCTCTATCATCTTAGGATAACTTTGACAACAGTTTGCAAAACTTGACATGACCTGTTAAAAATTCCACGTTGTCACAATTGTCAGCAAAGCGCATGATGTCCCTCCTTTCCTACCCCTTTTTAATTATGTTTCCCCCAATACTGGAAGTGCTCCCAACGAACAGAAAAAAAATACAGAATGCGTAATAACTTTGGAGTGTAAATGCAAGCAAATATATCAGGGGAATTGCTACCTTGCTGAAAAATAACAGAGCCAAGTTTATTAAGGAAAAGAGATATTTCAGAGACCTACTCCTTTCGAAACAAGGAGATGAAAAATTGCCACAAAACCATATGCTGGAAAGCATTTTGATGGCTGCCTGAAAGGGTCGGTGTGTGCAGTTTTATCATTGTTCCTGTGCAATCTATTGACCTCAGCAAAGAATTTGATGTTTCACCTACTCTGCAGGGAACCAGACAGCATAACTGAGCAGTAAGGGTATAATATAATATAATATAATATAATATAATATAAACCCACCGAGGCTCCAGAAACCCTTCCCTTTTGTCTACTCCTGGAAGTTCTGTTCTCATCTATTCCACTGCTGTCTGTCCAGTGTTTGAGAACATTCAGAATGGAGGCCTTGGAGGAGTATAGGTTCTTGGACAAGGAAACAATTCTGTTCTTAGAAATAATTACACACTACCATTGTCATGAGTCTGTAGGTGTGTATGTGTGCATGTGTATCTGTAAATCAATACTTCACCTATGAACTGGTCAAGTGATTATGCTGTTAGGGTAGCTTTCCTGCAGGGCAATGGCTAATGTTGTAGTCATGTAATCTGCAACATCTCTTTCTAACTGCCACTATTAAGTCAAATGAATGGATAAGACCTGCTTATCTGCTCCAGCATGCAAGAGCACACACTGACAGAAAAAAAAAAAAAAAAACTTGCTGGTAGGTCCCAGTTAGCAGACAGAAACCAGTTCCAGCAAAGAACAAATATCACACTGTACCTGGAGGTGCACCTCTCCCACCACAGTCTGTGAGCACTTAACTGATAATATCGGGACTATCATTTATTTGGACATAAATGGGAGTATGTAAAACTTGCTGTTGAAACCAACTGACAAAGACGCTAGACCTTGACCATTTAGCAGGGGTGGGGAACTCCCAGCCTGTGGCTATAAAGCTCACCAAATCCTTTGGTCTGGCATATAAAGACAACTGCAGGTGAGACCCAAAATTTCGATAAATCTATAGAAGGCTAATTTTTAAGATGATAATTTTGTATGGACTGCAAATGATGTTATAAATATCATTTACATATACAAAAGTGACCTCTGGCAGAAAAAAGGTTCTCTACCCCTACTAGCATCAAAAACTAAGAATTTACAAGTAAGTGCAAGAAATGGGGAAGAGTCCCACCTCCTTGAGGATATATGGCAAGGCCCAGTGACATGGGATGGCAAAGGGAAAGCAGGAATTTAGACTGGCTGGAATGTGCCTTGGCTGCACTGATGCAGTTCTCAATTCTGTAAACAGAGGACAGACCATCTCTATCAGGGCTTCCCTATATAGCATTCCTAGGCTGCTAAAAGGAGTTTTTTTTCTATTTAACTGCACAATAATTTTTGTTTTCATTTCAGAATAAAGGTTCTGTCTTTGCAATGTCATTTTCCTATTCTTTAATAAGATGACTTAATACATAGAAAGTGCTTGTAGCAGTGGCTGGAACATAGGAAATGTGACACAGAGTTGGCCGCTTTTATTTTCATTACATTCCCAGGCAAAACACCTCTCCAGAGGAATACCTGAGTTTCTGAGCTGGACCAAGTGGGCACTGCTTAGCTTTTACAGTCAAGATTCTAGAATAAATCCAGACAGTTGATACTTCCTCAGGATGCTGCCTTTCACCTCACTCCATAATGACATGTAAGGTCACATGCATTCGTCCACACATATATCTCCACATAAAAGCCCATATACACACGTGTCCACACACATATATACATACACACACGTATCCATCTGGAAAGATAGATACATGTTCCATGTGTATTCACCATGCATATGATTCGCATTGTTCTCTTTCAAATACATCTCAAACCTCCTCATTCAGTGAGGAATGACCTTCAAACACTTGGGTTCATATTAAATAGTCTGTTTTGTTTCCTCCCTTTAAAATTGACAGAGCTCATTTAATCGTTCATTTTCCCCATTCAAGCTGGACTTCAAATGCTACACAAATCAAAATCACTTTCAAAGGACAAGAGTTTGCCCCCAGGGAGCCTACTCAAGGTAAGCTCTTAAGACTGCTGCAAAGGAGTCACCTGAGATAAGTTTAGAGCAGTAACAATGTCACTGGTATAGCAGGTGGCTTCTAAAGATAGCTGCATTGGAAGAGCTCCGCCCACTCAATAAAACACACAAAAGCCAGTGTGTTTGAGAAGCTGTTCTGGTGAAGGGCCACGTTTCTCCATCTTTCTGTCCTCTATATGTCCAAACAGTGTTTGGTGACAACGCACCTTTCAATTAATACTTGCTGAGAGAAATAACCAATCACACTTAATACCATGTTATTTTCTAGCTCGCCTATAGATCTACCATCCATCTGCACCAAACCATAGTAAATAACTCCCTTAGAGAGACTCCTATTGTATCTCCAGGTCCTTGTGTCCAGAGCCTGATAATCTATCAGCCAACAAGTATTTATTTTGGGACTGAATTTCCCCCTTTCCTTGCAAACTCTCAGAACATTTAACTCTGCAAAGGGTATGAGTCAAAAGCACACAGTGCTGGACAGTGTGGCCCGCCTCTTAGCACCTGTGAGTCCTGGAGTTTACTCATAGCCCATGTATAACTCAGTCTTTCTTTGTCAGGTGAGAATTTTTGTTAATAGTTTTTAATAAAAATAGCAGCTCCCTCAAATGTTTATTTTGAGGATTAAATACTAACATACAACAATATGTACTTAATGATGGAACTGGCTATTAACAGGACAATTAGTTTAAGTATTATTTAAAAGAAATAAAAAGCATCCGCTGTGTCAAGCACACTAGATATCACATCATTCTTCGTGAATATTTAGAGAGCACTGGAAAAAAGTTCCTGTAGTCCTCCAAAGAGAATGAGTTTTCCAAATCTAGCTCACTCTGACATTCAAAGGAATAATGTTGTACTTCAAAAATAATGAAATTATTATTAGCCAATATTTATGGAGTACTTACTGTGGCCTTCTTCCAGATCACACATGTTTTCATACTTATATTTCATCCAAACAAAACCAAAATTCTTCTATCATATTGAGTATGTTGTACTCAATATATTATAAGGTCTACAAAATCATTTTTATATCTGGGAAAATAACTTGAAATTTCATTCATTTGCAATTCTAGAGCTACCTGAAGTTAATTATACATAGATTAATAAATTTAATGGAAAGAAATCTCAATAATGCCAAGATCACAGCTTTTGAGCAGCAAGAAAATATTCATTTCTTTCCTACAGAATTACATGCTTAAATAAAATGCCCATTGTTGTAAGTGAAAGCATAAAACATTTTTAACAGTCTTGATTTTTTCAATTACTCATGATCCTCTGATCCTAATTAAATCTAAAATAACAGAATCCCATGGCCTGTCATATCCTAAGCTTCTGTCTCCAGGGGACTACTGCATGCAATAAACTATGATGTTTGCTATTATGAGGATTGAGTAAGCCTAGGACTACAGCTATGTTCACCAATGATTCTAGAACCCTAGACTCTACAAGTAAATCCACTAGTTCCATAAATATTTATTGAGTGCCTGCCATACATCAGGCACTATTTGGGGCCCTGGTTATACAACAGTAGAAACAAAGGCCATATGCTTGCCATTTGTTGTTTACACACTGGAAGGGACAAAAACACTAAATAAATCTATTAAATTGGGATTATGGCTCAGTTTCAGAACCCTAAAAAGCTGAGGGGCCAAGCCTTCATGCCAAACACTCTTATTCTTCAGATAATACCATGACAACGAATGTTTATTTCCAACCTGTGCCTCCTCATTGTATGGGGAAGGATGTGGAACGATTCATGTTGGAGAAGACCAGAGAATTGGATGTGGTGGAGAGAATCCCAAGCCTGCTGGAAGGGGCTTCAAGGAGATGACCTTGTGAGCCTGAGAGATACTCTAGACTGAGAAATGAGTCTTGCTTTAGGAACCCAAACGCAAGAAGAGAGGTGGGTTGGAGTGACTGTGACAGCAGAAGTGAGGGGCTTACATAAAGGGCTACTGCCCATTCAAAGTGCCGTGTGTGTGTGTGTGTGTGTGTGTGTATGCGCGTGCGCTGTGAGACAGACAGAAAGAAACAGACATTGCAAGAATTGACTCTCTTGGAGATGACTTCAAGTCACGTTGCCCAACAGGGACAACAGCACAGTCAAGAGTGAACCAAGGAAACCTAAGGGGTCCTAAATAGTGGGGTCTCCATCCTGACACCTGCTGTGTCCAGTGGGACTCAGCCCAGCCCCAGCAGAAGCAGCTTAGGTAGGCAAGGGGCAGGGTCGAGCCTCACCAGGGCCTCTCTACCCTCTCTAGGCTCCCACGGGCATCAGAACACACTGGGGAAGAATTCTTTCAAACAGCATTTTATAGTTTTTCATTTTGTTTTTGTTTTTACTGGCCTGGGGACAGGAATGACTGATTTTAGACAGACTGGGGCACTAAAGAAACAAAAAAAAAAAATTGACTGCAAGATAACAGATGAGCTCTGTAGAACGCCTAGAATTTCACCAGCTACGGGAATTTTCCTCCAGGTGCACTCCCAGTGAGAAATGTGCAGGAATAACTGGGGAGAGAAACAGAACAGCTGTGTGTCTGGGACCCTCAAATCTAGCTCTTGCTAAGGGCCACAGAGAATTTCAGATCATATACATATTGAGGAAAATAAAACTGGTTCACAGCATGAAAAATACAAGGGGAAGTGGAATAGGACACATAGGTAAGCAAAGGAAGATGTTTCTAAGGAGGTGACATTTGAGATGAATCTGAGTTATGGGCAAAGCCACCCGCTGGAAATCTGTGGAGGGATGTTCCAGCACAGTGTCTTGGTCCATTCTCTGTTACCATAACAGAATGCCTGAGACAGGGTCACTTACAGACGTCAGCGATTTCCTTCTGACAGCTCGGAGTCTGGGAAGTCCAGGAATATGACACCAGCATCTGGCAAGGGCCTTCTTACCATATCAAAATATGTAAGGGCCATTGTATGGCAAGAAGGAGGGCATGAGACAGAAGGAGTGGGCCACAACTGTCCTTTCATGGGAGCTTTCTCCTGCAGTAATGGCCTTGATCCATTTATGAAGCCAGAGCCTGTGTGACTTGAACACCTCTAAAAGGATCCATCTCATAAAAGTGCAACAGAGGCAAGTGAATTGAATTTGAATATGACTTTGGGAGGGGATATTCAAACCATAGCACAGAGATCTGCTGACTCAAACCTGTGTAAGTTCTGCAACTAATAATCACTACTATTTGGCTAATCATTTTATATATTGCTTAAGATCTATCTGCTCCTTTGATTCCCCCACAAAGCCTCCTTATCCTGAAGTGTATGGATCTCTAAGTGCTAAGGGGGGGATTTGACTCAAAGAAGTGACATCCAGGTCAAGTGAGTGGCAGGAGGGAGAGACAGCCACATTGTTCCCTCACTGCTGCACTGGGCAGACTATGTGTGACCTTGGACATGAATGCTAGAGCTGTCTCTTCATCTAACTCTCACCTCCCAGGCTGGCCCCTCTGCCCAGGCTCCAGCTGTCCAACCACATGTGTTGTCTCATGGGTAGGAGGCCTGAGGCAGAGGTCCATGCATCATGGACCCTTGTAGCTGGTTCCCCAGAAACAGAGCCTGAGGAGGATGCAGACAGCAAGGGGATTATTGAGTAGTATTCTTGTGCAACACCTGTTCAGAGTGAAGGAAGTAAGACCACACATAGGCAGACACTAAATATTGATGCTCTTGCGCCAGACACCTCTGCTGACCGAGACCTTCCTGTCTTGATAACTGTGTTCAGCAGTCACAATGTTCAGGCTTTCTCTGGCCAGGGCAAAGAGAAATTCATGTAAAGTGGTTCCCTTCCACCGCCATCAATTCCCAGACAGGGATTCTGCAGTGCACTGATCCAGAAACACCTGCTGGCAGGTGGGGAACAGGTGCCTCCATCCTGAAAGGGGACTGTGCATTAACACCACAGCGTGTGCTGCACATAATCTTGTGGAAGAGATTCTGGCAGAGAGAGGAGCCTCTTCAGGAAGTGGATCTGGTCGGGGCAATCTATAAATCATGTCCTGGAGTCACTAATAATCTTCTTCCCAGCAAACAAAGACAGAAGGGAGATACCATCCCTTCCCCAACTCTCCACAGGACACTGGAAAAGTCAAAGGTCATTGTTTAATGACTGGCATGGGGCTGTCATATCTGATTGACACAGTAGACTGCAGAGGGTCAGCCAATGCTGTCTGCACACACACTTGTTGCTAAACTTTCTCCTGCAGATATGGCAGTGGCCAATGGCTCTTGTTTTGAATTCTGCTGCTGCCACCCAACCCCAATCCTCCCCAGCTTCCCTGCAGATAGCTACATGGCTTCAACTTTGCTCCCAACTTCTTAGTTCTTCCATCACTGTTATTTGCAACTGATTCCCTCTGTTAAATGTTCTTTTTTTAAAAACACCTAGAGTGAGGTGGGTGTTGTGGTGCAATGATTTAAGCTGCCACTTGGGACACCCACAACCCACCTCAGAGTGCCAGTTCGTGTCCTGGCTCCTCTGCTTCCAATCCAGCTTCCTGTTACTGTATCCTGGGTGGCAGCAACAGCCCAAGTATTGGGTCTCTGCTGCCCATTTGGGCGACCTGCACAGTTTTGGGCTGCTGACTTCAGCCTGGTCAAGCACGGTTTCAGTCATTTGTAGAATAAATGAACCAATGGATGGAAGAGCTCTCCCCACCCCCCACCTCTCTCTCTCTCTCTCTCTCTCTCTCTCTGTTTTTGCCGTTCAAATAGATTAAAATATATGAATAAACATTCAAAAACCATCCAGAATGATTCCTGATTTCTAGTTGAACCCTGACTGATACAATGCTACTGGGATAACTACACATTTGAAGATCTGAAATAGAAAACTAAGAGTTCCAAAATCCTTGATGGATGAAAGACAGCAGATGTCATTTAGTCAAATGCTTACCATTTGACAACTCCCTTCACAATATTATTATAAAATGATCTTCTGGTCTCTGTTAACTCTTTCTTTGTTGCTCTAGATCAGAAACAATGGCTTGTATTTGTGAAGTAGTAGATTTCTGTTTGATTCAAGAACGAACTGCCCAACAGTACCATAGAGTCCCTAGAAGACAGGGAACTCCCTGGCACCACTCATCTGTAGGAAGAACCACATGGGCAGCAGACATGAGAGCTGAAGAAGGGACTCCACTAACTGGTAGCTGGGATGTTCTTGATCACACCAGTAGGCTCTTCTTCCTCTAGTATTCTGTGTATCTGTATAGTTCAGCCCTCTTTAGTCAATAGCACCCCTAAGCTAAGGGGATTCTGAGTACTATCCATCATCCTAATTTTTTAAAAAAATTATTTACATAAAGAGAACACATTTAATATATTTCATATATACAATTTTAAAAGCATGATGATATTCCCACTCTTCTCCCTCCTCCTTCCTTTCTTCCTTCCATTTTCTTTTAATTTTTTGATACCACACTTTCAATTTCCTTTATTTTATTTTTATAGAAAACTTTCATTTTATAAATATAAATTTCAAAAGTACACTTTTGGATTATTGCAGTTCTTTTCCCCATAACCACCCTCCCATCCCATCTCCTACTTCTTCTCCCAACCTATTCTTCATTAAGATTCATTTTTAATTATCTTTATATACAGAAGATCAACTCTATACTAAGTAAATATTTCAACAGTTTGCACCCACACAGACACAGAAAATATAAAGTACTGTTTGAAGATAAGTTTTACCATTAATTCGCATAGTACAGCACATTAAGGACAGAGGTCCTACATGGGGAGCAAGTGCACAGTGACTCCTGTTGTTGGTTTAACAATTATTTATGATGTCAGTAATCACTCGAGGCTCTTGTCATGAGCTGCCAAGGCTATGGAAGCCTCTTGAGTTCACAAACTCTGACATTCTTTAGACAAGGCCATAATTAAAGTGGAAGTTCTCTCCTCCCTTCAGAGAAAGGTACCTCCTTCTTTGATGGCCCCTTCTTTCCACTGGGATCTCACTCACAGAGATCTTTCATTTAGGTCTTTTTTTGCCTCCTGTAGAAGTAAAACTGGCACTATGAGAAGCAGTGATTTGATCAGCCCTTGTCCTGACTGTCAAGGAACAGCTTAACTGTTTTATGTTTTTTAGAATTTTTTTCTACTTATTACCATTGGTTGAACTCTTTACTTAACACAGGATTTTTCTTAGGTGCTTAAATCCAATTGAAAATTGATCCCTGTTAAAAATAGGAGTGGGAATAAGAGAGGGAGCAGATGTACAGTTCAGCACACGCTCCCTTAGACTTAACTAAGGGTAAACTAAAAACTTGCCATGGGACTCCAAATCCCATTAAGTTGGCAGGTACTAATGCCATCTTACTACTTAAAGTGATCAGTTTAAGTTCATAACTGATCATAAAGATAGGATTAAGTGTCAAAGGGATCACATAAGTAAGTCCAGTGTCTGCTAATAATAATTGATAGAATGCAAAAGGAGAGAGCGATCCATCATGGGAAGCGGGATACACAACGGATTCATAGAATGACGAGTGCCCTAAACAGCACTCTGGCCTCAATTTCCTTTATAGTCACAGGCTTAATCCTCCCCTAAATGAAGAAATTCAACAGGCAGAATGTAGAAAGACCACTGCTCTGTAGGAAGCACCCTAATTTTTAAAAACTCAGTTTTTATACATTTCAATATAACCCTAGCTGCTGCCCATCTCCCAGCCTCCCCAGCGCAGTGACAGAGGTCTTACAACAAATCCCCTGCTTCATCACAGGCAAGGAGAGGGCATCAGTAATACTCAGAAACTCTGCCCTGCTGATAGCCTTGAGGTCAACCACAGCAGCCTCCTCTCACCCAGGCTTTCACGTTCTGACATTTCAGTCACTTGTGGTCAACTGCAGTCCAAAAATGCTAACGGAGAATTACTCAAATAAAGCAACTACAAGTTATAAATTACATGCCAGGCTGAATAGTGTGATAAAATCTCACCCTGTCCCACCTAGGATGTGAATCATCCCTTTGTGCCACGTATCCACTCTGTATATACTACCCACATGCTAATGCTAGCCATCTAGTAGAAACTGAGTTATCAGATCAACTGGCCTGGTATCCCTGGGCTTCTGTTCAAGTCACTCTGGTTTTATTTAGCAGTGGCCTCAAAATGCAAGAGTACTGATGCAAAGGAACCACTGAGGCATTAATGAACTCTGGTCCTGTGTGGCTCTGCTGCAGGGCATATAGAAAAAATACCAGCATAGATAAAGTTTGGTACTATCTGTGGTTTCAAGCAGCCACTGGAAGTGTTGGAACATATTCCCTGTGGATAAGGTGAGCTACAGTAAGTAAATGTCCCCGTCCTAAACAACAAAGCAGGACTAGAATCGAGCATTTAGAGCTGCTTGCTATGGTTTGGCCATGGTGGTCCCTCAAGCGTTCAAGTACTGAAAACTTGCTCCTCTGGATTACAATGTTGGAAGGTGGTAGACCTTTTAAAGAGGTGGCACCTAGTCGGAGGTTCCCAGGTCAGTGGGTACTCTGCCCTCAGAAGGTATAAAAGTAGTTATGGAGGAACCCCTGAGGTTGTTCTCATGAGTCAGCCTGAACCTGACCCCTGAATCAGTCTCTGGCCTCTGTCTCACTGTGTAATCACTACTTTCCTCACATGCTCCCAATATGGGCTCGAGACCCTCCCCAGAGTTAAGCTGATGCTGGAGCCATGCCATTGCACCTCCAAAACTCTGAGCAAAATAAACCTCTTTTCTTTCTAAAGTAGTCTGCCTCAGGCAATTCATGAGAGTAACAAAATCAGACTAATACACTATTCCAAGAGCTAGATCCAAAAATCACCTCCCAACTTATGATATTAATATTTGTTATATCCTGGGCATTTTTATGGATGTGCTGATAAGATACAAGAAAGAAACTTGTGACACAGTGTGTTAAAACTCCGGCCTGCATCACCAGCATCCCATATGGGTGCCAGTTCGAGTCCTAGCTGCTCCACTTCTAATCCAGCTCCCTGCTAATGTGCCTGGGAAAGCAGTAGAAGATGGCCCAAGTCCTTGGGCCCCTGCGCCGCGTGGGAGACCTGGAAGAAACTCCTGGCTCCCAGCTTTGGATCGGCTCAGCTCCGGCCATTGCAACCATCCTGGGAGAGAACCAGTGGACGGAAGACCTCTCTCATTATCTCTACCTCTCTGTGTAACTGTCTCAAATAAAAATAAAAAATTAAATCTTTAAAAAAAAAAAAGAAAAAAAAAGATACTTAGGAGACCCAGTGGAGAGCAGAGGGAAGGACCTGGAGTGCTGTTCTCATTCATGCACCTTCCTTCCAGTTCAGGTGGAATCTGCATTAGTCCACAGGTCTAGCAATGGAGAGTGTGGCCTGATCGGCTCTGGAGGCCAATTCAAACTCAGTCACCGTCTCAGGCACAAACTGTCTGGGCACAGGGAATGCAGAGCTTGCCAGCAGTCCTTTCAATTTGCCAATGTACTTTTTTGACTGATTCATGAAAAACATGTAGGGACACCAACTCCAGAGTCCAAGCAAGTCTGAACCTGAGTCCCCCGAAAAGCCACACAGCACACACAGCATCCTTGCGTGCTGGGGCCATCACTGGCAGAGGTCAGCTCCATAGGGGACCTCACACCACCAGGGCTGTCTAACCTGGAATGTCTCAAAACACAGATTTTAGGAACACAGGGAATAGGAGCCCTATGAGTTCAGAAAAAATACATGTGACGTCCCTTCCTGGAGTCCCTCTGCAATCACAGAAACAAACAAGCAAATGAGGCTATGTTGAATATCAGCCATGTTTCTTGGTGCTGAAATGCAGGGAAGAGGAAAATAAATTCTCACAATGCTGCTTCCAGGTAGGGATGGGGAAGATCCAAGTGGATTTCCCTCTCAAGCCTGCTGTCCTCTCCTTTCCTATTATGAGCTGCGCCAGGAGACAACTGTGCCCTTGATTATGCCTTGTTGGTTCATTGACCTGGTTGCATTTTGTTAGTTCAGGGTATTTCTTTATCTAGAGAGGATTTTCTTTTTTGCCTTTGATTTTGTTTCACCTGTGATCTTCCTGATAGTGTCAGTCCCTGGTGCACTTGAACTTAGACCAGTGAGCACTTCTGCCATTGTTGCAACATTCAGGACTGGTTAGTTAGAGATAAAGGAAAAGTTAGGGTGGGCACATACATACAAAGGGACAGATCCCAGTTACCTCGAATCCAAAAAAGACATAAGGTTCCAACTTGATATAAACGTGATAGATAATGCAATTGAATATATAAAGGTAGTCATGTTTAAGCTGAATGCACACAAACCTTCTTTCTCTGAAAAATGAGCATCAAGTTATGAAGTGGAAGTTGCCTATATGCTGCAATCTTGTTCTGAGGCCTGAAACCATTTTGCTTATGTTGATCTCTTCAGGAATGAGGCTGTAGTGGCTGGGGTAAAGATTTACGTAAACTCACATTTCTCTAGTCTTTCCTAACTTTGTATATTAAAAATTTAAGGGACATTAAGGCATTCCTCTCCTGAGTCAGGAAAATCAACATGACATATAACTATTGCAGTCACAACACTGGGATGAAGATCTGCAAGTGTTTTACAATTTAATGATGAATGGAGAGAATGGAAAAGATGCAGTCATTGTTTGTTGCTCTGTGAACACCAGGGTCTTTCTTCTTCCTCCAGAGTCCACCATCAACAAGAAAGTCACCAGCAATGAGCTCTCCCATGCTGCTCCATAGGTTGGGTCAAACACAACTTCCTTTTCCTTTCTTGTAAACAGATAGCCTTGAGGGCTATTACACTCACCTAAGGCATTTGGCACAGTCCTTACTTTTGCAGTGTGGGCGTTTTTCAAAACAATTGATTAAATTATCTAAGCATGGTTTTAGTTTGATACTTGTGGGAGAACTTCAAATAAACAAACTCACAAACCAGACCATGCTTCCAAATTACAGCCTCAACAAACACAGCTCTCTTCTATGTCCTGAGACCTTGTAGAGGAGCAGGAAAGGGATCTAAAGCTTTGCAGGAACATGCCTAAGAAAATATGCTTCCAACTCAGATTATGCCCTTTCATTACGTCATTGAGGCAGATGCTAACAAACCTCAACTGACATGAACAAGGCTGGATTACGAGCAGGCTTCCTCTCTTGGTCTCCTGCTAAGTGGCTTAGGAATGTCAAACACTGCTCTGCCCCTTCCAATTGCCACTAACTTCTCCCCCAACATTGACACACATGTGTCAATGCCAACTGCCATGTTTGATTGACAATACTTTTTTAGTTTTATCTAGACACATCATTCCAGATATACTGCCAAGCATACTAACAAAGACCTAATAGGGACTACATGTGAAGAACAACTGTGAAAGTGACCTAAGAAATTATCACAATTTCTATACAGCTCTATTTAATGTAGCTGTTCAAATATTTGACACCCACTCCCAACTGGACCACCCATGTTGCACAGATAACATCTCTCCCATCAGATAAACACAAAAATGCATTGAAACTGTATAACTGAAGGGGAGGGTTGTGGGTGGGAGGGAAGTTATGGGGGGGGAGCCATTGTAATCCATAAGCTGTACTTTGGAAATTTATTTTCATTAAATAAAAGTTTTTAAAAAAAGAAACTGTATAACTGTTATGCCAAATAATAAGTGCCTTACCTTGCATTGTGGCTTTTGTTGGTTCTGAGAATAGAGGAATGAGCAAGAGGTAGATAAGGTAGACAAAGGAGAGCCCATTGTACCGGAATGCACATGCTGTGGTTGGGGAGAGAAAAGAGAGGGAGAACGTCATTAACAGAACCAGGGTGTACAACAGTGTCAAACATGGAATCAAATATCACTAGCTCAAGTATCACTTCCTAAATGGATCTGTCAATCACAAAGTATACATTCGATATTTATTACCTGTTCATGGCTATATTGAGCATGATGAGAAACAGTGAATTAAAATAGGTGGTTCTTGCTCTTAAAATCTAACTCGGAGGAGCCGGCATTGTGATGCAGTGAGTTAAGCTGCTACTTGTGATGCCTTTACCCCTGTCAGAGTTCTGGTTCAAGTCCTGTCGCTCCACTTCCCAATCAGCCTCCTGCTAATGTGCCAGGGAAAGCAATGGATGATGATCCAAGTGTTTAGGCCCTGTCACACATGTGGGAGACACTAATGGAAGAGTTCTTGGCTTCTGGTTTCACCTAACTCAGCCTTGGCTATTGTAGCTATTTAGGGAATGAACCAGTGGATGAAGGATCTCTCTCTCTCTCACACACACACACACACACACACACACACACACATTTCTTCTTTCTCTCCCTTTTTGGCACTCTTCCTTTCAAATAAATAAATAAATAAACTGAATATTTTAAAATTCTTTTTTAATTTTAATTTTAATTTATTTGATAGGTAGAGTTATAGACAGTGAGAGAGACAGAGAGAAAGGTCTTCCTTCCGTTGGTTCAACCTCCAAATGGCCGCTACGGCCGGTGCTGCACTGATCCAAAGCCAGGAGCCAGGTGCTTCTTCCTGGTCTCCCATGCAGGTGCAGGGGCCCAAGCACTTGGACCATCCTCCACTGCCCTCCCGGGCCACAGCAGAGAGCTGGACTGGAAGAGGAGCAACTGGGACTAGAACCTGGTGCCCATATGGGATGCCAGCGCCGCTGGCAGAGGATTTACCAAGTGAGCCATAGCGCCGGCTCCCTGAATCTTAAAAATTCTAAACAGGAGGTATGAAGGTTAAGACAAAACTACTAAAAATAATAGTTATTATTAATAATAATAATGCCTACAGTAATTTGTTAGTAGATCCATAACATAAAAAGATATAATTTTTATATAAAAAACAAAATGTTGGCAGAATGGAGTAAAACTGCTGAGTTTCTACACACAATCAAATTCTAAGTTGTCAACCACTTAAAGTAGCCTATTATAACTAATACATTTTACATAAGCCTCATGGTAGCCACAATGCAAAAACCTGTTGTAGATACACAAAAGATAAAATGTAAAAAAACTAGAGTGCTACTAAAAAAAAATTACCAAATCACAAAGAAGAATAAAATTGCAAAAGAAGAAGAAGAAAACAAAGGACCTACAAAGTAACCAGAAGACAATAAATGAAACCACAGCAATAGATTCATTTTTACTATTTGTTTTTTTTCTCAGAAACCTTTTATTTAAGGAATGCAAACTTCATGCATTTCATAAGTACAACTTTAGGAACATAAAGATTCTAACCTATTAATACTTGCTTTGAATATAAATGGATTAAATTATCCAATCACAAGACATGAAGGAACCAACTACCTATAAGCTATGTATCCATACTCACTTCAGATTTAAGAACACACATAGATTATAGATGAAGTATTGGGAAAAAAATTTTCCATGTGAATGGAAAACAACATAAAATAGATGTAGATATACTTCCATCAGATAACATAAATATACTTCCATCAGTAAAAACTATAAAATGAGATGACTAAGTTACTTCATAATGATAAAAACACTAGTTCATCAAGTGGAAATAGCAGTTCTAAATATATGTGCCCTCAACATCAGAGCACAAAAATAATATAAAACCATGTTAAGACATGAATTCAGAAACAGAATGCAATTTGGACTTTGATACCCTGCTTTCAGCAACAGAAAGATCAACCCAGACAGAAAACTAATAAGGACCAAATGAGCCTAACAGCCTAACAGTCACCTGAAACATGACATTCATCAGTAGCTGACAGCACACTCATCTCAAAAGCACAAGGAAGATCCTCCAGGATAGAACTTTTATTATCCTACAAAACAATTCTTAACAAATATGAGAAGAATAAAATCATATCAAGTATCTTCTCTGATTATAATGCAAATGAAACTAGAAATCAGCAACAGGAGTAACTGAAGAAAATTCTCAAATTAAACAACAACATGCAAATTAAACAACAAGTTTCTGAACAACTAATGGATAAATGAAAAAACGTAAAGGAGAAATTTAAAAATCATTTGAGGGTGGGCATTTGGTGCTGCTTAGGATGTCCACATCCCTTATTGGAGTGATTCACTTTGAATTACAGCTTCCTGCCACTGCATACCCTGTATATAGGGGACAGTAGCTGATGACCCAAGTCCGTGGGTCCCTGCCACCCACTGTGGGAGACCTGGACTGAGTTGCAGACTATAAGCTTGAGATTGGCCCAGTCCTGGCTGTTGCAGCCATTTGGGGAATGAAGTGGTGGTTAGAACACCTTTCTCTCTCTTTTCCACTTCTCTCTCTCTTTTTCCCTATTTCAGGTAAAATAAAGACTAAGATAAATAAATAAATAGCAAAAGTAGTTCAAAAACATGAATATACAGGATACTAAAATGTAACAGATGTGCTAAAAGAAGTTCCAAGAGGGAAGTTAATAGCAACAAACACCTACATAAAAAAGAAAAAAAATTTTTGAAGTAAGCAGTCTAACAAACAATCTAATGCTACACCTCAAGGAATTAGAAAAAGAAAAACAAACTAAACCCAATGTTAACAAAAGGAAGAAATAATAAAAATCAGAGCAGAAAAAAATGAGAGACTAGGAAAACAAAACAAAAGATCAACAGAATTTAGAGTTTATTTTTTGAAAAGAAAGACAAAATAGGTAAACCTTTAATTAGACTAAGAAAAAAAAGAGACAAAGAAAAATATCAGAAATTAAAGAGGAGTCATTACCAGTGATAGCATAGAATTACAAAGGATCTTAAGAGACTACAGTGAACAATTACATGCTTATAAATTGGATAAAGCATGATAAATTGATAAATTCCTAGACATACATAGCATACCAAGATGGAATCAGGAAGAAACAGAACATCTGAACAGATCATGAATGAACAAAGAAATTGAGTAAATTTCTCATTGAAGAAAAGCCCAGGACCTGATGACTCCACTGGTAAATCACACCAAATGTTTGAAGAGAAGGAGGACCCAGTCTTCTTAAATTCTCCCCCAGGGCCACCCCCAGAACAATTGAAGAGGGAATACTTCCTAACTCCTTTTACAAGATCAACATTACCCAGATACCAAAACTGAGCAAGAATACCACTAGAAAATAAAAGTACGAGCCAATATCCCCAATGAACACAGATTCAAAACTTCTCAACAAAATACTAGCAAAACAAATTCAACAGAACAATACAAGGCTCTCTCTCCACAATCAAATGGGATCTATCCCAGGAGCCGGCACTGTGGCAGAGCAGGTTAAAGCCCTGGCCTGAAGCACAGGCATCCCATATGAGCGCTGATTTTAGTCCTCTTCTGCTCCAGCTCTCTGCTATGGCCTGGGAAAGCAGTAGAAGATGGCCTGCACCTGTGTGGGAGACACAAAAGAAGCTCCTGGCTCTTGGCTTCGGATAGGCCCAACTCCAGCCATGGTGGCCATCTGGGAAGTGAACCAGCAGATGGAAGACTTATCTCACTGTTTCTACCTCTCTCTGTAACTCTTTCAAATAAATAAAATAAATCTTTAAAAAAATGGGATCTATCCCAGGGATGAAAATGGTTGCACGTATGCAAATTTAAAAATGGATACATCACCTTATCAGACTGAAGGACAAATATCATATGATCATCTCAATAGATGCAGGAAAATCTTTAAAAAAATTCAGCATCCTTTCATGTTTAAAAAAAAAAACCCTCAACCAATTAGTTATAGAAATAATGTTCCTCAACACAATAATATATTTTTCCTGATTAGGGATAACTAATAGAGCACCTAAAATGTAATGTATTGGAGTGAAATAGGCATTTTGAGATTCAATGATTGCTAATAGCCCTTGTCTCTTCTGTTGAGAAACAGTATTGTTTTGTCCTTAATTCTATGTATTGAATTCTTTTACTTAGTGTAGGGTTAACCTTACAATCATTAAGTAAACGGAAAGTAGTAAGAGTGGGAATGGGAGAGGGAAAAGAAAGAAGGGTTGGATCATTAAGTATCACTATGTTCCTAGATCTGTATATATGAAATACAAGAAATTTGCATAATTTAAATAATATTTTTTAAAAAGACCACATGTGAGAAACTCACAGCTGATATACTCAATGGTGAAGACTTAAAAGCTTCTTTGCCCATTCTTGCTACTTCTGTTCCACACAGTACTGGAAGTACGAGGCAGAGCAATTAGGCAAGAGAAAGAAATCAGTCTTCCAACTTGGAAAGGGGGAAATAAAATTGTTTGTAGACACATCATATTATATGTACAAAACCATAAAGACTCCCTAAAATCTGTTAGAACTAATAAACAAATGCACTAAAGCTGCATGTTACAAGGTCAACATACAAAAACCAGCAGCTTCTGGGGCCGGCGCTGTGGCATAGTGGGTGATGCTGCCGCCTGCGGTGCCGGCATCCCACATGGGCATTGGTTCAAGTCTTGGCTGCTCCACTTCCAATCCAGCTGTCTGCTATGCCCTGGGAAAGCAGTAGAGATAGCCCAAATCCTTGAGTGCCTGCACCTGCATGGGAGATCCTGAAAGAAGCTCCTGGCTCCTGGCTTTGAATTGGCACAGCTCCAGCCAATTTGCCAACTGGAGAGCGAATCAGCAGATGAAAGATCGATCTCTCTCTCTCTCTCTCTCTCCCCCCATCTCCTTCTCTCTCTGTGTAACTCTTTCAAATAAATAAATAAAACTTTAAAAAAAAAACAGTTTCAACACAATCAAGGCAATTTATGACAAACCCATGGCCAGCATCATATTGAATGGGGAAAATTTGGAAGCATTCCCACTGAGATCTGGTACTAGACAGTGACGTCCACTCTCACCATTGCTATTCAATATAGTACTGGAAGTTTTACCCAGAGCCATTAGGCAAGAAAAAGAAATGAAAGGTATACAAATTGGGAAGGAGGAAGTCAAACTTTCCCTATTTGCAGATAATATGAATCTTTATTTAGGGGATCCAAAGAACTCCATTAAGAGACTATTGCAACTCATAGAAGAGTTTGGTAAAGTAGCAGGATATAAAATCAATACACAAAAATCAACAGCCTTTGTATACACAAGCAATGCCATGGCTGAGAAAGAACTTCTAAGATCAATCCCATTTACAATAGCTACAAAAACAACCAAATACCTTGGAATAAACTTAACCAAGGATGTCAAAGATCTCTACAATGAGAATTACAAAACCTTAAAGAAAGAAATAGAAGAAGATACAAAAAAATGGAAAAATCTTCCATGTTCATGGATTGGAAGAATCAACATCATCAAAATGTCTATTCTTCCAAAAGCAATTTACTGCTTCAATGCACTAACAATCAAAATACCAAAGACATTCTCAGATCTAGAAAAAATGATGCTGAAATTCATATGGAGGCACAGGAGACCTCGAATAGCTAAAGCAATCTTATACAACAAAAACAAAGCCGGAGGCATCACAATACCAAATTTAAAGACATACTACAGGGCAGTTATAATCAAAACAGCTTGGTACTGGTACAAAAACAGATGGACAGACCAATGGAACAGAATAGAAACACCAGAAATCAATTCAAACATCTACAACCAACTTATATTTGATTAAGGAGCTAAAACCAATTTCTGGATCAAGGACAGTCTAGTCAACAAATGGGGCTGGGAAAACTGGATTTCCACATGCAGAAGTATGAAGCAAGACCCCTAACTTACGCCTTACACAAAAATCCACTCAACATGGATAAAAAATCTAAATCTACAACCAACATCATCAAATTAGTAGAGAACATTGGAGAAACCCTGCAAGATATTGGCACAGGCAAAGAGTTCTTGGAAAAGACCCCAGAGGCACAGGCATCCAAAGCCAAAATTGACAACTAGGATTACATCAAATTGAGAAGTTTCTGTACTGCAAAACAAATAGTCAGGAAAGTGAACAAGCAACCGACAGAATGGGAAAAAATATTTGCAAGCTATGCACCCAATAAAGGTTTAATAACCAGAATCTACAAAGAGATCAAGAAACTCCACAACAACAAAACAAACAACTCACTTAAGAGATGGGCCAAGGATTTAAACAGACATTTTTAAAAAGAGGAAATCTGAATGGCCAAAAGACACATGAAAAAATGTTCAGGATCACTAGCCATCAGGGAAATGCAAATCAAAACCACAATAAGGTTTCACCTCACCCAGGTTAGAATGGTTTTCATCCAGAAATCAACTAACAACAGATGCTGGTGAGGATGTGGGGAAAAAGATACCTTAATCCACTGTTGGTGAGAATGCAAACTGGTAAAGCCACTATGGAAGACAGTTTGGAGATACCTCAGAAATCTGAACTACCATATGACCCAGCCATCCCACTCCTCAGAATTTACCCAAGGGAATTGAAATTGGCAAATAAAGAGCTAAACCTCCATATTTATTGCAGCTCAATTCACAATAGCTAAGACATAGAATCAACCTAAACACCCGTCAATGGAAGACTGAATAAAGAAATTATGGGACAGGTGGAATACTACACAGCAGTTATTTGAAATCTAGTTATTTGCAACAAAATGGATTCATCTGGAAAACATCATACTTAGCGAAATAAGCCAGTCCCAAAGGGACAAATATCATATGGTCTCTCTGATCTGTGACAACTAATGGAGCACCTAAAAGGAAACCTGTAGAAGTGAAATGGACACTATGAGAAGCAATGACTTGATCAGCCTTTGTCCTGACTGTCAAGGAACAGCTTGTTATTTTCATTTTTTTGACTATTTTCTTTTTCTACTTAACATCATTGGTTGAACTCTTAACACAGAATTAATTATTCACAGATGTTTAAATCCAATTGAAAATTGATGCCAATAAAAAATAAGAGTGGGAATAAGAGAGGGAGGAGATTTACAGTTCAGCACACGTTCCCACGGATTTACCCCTAAGGGTAAGGCTAAAAACTTGCCATGGGACTCCAAATCCCATTAAGCTGGGTGATACTAATGCTGTCTTACTAGTTAAAGTGATCATTTTAAGTGTGTTACTGATCATATAGATTGAAGTAAGTGTCAAAGGAATCACAAAAATAAGCCCAAGTGTCTGCTAATAACAATAGATAGAATTAAAAAGGAGAGAATGATCCAACATGGGAAGCAGGCCACACAGCAGACTCATAGAATGGCAAATACCCTAAACAACACTATGGCCTCAGAATCAGCCCTTAAAACATTCAGATCTTGCTAAAAATCTCATGAGAGCATTTCAGGCATGGAAAGCCAAGACACTGTGGCAAAAATTAACCAACATGAAGGATCTCTGTGAGTGAGATGCCAGTGGAAGGAAGAGGCTATGAAGGAGGTACCTTTCTCTGAAGGGAGGAGAGAACTTCCACTTTTCTCGTCAGTCTAAATACTGACGAAATTTGTGGACTCAAAAGGTTTCCATAGCTCATAACAAGAGCCTCAGGTGATCACTGACATCATAAATAAGAGTGCCGGCCGGCGCCGCAGCTCACTTGGCTAATCCTTTGCCTGCGGCATCAGCACCCTGGGTTCTAGTCCCAGTTGGGGCGCCAGATTCTGTCCCGGTTGCTCCTCCTCCAGTCCAGCTCTCTGCTGTGGCAAGGGAAGGCAGTGGAGGATGGCCCAAGTGCTTGGGCCCTGCACCCACATGGGAGACCAGGAGGAAGCACCTGGCTCTTGGTTTCAGATTGGCGCAGCTAGCACTGGCCGTAGCAGCCATTTGGGGAGTGAACCAACGGAAGACCTTTTTCTCTGTCTCTCTCTCTCTCACTGTCTAAGTCTGCCTGTCAAAATAAATAAATAATAAATAAATAATAAATAAATAAATAAATAAATAAGAGTGCCAACTGTTAAATCAACAACAGGAGTCACTGGGCACTTGCTCCCCATGTAGGACCTCTGTCCTTAATGAGTTGTACTATAAGAATTAACAGTAAAACTTGAATTCAAGAAGTACTTTATACTTTATGTGTTTGTGGGTGCAAATCATTGAAATATTTACTTAGTATAGAGTTGATCTTCTGTATATAAAGATAATTAAAAAATGAATCTTAATGAAGAATGGCATGGGAGAGGGAGTAGGAGGTGGGATGGAAGTGGGGGTAGGAGGGCGGGTATGGGGGGAAGAACCACTATATTCCTAACGCTGTACCTATGAAATTTAAATTTATTAAATAAAAGCTTTCCAAAAACCACCAGCTTTTCTGCATACTAACAACAAATTATCAGAAAAAGAAATCAAAAAATCATCCCCATTAATAAGAGCTTTTAAAATATTTAGTCATAAATTTAATCAAGAGATGCAAGACTTGTAAATTGAATACTTTAAAACAACGTTAAAAGAAATTGAAGACAACTCAAATTAATAGGATAACATTTCATGTTCAAGGATTAGAAGAACTAATACTGTTAAACCATCAATAATGGGGTCAGAGCTGTGGTGCAGTAGGTTAATCCTCCGACTGTGGTGCCGGTTCTAGTCCCGGTTGCTATGGTCTGGGAAGGCAGTGGAAGATGGCCCAAGTGTTTTGGCCCCTGCACCTGCATGGGAGACCTGCACCTGGCCCCTGGATCCTGGCTTGGGATCAGTGCAGGCCCAGCCTTGTGGCCATTTGGGGATTGAATGGAAGGAAGTAATGGAAAGACCTTTCTCTCTGTCTCTCCCTCTCACTGTCTGTAACTCTACCTCTCAAATAAATAAATAAAATCTTTTAAAAATTTAAAAATAAACTATCAATAATTATCAAAAGAGATATACAGATTCAATGCAAACCCTACCAAAATCCAATGGCATTTTTTGCAGAAAGAGAAAAAAAAAAAAAAAACACAATGAGTTAAGCTGCCGTCTTTGATGCCAGCATCCCATATGAGAACCAGTGCAAGTCCCGGCTGTTCCACTTCCGATCTAATGCTAATGTGCCTGGGAAAGCAGCAGAGAATAGTCCAAATACTTGGGCCCCTGTCACTCATATGGGAGACCCAGATGAGTTCCAGGCTCCTGGCTTTGGCCCATTCCCAAGTCACTGCAGCTATTCAGGGAGTAAACCAGTAGGTGGAAGTTTCTCTCTCTCTCTCTCTCTCTCTCTCTCTCTCTCTCTCTCTCTCTTCCTTATTCCACAATAGAGGACCTGAAAAAGACAGGCTAATTAGTTCTACTAAGCTATTCCTCGATTGAAATTCAAAACATCATGTTTCACATGATTAATCCATGCAATTTTAAATCACTGATTTAAAAATTTTTAAGTTATATTAAAGTAAAATCCAACCAGGAAGCTAACACCAATACAACTGAATGAAGGAGGAGGCACTGTGGTACAGTGAGTTAAACTGCCATGTGCAACACCAGCATCCAATATCACAGAACCAGTCCCACTTCCACCTGCTCCACTTCCAATCCAGCTCCCTGCTAATGCACCTGGGAGAGCAGCAGAAGATGGTTCAAGCGCTGGGGCTCTGCCATCCTCATGGGAAACCTGGGTGGAGCTCCAGGTCCCTGGCTGTTGAGGCCATTTGGGGATTGCATCTGCAGATGGAAGATCTCTTTCTCTCTGTCTCTCCCTCTCTGTCACTCTTTCAAATAAATAAATAAATTCTTTTTTTTTTAAAGGAACTAAGTTAAAGCAGAGTTTAATTAAGTTCTAAATTAGTCTGGGAAGATTAAAATCCCTACTGAGAGACAGAGAACTAGGCTGTCAATGGATGAGAAGATACTGAAAAAGAAAACAGAAGAAAAGTGCTTTTCAATACTCTCCACCGGGGACTTTTACAAATTACCTCATTTAATAACTAAGGTCACAGAGGCTCAGGGTCAGTAGCTTGCCACCCAGGATTTGGCTGAGCCAGAAATGAGGGAATCTGAGACTCCCGGACCACGTCCTTACCACTCACCACTCATCCTCACGGCAGCACTGCACGTCAGAGGGCCCAGGGATGGGGCACTTTTCCTCATCTGTAAAATGGGCATAATACATGACTCTAACTCACAGATCTATTAGGAGGAATAAATGTAAGGATATACTTCACAACAGTTGGATGGGGTCCTTTTATGAAGTTTCTTTAAAAAGTTCAAGGAGGGGCAGACACTTGGTGCAGCCATTAAAGTCACCGCTTGTGACATATACATTCCATATAGGAGCTTCTGGTTCCAGTCCAGGCTGCTACGCTTTTGATACAGCTCCCTGAGAAAGAGCACCCTGAGAGGTAGCAGGTGATGGCTCAAGTACTTGGGTCCCTGCTACTTACATGAGAGACCCAGACTGAGTTCACGGCTCCTGGCTTCAGCCTGCTCCAGACCCTGGCTATTGTGGGCATTAGGAAGTCAAACAATGGGTGGAATATTGCTGTTTCTCTCTCTCTCTCTCTCCCTCTCTCTCTCTCTCTCTCTCTCTTTCCCCAAGCCTTTCAAATAAAAAATGAAAGTAAGCACAGAGAGAGGGAGACACAAAGAGAAAGGTCTTCTATCCACTGGTCCACTCACAAACTGGCCACAACAGCTGGAGCCAGGCCTATCTGAAGCCAGGAGCCTCCTCTGGTTCTCCCACATGGGTGCAGGCACCCAAGCACTTGG
This sequence comes from Oryctolagus cuniculus, assembly GCF_964237555.1. Taxonomy (NCBI): domain Eukaryota; kingdom Metazoa; phylum Chordata; class Mammalia; order Lagomorpha; family Leporidae; genus Oryctolagus; species Oryctolagus cuniculus. The sequence goes on from NC_091441.1 coordinate 68,190,485, forward strand.
GCCATCTTCCACTACTTTCCCAGGCCTTAGGCAGAGAGCTGGATTGGAAGAGGAGCAGCCAGGACACGAACTGGCGCCCAAATGGGATGCCTAGCCTACTACGCCATAGCACCAGCCCCAATAAACACATTCTTTTAAAGTTCATGGAAAATGGGATAAAAAAGTAAGTGCAAAAATTTTGGGTGCAAAAATTTTTTTCAGATTCATGCAATGTTTTTTAACACATATTTCCCATGAACTTTCTGAAGCCCCCTCACAGGCACAGATTTCAAAATACACAGGAAGTTTTCAGCACTCTGAGCTATTACCACAGTATCTTCTTGTTTGATAGGGAGATGGGTGGGTTCTGCATTCCTTGTGGAAATAAAAAAGACCATGGGATATCAATTGAATAAAGCAAAATTAATTAGCTGAGTACAGATATCTACAAATGGGAAGGAATAAGTATAAGCCTGAGGGTTGAAAAGAAGTCAGAGAAGGGAGGAAGAAAAGTGAGTTACTGGAGGAGAACATGAAGGTCAGGAAAACACAGAGTCGACAGGTTAGAATGGAAAATTTGTTGTCGTCATCAGCAATGATGACCTACAGGAATGAAGGAAGAAAAGGAGGAAGGGAAGAAGGGAGGAAGGAAGTCAATTATGGAAATGTAGAGAAAGTGCTATCAGCACCAGGAAGCAGGCATCTGCATTGTGGATGCTTACAGCACAAGCATCCCATATCAGAGTACCAGTTCAAGTCTCCACTCATGCCCCTGGGAAGGAAGCAGATGACCCAGGTGCCTGGGCCCCTGCCACCCTTGGGGAGACCTTGATGGAGTTCCAGGCTCCTGATTTTTCCCTGGCCCAGCCCAGGCTATTGCAGGCATGTGGGGAGTGAAGCAGTGGAGGGAAGAATGGGAGATCTCTCTCTCTCTCTCTCTCTCTCTCTCTCTCTCTCTCTTTTTCTCTCTCTCTCTCCCTCTCTCTCTCTCTCTCTCTGTGTGTGTGTGTGTGTGTGTCTGCCTCCCTTTCAGTTACTCTGCCTTTCAAATAATAAAATGAATCTTAAGAAAAGAAAAAGAAAGAACCAGGAAGCAAGAGGAAGTAGGAGCAACCCTAGAGAGTCAAAGCAATAGGGCAGAGCAGAGGAAGGCAGGAGTGGGGGAAAAGCCCAAGTGCTCCTGGCCTTGGAAGCACAAGGTGTCTGGCACCTGGGCACAGCTCTGCATGGGAGACCCATTAGGATTAGAGTCACAGATGTCAGACCACAGCAGCCCAAGAGGTGCTGATCCTGAGCTGGAATTTGGACTCCAAGAGCGTGGCTCACACAGCAGGACTGCTCCTGCCAGCATACACTAGCAGTCTTCAAGGAAAATGAAGGAAGACATGGGGGCTGGGAAGGAGAGGAAGCAACACAAAGTTCTTCTTCATCCCAGAAAAGCTGGGCACACATTTGTGTCTTTCTAGACCACCACCAGCATTCTGTCCTTCTTACCTAAGACCCCAAGCACAAAGAAACTTTCAAACAATTGCCCAGATGTGTGGAAAATACAGATGCTGCCAGTGGGGTTGTCCCAATAAACCTCGTAACTACCCTAAGTGAAAGCAACACTTGAATGGACCAAACTCCGCCTATCCCAGCTCAGCATCACGGTGCTCTACAGAGCCTGACCCCTTCTGCTCTGGACCACAGGGCTGCCTGGGAGCTGTACTCGCTGCCGCTGCCCCACGCAGTAGGACTACGCAGCGCCAGCCTGGGGAAGATCTAAATCCACCATTCCACATACAGTGTCTATTGAATGTGTGTGGCTTCCACGCCGCTAGAGAGCTGAGAAGCCATAAGGCAAGCTGATGACTGACTGTGCACAAAAGAAGTTATAATCCAGAAGAAGAGCGGCAGGTGTTGTGGCACAGCTGGTTAAGCCACCAATTGCGATGCCTCCATCCCAATTCCCAGTGCCACTTCAGTTCCCAGCTGCTCCACTTCCAATCCAGCTTCCTGCTAATATGCCTAGGAAAGCAGTGCATATCAAATCAATCATGATGAAAATGAACAAGAACATGAGTTGGAATGGTCTCTCTAGCTTTTTTCCCTTCTACTCTCAACTTTCTTATAAAACAATCCAAGGACATATGGTTATTCATTTCATCAGCGAACATTCAGTGTGGGGCACTGTTCTCAGGCCTGGGGTACACTGGGGAACAGAACAGATTGACGAAATCCCCTCTCTGCCTTTGGGAGCTGACATTCTGGTGAGGAGACAGAGATGAACAATGAATGTAATAAAAGGATGGTATGTGGTGTGTCAGGAGGTAAACACTACACAAAGTAGGACAGGAAAGGGGGCCAGGAGAACTGGGCTGGAGGAGGAAGGTTGCAATAGCTAACCTGAGCAATGAACTTGGCCTCAGGTAGAAGGAAGGATTGGACCCCAGAGGGGAAGGAGGTCAAAGAGCTGAGCAAAATCAAGCAAAGACCTGGCCCATCTGACTTGCCCAAGACGATCTCGTGGGAGCAGAGTCCTAGGGGACCGAATCATGCAGGCCTCGCACAGGATCTGACAATCTTGGTTTTCTCTCTGAGCTGCCTCCCCCATGAAATTGTTCACCCACCCTGTGAGGGTGCTCTGCTCCTGTGCCTGCCCCTGCAGCTCCATTTCCCACCAGGACGCATCTTGTGGAGAGTGTTCCTGCCCTGGAAGCAAGCTGTCTCCACCCTGTGCCTCAGGGGGCACCACCCCCTGCCACCAGGCACCTGCTCTCCTTTCTCCAGCAGACCTACTCAGCATTCCCACTTCTGGAAGCCATCCATGGCCACACCCTCCGACAAATGAGAGATCTCCCTCCTCTAGAACACTTCTTCAGCAGCCTGAAGGGCATGTGCTTACATGCAGGGGGCCCTGCAGGGTGGACAGGAATGTCTCATCTCTGTTATCTCCAGGAGCCGAGGCTCGGGCTGCAGTGCAGCAAGCCACTTGGGCTTACAAAGTAAATGAACAAAACAAAGGAAATGAGAAAGAGGTGAGCACCTCTGGGAGGAAAATGCAGCCCATCATGACAGACAGAATTTCTAGTGAGGGTGGGCACTTAGCTTAGTAATTAAAATGCCACTCAGGACGCCCGCATCCCACACTGTACAGTACCTGAAAATTGAGCTCTGGGCTCCTGGCTTTGGCCTGGCCCTGTGTAGGTTGTTGTGGACATTTGGGGAATGAACAAGAATATGAAAGGTCTCTGTATCTCTCTGCCCCTCAAAAAAAGCGAACTCTCTTCCTGAGTATGGCTGGATCTAGTGACTCACTTCTGAAGAACAGAAGACACAAAATGTTTTTGGGACTACTTCTAAGATCAAGCGACAAAAGGGCTGTGGCTTTCATCTTGGGCATCTCAGTTCCCCATCTTCTTTGTTCATTCTGAAAAAAGCCAGCTGCCAAGTGTAAGTTTCCCTACAAGGAGCCCCAGGTGGCACGGAACTGAGGTCTCCAGGCCTAGCCACATGAGTTAGCTCGGATGCAGGTCCTCCTCTGGCTGTCTGATCTGAGGACAGCTGAACAGCAGCCAGGGAGAGGCACTGAATAAGAGGACCCACCTGACCCCACCTGGATTCCTGGTTCTCAGGAACATTGAGACACTGTTTGTTGTCTGAAGCTCCTAAACGTTTGGCTAATTTATACAGAGCAACAGATAACTAATACCCAAACTTTAAAAAAATCGATTAAAAAAATAAGCCCCTTCCAAAAAAACAAAAACTCATTGATTTACTTTTTGTCTGAAATAATCCCATCTGATTGACAACAGTGACCTAAATTCTGAGATCTCTGCTTCTCTTTAAACGTGTGAAGTTGCTACTCAAGAGTTCTGCAAGCTTATTCAGGAATAAAATGTCATATTTAAGTGAGTGATCTCCATCTAGGGCAAAGTATGCCTTTGAACTTGGCAATACAACTCGTTCAAGCTAGAAAAGCCTTAGAAGGCAAACCCTTCTCCTTTATCAAGTGTGATGCTGCTTTGTTCGGGATCTGGAGACAACACACATTCATTCCTTTTCATGATGAGCTATCGTTTTGTGGCTACACACCATTCCCTTGAACTCCCAGCCCTCTCATGGATCATCAGGCCAGCTGCACCCCTGTACTCTGTCACAAGAATTTTACTGTTGAAAGTACAATAAAAATGAAGATCAAGGTGTTCAAAGGGAAAAGAAAATTATTAGCTTTGGCTAAAAACGCACTGGAGTTTCCACTATTTTTATCTGTTTTTTATTTTATTTCTTACTTTTTCACTTCTTTGAAAGACAGAGCAAGAGCAAGAGTGAGAGAGTGAGAAAGAAATCTTCCATCTGCTGGTTCATACACCAAATGCCCTCAACAACCAAGGCTGGACCAGGCCAAGGCCAGGAGACAAGAACTCCATCTGGGTTTTTCATGTGGCTGACAGGGTCCCAAGTGTTTGAGCCATCATCTACCTGCTGCCTCCCAGCGTGTGCATTAGCAAGGAGTTGAATCAGAAGTGGGGTAGCTGGGACTCAACCCAGGCACTCTGATCTGGGTATAGTGTTCCAGGCACCAGCTTAATTCACTGCATCACAATTCATTCCCCCTCTTATCTGGTTTTGAACATCCAAAATTATAGGGAAATGAAATGTCCCCAGAAGGACAGTCATTTCCCAAACAAAGGACCTTGCCAGGTTTACAAACTGAGATAAGTTATCAAGCTAAGTGCTTTAGAAACATCTGTCCTGATATTTGATTCATAAACCTTCAGACTGACCTCATGAATGAATTTTATTTTCTAAATTTGAAAGTTGGCATGCAGTTTTGGAAAAGCTCAACAAGTAAGAAAAATGATAGATTTGACTATGAAAACCTACAATTCATCAGTATAGGAAGGGGAGACACTCTTGCAAACTTGAAATCATTAAGATGGCCATCCATACCATTTATAAAAATACTTGTGTTGCAATACATAAATAATAATTCCCTATTTGTATAATATGATCACAGAAAGGTTTATGTGCACTTCAATGTTCTCTTCTATAATAGTTCCAGATACTAATTTTAGATTATGTGATTAAAGGTAAGTGCTCTCAAGGCTGAATTTTTAGCTGGATGGACCTTCCTACTTCCTTTATCTCTTTAGTGAGGCCAAACACTGTCTCACTACTAGCGGCCTAAGAGAGCAAACATCAAATGTTCAGAACCGTCCATTCAACTAAGTCCATTCTAAGTGCTCTTCATTGCCACAAGGAGTTTTGCTTATTTTAACAGTTGCCAAAGCAGTCGGTAGATACACACTACACAAAACAAGCAACTTCGCTACCAAGAGACCAACTAGTTCTGTCCACTTAGTGATGCTAGAAAGTTTTGTTTATCTTTGCAGTATTTTCCCTCTGTCCTCTGAAGCAATTGACTGCTTTTAAAAGGCTGTCCTCTCAAAATCCTGGTTATTTCAGAGCGGGGGGGAGGGGAGAAACAGCTGCAAAGTATTTACAATGGGGCAGGAAAAAAGAATTAAACAATCATAGATTTTTTTTTTTCCTAAGGAAGCAAAACTATCATAGAAATGAGAGACAGGAAAAAGGCAGTTATGTCACCTGATTCATTGTCTATTTGTGTAGAATTCTTTCTCTATTGTATGGTCCTGTGTTTTACACCCGGTAAAACTGAAAAAGTCTCAAACAGTAATGCTTTAGAGCACCACACAGTCGAGGCAAGAGAGTGCTTGGTTTCCCTCTAACTCTGAACTCCACACCCTCTGGAGGTCATTCTCACTGCTTTCTTCCAAGAGTTATGGAATTATTACATCTCCAAGAAAGATGACACTGGACAGTCTCTCTTACCATCACAGCAGGGCAAGGCCCACGTTCTTGTCTTCTTGTGGCACCTAACACAGACTGTTCACGCACAACAAAACAATGTCCTAGTGTGGAACATGGAAGATTACTAACATTAAATGTTAGTAACATTAAATGTTAGTAATATTATTAAAAGTTTCACCAAGTTTTTTAAACTCTGCCTGATCACACAGTTTGCACAAATTGTTATAGATTTTTTTTTTTCTATTTGAGAGAGAAAGAGAAAAAGACAAACAGTGTAGAGAAAGAGTTCTCCTATGCACTGGTTCATTCCCCAAATGCTTATAAGAGTTGGACCTGGGTAGGGACAAAGCCAGGAGCCCTGAACTCAATCCAGTTCTCCCATGTGTTTATCTGGGACCCAATCATTTAAGCTATCACTGGTAGTTCCCGGCACCTGCATTAGCAGGAAGCTAGAGGCAGGAGCCAGGGCTGGAATCAAAACCAGATACTCCAGTGGGGGACGCAGGGAGGGTAACTAGTAGGTAAATGCATACTCCCACTATTTACATAATCAGTCCTCTGAATAACCTTGTGAGAACTCGTTAGGACTCTAATGATAAAGCAAAGGTCTGTGCTAGCCTTTATTTCTGTAGACTTGTTAATATCATGCTCTGTTTCAAGCATTTTGCTTTAGAGACTCATTGTTCAGATTTAGAACATTATCCCTCAATTTTTTATTAGTATCTGCTTTTTGAAGATAGTAATCTCTAAGCTATTAGAACAAATGACTGAACTTTATTACTTTAATGTCCAAAATAGTTCAATAGTAGCAAATCCATATTATGATTCAACCTAAAATAAATCAGGGATGTTTTACTGGACTGTGTTACAAAATGGAGCTTAAATGCCACTTCTATTTCTAGAAATAAGAAATTGGTAAAAATCCTATTGAATAGTCTGACATTCAAATGTTTCCACATGCTCATCCTGAAGCAATCTGAGAAGCTATGGAAAAAAAGGGATACAGAAAGGGCTAAAATAAATAAGTTTAAAATACTGATACAGATACTGATATACATGAGGTACTTTAAAAGGTTCATGGGAAATGGAATGAAAAGATAACTTTACTTTTGTGTACAATAAAAGTAAAATCTAGGAATAGTTTTTTTAATAATACACATTTTCCATGAACTTTTTGAAGACTTCTCATATACATGAATTTCAAAAATTTTTTGGCACCAAAATAAACTTATCTTTTCATTCCATTTCCCATGAACATTTTGAAGGGCCCTCATATATACTTATATGGGCTTTCTGAAAGATGCAGTGGATTTTTAATAACAGGATTAATTTACTGCCTGCCACAAGCTTCCTTTATTTCAAGAATTCACAAAAATAGATATTTTGTAGGCTTATGCAGGCTTTAGAATATTCTATATTATTCTTGGCAGCCTATGCCTTGGACTGATGTGTACATTAGCAGGAAAAGAAATCACCAGCTATAATGAAGTCCTAGTCTTCCATTTTCAACTACGATGCTTCCCAGCTCTGCATCTTGTTTCATGAATACTGTGGCTGAAAATTGATTAAAAATTACTGCTTCCCCCATGATGAATTGACTTTGACATTCTGCCGGCTTCTTCCTGGGAACACCCTCTTCCCTGACACAGATGGAACTATTGCTATGGCTTTCAACTTTCTGTTGCTTGCAAAGTAGACACACCTTTTATGGCGTGCATTCAGCCTTGGATTATGTCTGGGGTTGTGCTGGTGATACTGCTCCAATGAGAAACAGCTTCTGACCACAGTGTGAATCCTTGCTAGAAGAGCAACATCCAAAATAGCAATGAACTGGACCTGTGTCTCGCAATCAGCCTCATCCGCCAGATTTCTTTGATCAGTCTCTGCCTACCCAGGGCCTCTGATCTTGCATTTAGTCAAACCACATAGTCTGTGGGACTGAAAATATGGAGTAGGATAAACAAGAAACCTTGTAGTGAACAATCTAAAGAACACTCCGGCAGACCACACAGCCTCACCCCTGCCCCAGGCTGCCCAGCCTTCTCAGCTCTCTCTCTCTCTCTTACTCTCTCTCATACACACACACACACACACACACACACACACATTACTTTGTTTTCAATATCTGTATACCACCCTCCCACACACCTAAAGATACAGTAGTTGAAAAATTGACAGTGGGGGTCCTGTCCTGGGAGAATTAGAGTACCTACACAGTGCTAACCTCAGCACAGGTGTTTTCATCAGCAGTGACCCTGAGGTCATTGGAGCTTTCCATCAGTAGCTGAATCTTAGGCCGTCTACATTTCCAGGCACAGACGATGTTTCCCTTCTTCTGGCCCATTGTCACACCCTGTATTTGCTACATGAGCCATGACATTTCAGAACTTTTCCCCAACATGAGGCTGGTTTGGAGCCTCCAAAGAGTGCCTATGACTCACCATCCATTATGAGTCTAAGCTGGACGGTTTATATCAAAATTCTGTGGAGGCTGGTTATGTGCACAAAGCGAATTTTCACTGGAGCACCAGGAGACAGCACAACCCTGCTACTTCTTGCCCAATTAGAAAACATCAAGCAGTGAGGTGCCCCCTTAAATGCACCTCCAGTTCTAGCCAAGTCCTCTCCAAGTCATTTCCCCAAATATGCATATTGCCAGGCCCAAGGCCACTTTGGAACAGGGACTGTTTCCCATTCATTACTCTATTTCCAGCTTCTCCTCCCATCTCTGCCCACAGGAAGCATTCAGTAAATATTTACTGAAAGAACGAATCAATCCAAGCCTCTTTCTTTGCCAACCTGTAGTAGTCTCTGTCCAATAGTGTGTCTCAAGTTCTTAAGCCCCCTTCACACAAGCTCAAAAGTTTGTATCGTCCCTAAGAATGCCTCATAGTCTCAATAAAAAGTAATATTTTCTGAATCAATATGTGTTTATGTCTAGCAATTAGGATGTAATTCAATAAGGGTTGCCATACAATGAAATTCTGTGCAATAGTCACACAGACAGAGGGACTGTTGCACATACGAGTTCAAATGATGAGATATCTAAAATACAGTAAGCACACAAATAGGTTACAAAATCGTATGTTATATGGCATCGCTGGGTAGCATACTATTAAAATCCCCTACTTAGAGGAAAATGAGGCTCAGAAATAACATGGAGCTTGTCCAGTGTCAAGGTGAGCTGGACTTAACCAGGCTCCCAGAATCTCTGCTCTTAGGCACTCTATACTGAGACCCAGGAGAAAGTGTCTCTCAGACCCTCAACCCTTCTGCTGCTGCTGCTGAGAAGAGCACTGAAGGAAGGAGCTGCGGCTGTATTCTTTGTTGTGGTAGCTTTTCATGAGGATGGTTCGGTATTCTAAAAATCACATCAAATCGAATGAAAAAGGCAGCTCTTCCAGCCCTAAACACCCACAGCACTTTGGTTTTCGTCACTCTTATGACCTGATTGAATATGGCCTTGCAGTATTTCACCAATTAGACATGTTCATTTTTTAATTTTTATTTATTGATTTTAGAGGCAGAGAGACAGGTGGATGGGGGTGAGGTCGCAAGAGAGAAAGAGTTCGAACCTCAAAGGCCTGAACAGACAGGTGGTAGGGGCGGGGGAGGGGACAAATGCAAGCTGGGAACTCAATCCAGGTCTCCTGTGTGGGTGGCATGAACAAGATGCGGGAGTCAGGAACCAGAGTGGGAGCAGGGATCAAATGCAGGCTTTCATGATGTGGGTCACTGTGTCTCAAGCACTAGGCCAAACACTTACCCTCTAACTTCTTGATTAAACTGTGAAGCCCCTCAGAGTAGGGCTTTGTCATTGTGTCTTCAGAGTCCCTCGTGGAGCGCATTACACATAATCAATGTATGCTGACTACGGAATAAGGACAGGAGTCAGCAGGCGAGTCTCCACTGCCCACAGAAGCAGAGGAGCCAGAGGACAGGTGTCACATCTGGCCAGCAGTGCAGTGTCCAACAGCTTTCACCAAACAGGTTATTCTGCAAAATCCAATCTTGCTAACAGAATGACATGACTACCACAATAATGTTAAAAAGGAAGAGATGAAACTGATGGAAAAATGATATCTGGGCAATCATTTCTATCGAGGCATCCAGGAACAGGCAAGAAATAAGAGAGATTCTTGCTTCAAGAACTTTGTTACAAACCAATTATGCTCCAAGGAGCCTCTCTTGGAATGAAAAAGGTATATGAAGCTAAAACACCAAGCTTTCGCCACATTTTTCTTACAAATGAATTTAATGCAAATTCTGTTTTACCATGTTAGGCTCTGTGAGGCTTTAGCCAGCTTTCAGAGGCTGGAAAGACATTTATTAACCATACATCTCTCTCTCTCTCTCTATCCATAGGTGTGTGTAGATATATATATATATATAAAATATAGAGCTCTATCTATAGATACAGATAGCTAGATAGATGATAGACATAGATGATAAAAGTAGATAGATAACGATAGATATAGATGATAGATATAGGTAAATAGATATCATACAAAGAAAATGGGACTGTATTTTCCAGTGTTCATCTTTAGCAAACACTGAAACACACAGCATAAGTTCTATATGGAAACAACTAGAAGAGGAAATCAAAATTTTAATTTCAGTAAAGCTATGTTAAGTAAATCTATTTATATCCCAAGACTCAAAGTTCAAAACAGAAAAGGAATTACATCATGCATCTTTCTTTCAGTGTTATCAGAGAATAATTCATTGAGAAATGCTTAGCTGGCTACCACATGGGTGCACTGCAATGACTTAACCCACCCATTGCACTATCCTGGAATCACTTCTCAGCTAGGGGAATGAGTCTCCAGCCCAAACAGCTCACCCAATGTGATCTCTGAGACAAGTTCATAGGTCTGTCTTGGGTGAGGGGGACTGGGAATGCATTGTTCTGGGCAGGGTGCATGAGGGAGCCTGGGGAACAGAGACGAAGTGTTTCCTACTAGCCATCGGAAAACAAACACACCCCTCTCCACTCCAGGGTTTTCTTTCTTCTTTTGCTCCTTCAGTTAAAAATGGGAAGAAAACTTTCAAAACCAAACTTTAATGATTTGGAGTAAATGGACTCTAGTCTGTTAGTCAGTAAGAACACACACAGCACATCAAATTAAGAGTTCATACAAACAACTCAATTAGGAGGGAAAGAGTAGGGAAATATTTATCTCCAACTCTAAATGTCCACTACTTGCATGTACACCATTTGGAGATTATTTTATGCTTTTTAAAATCTTGTTAAGCCCTTCCTTGGAAAATGAATCCTCAAGAGCAAATAATTCTTACTTTTTTCTCAGAAAAAAAAATTAAAGTGCATTTGTTTATTTTTCTTAAGCTATCACCTGCAAGGTGTTAATTTTTGTCCCAGATTGCCTAGAACTACAACATGGAAACTAAAGGAAAGCAAACTAAACTTGTAGCAATAACCTAGGGAACTCCAAAATGCCTCTGTCTAAGGCTTCTTCCAAACCATAATAACAGAAGATGTTTCAAAGGTAAAGACTACAATTTGATACCAGTGACTTATGTTAAGCATACAGATGAAGACTGAAACAGTTCCTAAGACAGAATGAATGAACACATCAACATAAGTTTCATTCCACAGAGCCCCCCAAGGCACTGTCATTTTTATTTTCAATAAGACTCAGAAAAGATTAGTATTAGTAGCTGGGAGTTATAGTGCAAGAAACGAAACTGGGTCTTCCCAACGCTCCACTTCAAACTCTTTCTCCACACAGCATCTGGACCACTCGTTTCCCCAGCCTCTGCCTTTATCACACCACACACTCACATTCCCCACTGCCACCTGCTTGCTGCTCCCCTTTTATTTCTTCTTTCCTTAGGACATGCTGTCTCATGTCCGGAAAGTCTCCTCTCCCTTCTTCAACTGTGGGGGCGCACTCCACCTCTAAGCAGCATTTGCTGACTAAGCTTCTCCACCCTGGCCTCCCACACCAACCCCTACTTAGTACACGAGGAGCTGTGTTTCTCTAAATGTCCATTGGTAGTGAACTTGGAGCTGGTCCTCTTATCTTGATAAATGATGAAATGGATTTCCGACCCTTCCTTCTTCCTGAGTCTTTCTCTATTTCTATTAAGGCTGCAATTTCCTAGACATTAACTTGAAGCTAAATATGGAACAGCAACTATAACTATAAAAATATAGGACAATTCAATTTCTTTTTTAAAAAAAGAAAAGCTTCTTTGAATTGTAATGCTAACAAAAAAAAAGCTACTCTGGGGAAGATGGGAGGAAAAAAAAGGAGGGAGGGAGGGCAAGAGGGATGGATGGAGAGAGGAAAGCTGTGCCTCCCACAGTGGAAACCCTGAGGGCACTCATGGCCATCTGAAGCTTGTGTGCTGCCCAGGACAGAGTGTAAACGAGTCTCCTTTGCACTCCCATTGTCAAGTGCATGTCCTGGCACAGAGGGAACACTCAACAGCTACAGCTCATACTGGACTGAGTTGAAATGACTTACAAAAACAGTATACATGACAATATACACAGATTATTAAAATTAATTCTATATTGGAAGTACAACATTTACTGGTGAAATAAAAATTAAGTTAATGTAAAGTAAGGACTTTTAAAATGCCATCTTGTTTATTTCATGGATATAAAAATTCAAAGTGGTAGTTTTAATAACTGGTTAAGAAGACTGAAAGTAAGTGGAAAACATATAGAGAAGGGAAATTGTGGATGTTTATAAAATATTCATGAGAGAAAACAAGCAAATTTATGAATCTGCCAGTAATTATTCTGAATAAAATGGCAGACATGAAAAATACTATGAGGTTTTGATAAAACAAATCCCTGCTTCTTCAGTCAAACTTCTTACAGTATAAAAGGAGCAAGGAAATAATTTGGTTCTTAAAAATTTATTTTCGCTTTTTATTTGAGAGATAGACAAACAGAAAGAGATTTCCACTCTCTGGTTCCCCCGCCAAATGCCCACAACAGTGAGGATCAGGCCACAGCCAGAAAGTCCATCCAGGACTCCCGGGCCAGTGATAGGGACCCAAGTACTTGAGCCATTACTGCCCAGGGAGCACATTAGCAAGAAGCTGGAATCAGAACTGTATCTGGCCTAGAACCTAGCACCTCAGTATGGGATGCAGGTGTCCCAAGCAGCATCTTAACTGCTATGCAAGTGCCACCCCTAATTTAGTTTTATTGTTTTGTTTTGTTTTTAATGAAAAGGGATGAGGGAGCTGAAAATGTCACGCTTAAGACGAAATAAGATTTGAAATTCAAAATTGTTCCTCCATCTGCAAGGGCTTTTCCCCCAGGGTGAGACATAGGCCTTGAATGCTTCAAGTTAACACGAGCAGCCAATCCCATCTGCAGGGAAATGGACTAAATCCTCCTGCTAAAGGCTGAACATTTGTCCCACCCTCAAATTCACACATTGGATCCTAAGCCCCAAGATGGTGGCCTCTAGGAGGTGATTAAGTCTGGAAGACAAAGCTGATCATGATTCATCAATGAGATGAGGGCTTTTCCACCACAAGAACACACTGCAAGAAGGCACTGTCTACAAATATGGAAATGTGGCCTCAAGACACTGGGCGTGCTGGTGGCCTGACCTTGGCCAGAATTGTGAGAAATAATTGCCTGGTCTTCTAAGCCATCCAGTGTGTGACTGTTTTGTTACAGCAGCCCAAACAGCCCATGCCATCCCCAAGGACGGTTAGGGTTTGGCTCCTTAGCACAGGGCCACCTTGTCTGCAGGCAGCACCCTGTGCAGCACAAGCATCTCTCACTCCCAAGCACTTGGTTTTTCTTCATTTTAGTCTAAACATATCAGCCTGACTTTAAAAAATAAAGGTATTTTTACTCTTCAAATAAAAAAGACTATGGTGTCGTTCTCAGGAGTTTTCATCTCATGTGCGGTGGGAAGACCAGCCTCTGACATTCTCTGTGGACACGGATGACTTTATTTCTCACCGTGTTTGTGCACCTCTTATCCCCTGAGCATTCTGTGTGTCCTTCCCTTCCTCATTCTCTCTACGGCTTGTCATCAAGGGTGTGCACACTCTTATCTCAGGTTTCCAGGAGTGCTCTGCCCGCCTGCACAAAGGATTCATCTCTCCAAGGAGGTCACTCAGCACTTGAATCCAGCTGTGGCAATACAGGGGTCATTACTCGCTTCAGAGACTGTGCTCCAGCACCTGCCTTTCCACCACACGCAGGGCTGCAGGCACAACCACTTGCCCACAGGTGCTCTCTGCCTTTGCCTCCTTTCTGTTTCTCTCTTCTTCATTTTAAGACATATTGCAGGGGGCGGTGCTGTGTTGCAGTGGATTAATGCCCTGGCCTGAAGCATCGGCGTCCCATAAGGGTGATAGTTCATGTTTCAGCTGTTCCACTTCCAATCCAGCTCCCCGGGGAAAGCGGCAGAAGATGGCCCAAGTGTTTCAGTCCCTGCCACTCACGTGGGAAACCCAGATGAAACACCTGATTCCTGGCTTCAGCCTAGCCCAGCCTTGGCCATTGTAGCTATCAGGGGAAGTGAACCAGTGGTTGGAAGGTCTTTCTCTCTCTCTCTCTCTCTCTCTAACTCTTTCAAATAAATAAATCTTTAAAAGAAAAGGACATATTGCTTCCTGTTTCTTTCATGATTCCATGCAAACCACTTCTGGAAGTTATCACTTGGATGCTGAATGAGGCACTTCCCTGTACGGGTCCTCAGGGATATACTAATACTCACCACTACATGCACTTAACACACTTGGACTAAAGCTCCTCCCCTTAGTTGTAAACCCCTAGAGGCTCAGACAATGTTTTAGTCACTCCTGTGTCCCCAGGATGAACACATGAAACTAGAACACCAAGTCAACACACATCCTAAAGAGCTCTCCTCAAAATTGCCTCATTGGAGAAACACAGGTGGAATGAAGAGCCGCAGTGCAAGCTCATAAACGCTCTGTGACTTTCCATTCATTGGAAGCTACATTAACCAACACTTCACCTCTGCCATACAGGGATGAGAGAGGGTCACAAAAGAAACCCTCAGTATTGGTAAGCTCTGGTTGCCAATTACATTGACTCATTCGGCTATGTCCTAACTTTTTGATTCTTTGACCACTGGCGAAATCAATCTATCAGTTGCTTTCTTGATCAAATGTGCAGACAAGTCCAGCCACATCCCAGCACAATACAGGTGGCACCCTGCTCCTTCCCTCAGATTGGGTGACTGACAAGGGTGTAATGAAGGGTCTGTATTGACTGGGGCAGTCTTGGTTAACAGAAAGCTTCAAAAAACAGTAGAGAACTACACCACTGCCTCCAATGGGCAGTGGGGATCCATTAATACCCTTGCCCTTTCTTTTCCCCTCATTGGCCAAACCCAATCAGGAGCCCAGAGAGCAGAAGGGCCATTTGCTGCCATCTCTGCAGGTTGGCATCACAATCCACACAAGGGTGGCAAAAGGTCTAAAGCAGCAAATGGAAAACATCCAACACAGTTACAAAGATGGGGAACTGAGTCCAGGACGTGCAAAGAAATGGACTTCCCTCAGGAATTAGCTAGGAAACCACACAAACAACATTTAGCTTTATTTAATTATCATAGAAACTGCCCTCCTACTATACCATTGGTCTATCAACTGTAGCAATTATAAGTCTACCTAGTGTTAATGATGTGTGTGTGTGTGTGTGTGTGTCCGCATCACTGCTCAGTGGTCCTTACAGCTGGTCACACAGCAAAATTTTCTGGGCGCTCCCACCCATACCTACCACATTCCACCCCCAGCAGGAGTCCCTCAATGACTGTGTTCTTCTAAAGCATTCCAGGCAATGTAGACATGTATCATGGTTGATAACCAACCCAGTGCACTCTCAGAGCTCTAACTCACTTTAATCTGGACAACAGACTGTTTACCAGAATATATTTAGACCTACCTAGGAAGATTTAAAACAAGTTGTTGAATTGACCTAAAACAGAACACAATGTGTAACCGAGAATTTTTAATAGAAGAGGAATAACTGACTTCAAGAATTGAGTTCACTAAATCATTCAGTCCCCTAAAAGAATCTAACTGATGTTGGCTTGCAATTCTGTCTCCATAGCCTCCCAAGATGTCTTCCAGTCCCAGGAATCTGAAATAGTGAGAAAAGGATGCACGGACATTAGCTGGAGAGCCCACACTCTTGAGATGTATTTTAAGAGAAAAGCTGCGTGAGTGAGTTTCAAGTTAAAGAGAGGTGAGAAGGGACTCATTCATCTTCTACAGAATAGAACCACACATGTGCATTTCTGAACACCTGCTGTGTGCTGGTTGCATGTTAAGTCCCCATAACTTCCTTCCTGGAATAGTCTAAATGCCTACACGACTGGCTGAGCCCACAGCACAAGAAGGCTGACAGATGGAGAGAACATTCCCTCAAAATATTATGAAATCAAAGCTTGCTTCACAGACTGAAGTCTTTACAGACATGCTCAAAAGAGGACGAAGAGGTTTCCTTTCCTGTCTCCAGGATTTGTGGAGGTCAGGGGGCTTCCAGGTGCAAACCTGTCCCAGCACTGTCCATCCAGCATTCCCTGTCCTCATCCTCAGCACAACCTTGACCTAGGCTGTGATAAAAACCCAGACCATCTTGAGTCACATGAGATGAGCCTTTGGATCTCATGAACTGTGGTCTCAATCTCTTAACAAAAGTTGTCAAACATTTCCCAGTTTCTCCTCTCACTAGAAGGATGGAATTTGCACAAGAGTTGAATTTTTGATTCTAAAACTGGCCTCAAGACATTGACCAGCCAGGCCCAGCTCTTCTGAGAGCAAAAGGTGAGGAAGGGAGAGCAGGGAACCCTGCAGTCTGGAGCCTGTGGTGCATGGTCAGTGCAGGTGTCCTCTGGTCCTCTTCCCCATTGGTTCTGCATCATGCCCATCTGTGATGCTGCCCTTTCCTGGGGCAAAAGGCTGCAGGCCCCTCTGACCTGGGATGGGCTGGATGTCAAGCCTGGCCCATCAGATCAAAGAGCAAGGAAGCAGTGGGCATGGGTGTGGGGGTGGGGATGGGAGGAGAGAAACACAAACTACTGCACAAAATGGCAAAGTGAAAAGTGGGTTTTTGTACTTGTCTTTAAACTTGGAAATGGAAGTGAGTAAGACACACTCGATGCAGGAAGCATCAAATGTGACACAGTCTGAAGACTTTACAGCATCCACTGACCAGACTGACCCAAGGGTATGGAAACCTCTGACCTGAAGGGATGGGGATGTTCCAGGGAGGAAGAAGCCAGGAAACTTAAAAACCTCTAGGCAAAGTGCCCAAAAAGCTCATTGTACAAACACGAGGCAAAAACAGTGCACAACCATCTTATCTTTCCACAAACATGTGCCACACTTCCTTTAACAGCAGGGTCAGGCACACTGCTCTTCAGAGACCGTCGCTGCACATCTGCACAGGGAAGAGGCATTTGTAAGGGCAAGAACGTGCCACATACATGGTTTCAGGGATCACTGTGCATGGGTTGTGGATGCTCTAGGTTCTGTTTGAAATTAAATAAAAAATATTCTCTATTAAACGTGTGGGAAAGTGGAGAAAAAACTACCAGAATGGTAGGTTTTGAGCACTGGCATTAATAAGTGATTTTCATATTGAAAATAAAAATGACTCTAAGATAGAAATTATTTAGTGAACAAGTCATTCAGCAACAACTCCTTTGATGTGAACCTTTCTGGTTCTGTTATCTGCAACAAAGGGATAAGAAGGCTCTCACTTTGATGAGTGATGGGGAGGAGGTTAAACAAGACAGGACTAGCTGAGGCTGCTCCATTGTGCCCAGCAGTAAAAGTTTGTTCCTGCTCATAATGCCCTGGTTCTGATTAGAAATCTCTTCCTAAGACAAGGGCTTGTTAGCATCCAGGCTTTGATCCAGCTCTGCACCAGGCATCAGTGGCTGTACCACAGCTCCCAATAGCAGCAGCCCCAGCTGCAGAGCACAGAGCAAGTCTCACTTTTCACAGTCACCTCTGAGACAGAAGAGGAGAGTATTCCACATCAGCAGCCTCCTGAGGCAGGACAATGCCTGCAGACTGCACTCCCTACGCTGCTAGGACCTAGCCCGGCACAAGAAGCTTAGCAAGTCTTTGGTGCATAGAGACATACATTCTGCTCCAAGATCAAGAGCACACTGTCACAAGCACTGTTTACAAAAGCAACAAATTGGAACTAGATACAGGGTAAAAAGTCTGGGAGGGTGTTTGGCCTACAAGTCAAGACATTGGCTGGAATGCCTGTGTCACACATCAAATGGAGTACCTGGGTTCAATTCCCAGCCCTGGCCCCTAACTCCAGCTTCTTGCAGCTCAGTGAAGATCTTTAGAGGCAATGATGATGGCTCAAGTCATTGGGTTGCTGCCACTCACAAGGGAAATTAGGATTGAATTCCTGGCTCCTGGTTTGGGCGCAGGCTAGCCCCAGCCATTGCAGGCATTTGGGGATCAACCAGCTGATGGGAGAGTTTTGTCTCTGTGTCTTTCTGCCTCTCAAATGCATAAGTAAACGTTTAAAAGTAAATTTAAAAAGAAGACATTATGTCCATAATTTGAATACAATTCATCTGTTTGGAATCAGGCTGATGAACATTCAGTAAAAGACTGTTAAATAAATACAGCAAATCATAAAAAATGTATAGTATATGATTCAGCTTTACTAGGAACCCTAGGAAGTAATATGTAAACACTTGTTTGATATACAGCTACAGTAAGGATTCAAAAATAGTAGCAGCAGTCATCACTTTCGAGACTTAAAACAAGTGATGAGTATTCTGTGTTTACATTTGGGTCATTTTTACATTCTCTAGAATTAACATAATTGCATTTGTAACCAAAAGTTAATAATTTTAAAATCCTTTTTTTTTAATTCTCCTTAAAAAATCTAGGCACATTTTTAACTGCAAGAATAAACTTAACTGGGCAGAGCAATCTGAACCAATTTATGGATCTTGAAGAATTTGAACAAAAAGAGCTTTGTGAGAAATCAGGAAAGACGTTCACAACTTGAGATTTGGTCTCTGCCTTTTAGTTGTTGAGCCTATGTTATTTGAGTTGGAACTGAGCAAACTGTGGGCATGAAGCTTCTCTGGTCCTTTCTTCCCCTTCCAACACCCCCACACCACAGGCATCCTGGGAGCAGGCAGCCGGTCTCACACCTTCTCCTGCCTTCCCCTGACAAAATTTGTCCTCAGGAAGTTGGTTGAATATGTGTCTAGGGTGTGCTTTAAAAAAAAAAAAAAGAAAGAAAGAAAGATTGATTTAAAAGGCAGAGTGATAGAGAAAGTGAGAGGAGAGAGACAGAAAGAGAAAAAAATCTTCTATCCACTGGTTCACTCCCAAAATGTCCACAACAACCAGATTTGGGCCAGGCCAAAGCTAAGAGCCTGGATCTCTATTGGGTCTCCCATGTGGGTAGCAGGGTTCCAAGTCCTTGGGCCCACTTTACACTGCATTCCCAGGTGCATTAGCAGAAAGTTAGATTGGAAGCAGAACAGCTGGGACTCAAATAGGCCCTGCAATATGGGATGCCAGCTTTGCGGTTGGCAGCTTAACCCTCTGGGCCACAATGCTGCCCCAATGTGCTTTTAATCCAAAGCATGTTCATTTACCCCTAAGGCCTCACCAAGGCCCGAGTTTAAAATATCAAATGCATTTGAGGTCATGGCCGTTTGGGTTTCAAAAGACTCTCAACCGAAGAACAGTTTCTGGAAACATTGTAGCTTTAGTAGCTTTGCTTACCTAAGATGGAGTAAGCCCTTAGGTAACCTAGCATATATAAAAACAGTATCTCTTCTCTCTTAATTATAAAATAATCTGCAACTTCCGGAAATGCTGTGCATGATGAATAGAACAAGGTCAACCTTTTCAAAGAAACAAACCCATAGCCATCCCTCAAGCTGGACCCCAGCCAATGCCCTGAGTATCTAATATGGATATCTAGGAACAGTTCTAAAACCACTTCACCTCAGTGTTTAGCATTTCCTGAACGTACAGCAACTGCATTTTCACCTGGTTTCATATCAATCCAGCAGGAAGGAAACAGGCTCATTCCACTGATGCTATCAGATGCACAGAGCTCACTTCCATTAGGGACTTCAGATATTCTCTTCTACACAAACTCGCTCTTTACAAAACATCTGCACCCCATTATTCACTCCACACCCTAAGCTATCTTAAAAGAAAGTTCGAATGTTGTCCATCTATAGCATCAGCAGACCAACCAAAGCCTTCTGTCCTCACTGTGAGTACCGAGGAATCAATCTTTTCTGTTCTCTCCACACCCTCAGCACTTGTTGCATTGTAAATGCTCACTCACTAGGCATTAAGTGAGTGACTATCGAATGTCAGGCCGTAGATGTCTAGTGACCTGGAGGGCTAAGCTTATTCTAGTGTGCCACTGTAATTGTTTGATTGGCATTTTCACAGCCACAGAGCAGCCCCCCTTCCCAAAGCAGTGGAGCAACATTGTCACTGACATTTTACCATTGCAGAAGCTGAGGCCAAGTGGCTTTTCCAGTGTCGCACACAGAGAGAGTGCCTCTAGTGAGACTCTATGGCAGGGTTAGGACTCCAGGTTAATGACTTCTGGCTATTTCCAGCTGCCTCAACATGGTAAGTCAGCTTGTCTTTTCTTTTTTTTAAAGATTTATTAAAGATTTTTTATTTATTTATAAAAATTATATTTATTTATTTATTTATATTATTTATTTATATATATTTATATATTATATATTTTATATATTTATATATTTATTTATTTATATTTATTATATATTTATATTTATACATATTATATATATTATTTATTTATATATTTACTTTATTTTATTTATTTATTAAAGATTTTTTAAAGATTTATTTGATTTATTTGAAAGCCAGAGTGTTACACACACAGAGAGAGGGTGGGAGAAGAAGAGAGAGAGAGAGAGAGAGAGAGGTCTTCCATCCAATGGTTCACTCCCCAGTTGGCCGCAATGGTCAGAGCTGCACCAATCCGAAGCCAGGAGCCAGGTGCTTCCTCTGGGTCTCCCAGGCGGGTGCAGATGCCCAAGGGCTTGGGTCATCCTCCATTGCTTTCCCAGGCCATAGCAGAGAGCTGGATCACAAGTGGAGCAGCCAGGTCTTGAACCGGCACCCATATAGGATGCCGACGCTTCAGGCCAGGGCGTTAACCCACTGCGTCACAGCGCCGGCCCCAGTCAACTTGTTTTATAGACAAGGAGCCTCAGTTGTAGGCGCTGGGTTTGGGGGAGGCAGCAGCATGCCAGCAACTCGAAAGTCCTGCCTTCTACCTCCTGAAGACAGATGTTCATGACCATCACACGTACCCCAGCCCTTCCCACCTAGCTTCAGTTGCCTTCTGCTTCTCTCTCTTTTATTATTATTATTATTGTTATTATTATTATTAATTTGAAAGTCAGAGTTGCACAGAGAGAGGAGAGGCAGAGAGAGAGAGAGAGAGAGAGAGGTCTTCCATCCGATGGCTCACTCCCCAACTGGCCACAATGGCAGGAGCTGCACTGCTCCGAAGCCAGGAGCCAGGAACTTCCTCTGAGTCGCCCACGTGGGTACGGGGGCCCAAGGACTTGGGCCATCTTCCACTGCTTTCCCAGGCCATAGCAGAGAGCTGGATCGAGAGTGGAGCAGCCAGGACTCGAACCAGCGCCTTTATGGGGTGCCGGCACTGCAGGCAGCGGCTTTTACCCACTATGCCACAGCACCAGCCCCTCCTTCTGCTTCTCAATAAAGAAACTCCTTGTGAGTTTTTCCTGTATAGACTGTAAACAGGAAGGAAAAACAGGAGCTGGATGGATAGCTCATTATTCTACATAAATTAAAAAATATATTTAAACACAGCTTGGGATCATTTTCCAGTTCTCATAAAAATGTTTCTTCATTGTAAATGCTAGCCTGCAAATTTAGAAGCACTTAATAGACATCCAGTGAGGGGATGGCTGGACTGACGGCCATCTGAGAGCTCTGCTGGCTCTTCCTACAGATCTGAAAGCTATCCCCTGGAAGGGGCCCCCCAAAATCATGCCACCACACACATAGAGAGGAGGGCAGCCTGGTCCCTGCCTGCTGCCAATACTCACTCTACCACCCAGGAGACAGACTCCAAAGTTTGCTATGAAGAGTGAGTTAAAACGGCCTTAACCACCGAGATGCATGGCAGAGGGAGCCATTTGTCTTCTGTTTGTCGATCATAAATGAAAAGATATCCCGCTCATCCGCCTGCTCAGCACAGGGAAGTCCAGGCCTTGGCTTCTTCCATATTTTCGAGTTGTCCAGGAAGAAACAGATAAGACTTCCTTTCCGTGCCTTGCCAAGAGACGGGAGCAACTCACAGAGAATCCTTCCCTAGTTCTGTGTTTAGGAATCCTGGTGTGTCTGCACTGGGGGGGGGGGGGGGGGGGGGGACTTTATACATTACCCTGGCGTCGCTTTCACTTAAGTCAGGAGACTGACACTGTGCAGAGCAGAGACTTGGCCCAGGCCAGGGCTAACTTAGAACCCAAGTGTACCACCTGCTCTATCACACACCTGGGCCCCAACTTTCGTGTTTACAGTTAACTCAATACATAGCCAACTATATTTCTGAACAATACTGGAAGCATGACAAATTCCTCTAACACTAAGAAAATGATTTTATTCATAACAAGCATGAACCAAAAGGAAGTGGATAAGAAATGAGCATATCATACCTTAAGGTTTATAAAAGTGAGTAACCCCCAAGCGAACCCCTCCTCATGTGGTTCCTGGATGTGGATCTGGGTGCCAACCGATTTGGAAGTTGTCACCTAAATGGCCTTGAAATCTACTGCAGATTAGCAGAGAAATGAATCGGTCTCCCCTTCCTTTTACTGGTCTCCAGGACTTCCAAAAATAATACTCAGGCCCAGCTGTTCAGTCAGGCCTTTAGTTTATTCACAGGTTGGCCGAAGTAAAAGACTATAAATTAAACTCAGATGCCGTGAGGGGAGAAATGTCACTTCTTCCAAATTCAACACTGGACAACCTTTCTCGCGTTTGGCTCAATAGAAGACTAAGGGAGCAATGGGCTCTGACTCAGACTCCGCTGACCAAGGAGCTGAGAATCAAGAGGAGGACTCACATTCTCCAAGCCAAGGGGTTCCCAAGGTAGTCGTGGCACCATCAGGCTCATGGCCTCCCCAGGCTGTGGTGCTAGCCACTCGACAGAGTCCTACAGTAAAGAAGCTGTGGGAGAGGGGCCACACAGCCGCGGTCAGACCAACCTGTCCACCATACAGACCCGCTGTCCCAGGCACCAGGTCCCTGCTACCAAACACCACTTTATTGGCTTGTGTGCTATGCACTTGGCTTTGAATGCTGAACCCTGGCCCAAGGTAGCACACTTACAAAGGTGGAAGCCCAGAGCTGGGAGGCAGGAGCCTGTTTCCAGGTTCCACACCTGGTTCTGCCACCTGAGAGCTCGCGGGGATAAATGTTTTACTGTTTCTAGGCTTCAGTTTCCTCCCTGATAAAATGAAGAAGCTTTGCTAAGCAATCCCTGTGGCCATTCCCAGTTCTACAAGGATTTCCAACAGAAACAGGAAGTGGATGCCTTCACATTTCTCAGATTTATGGCTTATTTCCTGCCCTTCACCCTCACACACACACACATGCACACCCTGCCCCTCCCCACCCACAACACATCTACCTCTTGTCATCCAAAGGAGGTAAGTCTGAAAACGGAGGAAGAAGAGAAGAGAAGGGACGGTGAGCCACCTGCATTTATCAGGAAAACCGAACTGACGTTAAAATCATTCATGGCCGGCGCCGCGGCTCACTAGGCTAATCCTCTGCCTTGCGGCGCTGGCACACCGCGTTCTAGTCCCAGTCGGGGCGCCGGATTCTGTCCCGGTTGCCCCTCTTCCAGGCCAGCTCTCTGCTGTGGCCAGGGAGTGTAGTGGAGGATGGCCCAAGTGCTTGGGCCCTGCACCCCATGGGAGACCAGGATAAGTACCTGACTCCTGCCTTCAGATAGCCGCAATGCGCCGGCCGCGGCAGCCATTGGAGGGTGAACCAACTGCAAAAGGAAGACCTTTCTCTCTGTCTCTCTCTCTCACTGTCCACTCTGCCTGTCAAAAAAAAAAAAAAAGTAAAATCATTCATTCCTCTGCATTTCCTGCTGCCCATTGCCAGCATCACTGGGGTGCTTGGACTTCAGAGTAGCAGTCCTTCAGCCACAGAAAAATCACTGAAGGGTGCTCGCCTGCTTCTGCCACCCTCCAATCCGCACCCCGGAAGAAGAGTGCCAGCAGGAAGACTGCCCCTAGCTTTGTCTAGGAAAGATTTGAACATCTGAAGTCAGCAAAAACGTTCCTGTAGGACGCTGTCAGATAAAAATAGCTGATGAGTGCAGTCTGCTGCCGGCGCAGGCCCGTTCTGTACACAAGGCCATTCCAGCCTTCACTTGGAAGTAGTTCCAGCCCCGTTTTGTGCAAACAGGTGTCAACGACCTACATCCTGTGGGCCAAATCCCGCCCCTCAAGCCAAGAATGGTTTGTATACTTTGAAATAGTGAGATCAAAGTCAAAAGAAGACTATTTCGGGAAATATGGAGATCACACGAATGTCACATTTCAGTGTGCATCAGTGATGTTTCATGGGAGAGCAGCCACGTTCACCCTTTTCAGACTTTCCTACAGCTGCTTGTGGGTTTCCACGGCAAGTTGCAGTGGCTGCAAGAGATCCAGTCTGGTGTGCAGAGTCAGGTGTGCCCGCTCCGATGTAGAGGGCTCAGGTCCTGAACGGAGTGCAGAGGAAGCAGGGACCCTGGGAATCCTCCCTCAAATGAGCACAGGGCTCAGCCACAGCTGGGTCCCAGCTTGGAGACGGCAGAGCTGTATGAGAGGAACACAGGTGCCTGCCACCGAAATGAGTCCCCTCCCCTCGCTGCTCCTCTCTGCAGTTCCGGTGCCTTCCAAGTCCAGGTCAGTTAGTCTTAAGATAAATACAATAGCTGCATTTTTATTGTATGAATAACTCTGTTGACTCATTAGAAAGGTCACTGTGGGCAAATGCATGGAAACAGTGTTGTACAGTAGATAAATATTCCTGAATCAAAACAAATCTACCCATTTGTCTATTTTCTGAACACCTCTGTGGAATCCCATGTTTTGCTCTTACTCAAAATATTTAAAATGCAATGTTTTGGCAACAAAGGAAAAATATGAGGCTTTTATTTTCACCTCACAGTGTTTTATACTATGATTTTTAAGATTATGATATTCTAATTTTATTATAAAATCAGTTGGTAATAACAATGATGTTCATATACTTTTATCCAGTAAATCTAGAAATCTATATGGAGGAAATAACTAGAAAATGAAGCAAAATTTATGTATTAGGATGTTAATTTCAGCAATATCTATATCATCGACAAATTAGAAAAAAGCTAACAGAAATCTGTGGGATGGTAAAATTACAACAGTATTTAGTAAAGGAATATCATAAAGTCATCATTAAACATATTCTTCCAAAAACATTGGCACATGGAAAAAATTTAGAAGCAAGTACACACACACACACACACACACACTTGTGAGAAACACATATGTAAAGTAGCATCCCAAAATGTTAGCAATGGCTTTATCTTGGTGATGAAATTATGGGTGACTTTTTTCTCTTTCCAGGTTTCTATATTTTATAATTTCCTATTGTTTTCCTTACAAAGTACTAAATGCTCTTCATAAAATTTTCCAAAATAAAAAAGGTATAAAATTAAAAGTTCCCCACCCTTACCTTGAATTCCATTCCTATAAGCATTCATTATTAACTTCAGCCGTGTATTCTTGAAAAGCAGTTTATTTTGATAAAAGTAAGATCATATTCTAGACAATACTAGACACCATGCCTTTGAACTAACAATCTAGTTACTGAATCAGTACACATCTAGGCATTGCATTTCTGTTGTTAGCCTGCATAGTTTCCATACTTACCGTGATCGACTTAATCAATCCTATGACTTCACTGACATTTTACTTTGCTTTGCGGTCCTGCATTCAACAGTCTCACACACAAGTCTGCACGCATTTGTGGTGGTGTTTATGTAGAGTAACTTTCTGTTGGATTGTAACATGGGTACATCTTACATTTTTATAGATAACATGAAACTTCCTTCCAAAACAAAGGATGAAAAAAACATTTACTCCATATAAAAGTTCCTTGTTAAACACACCCTTGCCAATACCGAATTGGTCCATTTACTTCCGTCATTTAATTTTTGACAGAAAAGATGTGCTATCATATATCATCTGAATTTATAGTTTTATTTCTAATGAGGTCGAATTATTTTATGTGTCCTATAAGTAACTGTATTTTCCTTTTATAAGATGTAGGTAAATATCACTTTCTGGTTTTCTTATATGCTACTTCTCTTGTGTTGTAGCTGAATTGTTATAATTTCTTACACATTATAGTGAGCAAGTCTTTGTTAACTCTATAAATGTGAGCATTTTCTTCTAATATGTCATTTTCATTTATCATTTGTTGATGAAGTCTTTTATCATAAGAAATCCTTAGCTATTATTTTATATTAAGGAAATCAAGGGTACTGTAAAATGCATTGACATAAAGCTTTCAGTAGTTATATATAAGATCAAAAGATGCTGTATCAACCTATTGACTCTTTTTCCCCCCAATGAACACACATTAACTTGTGCAGTGAGTTCTGCAGGCAAGATTTAAAAGTTCAGACTTGGAAGACATCTTTCCATAATTAGTCCAAGAATGAGGTTTTTAATTGAATACATCCATTGCCCAGAATCCACAATCATTTGATCCTCTTGCTAAAATAATTGATGCTTCCACAGATTGCTCCATTTGATTTTTTATTTCCATGTGAATGCTTTCTAAAAAGCAATGGAACTAATTATCACAAACATGTTCACATACTGCAGTCAAAAATTATTGAAACTAAAATGATCATTGAGATGATCAGGCTGGCTGGGCTTGAGTCGGGACAACCACATTTTCAAAACCCGCCCACCCACTAAGAATTTCGTCTTGTACTGTGTCAGAGGCGCTTCTTTCTATGAATGCCTCATTTGATCCTTTCCAGAGCCGTGCTCACCACATTTCACATTCACGATGCTTCAGCAAGGGGCTTGGGAACCCTGGGGCCATACAGAGAAGGGGAGAGAGGCTTAACCTAACAACATCAGGGGGTCTTATTAGCTTGGGATTGTTGTCCCCAAAGAAGGGCAGCTGGAGAGAGCATTTAATGGGAGTGGCATTTCCAGGGGTCACAGGTCAGAGTTCAGTTCAGACTCATCAAAATCCTGCCCAGAGTTATTTCCACCCTAAGTCAAGTCTGTCCCACCCAACCCCTTTACTGATGCTCCCTGGTCCTGAAAAGCCTTCCTGAAGACATTCAGATCTCCTTGGGAGTCTGGGGGCTCAGCAAAGAGGCAATCCCAAGGCCACGCATGTCTCCCCACACATGTGTCTTCATTCTTCACTGCTCTCCACAGCCCACATAGCTGTATTCCCTTGAAGGGAGGCCCAAGCAGCAGACTGCTGTGCCCCGACCATGCAATCTTGGTCACATTCAGAAAAGGTGAGCAGCCTCTTTCAGACACTTGGGTACTTCACCTCCCTCATTGTTGACTGCCCTTCTAGTGGCTTGCCTTATTGTTCACAGTCATGGCTGCAGCCCCCAGAGAGCCCCATAGTACAGGAGGGTCACATATCCCCCAAGAGGCTGACAGCTGGCTTGGCCTTGTAGCATTCTTGGCCAAATGTCTTGAGAGAGGAACACCACTTTTAACCAGAAACTTTGTGGCACCTCCTTGTCTTGGGAACCACTGTTCTCTGTCATGATTTACCTGGCTCAGGAATAGTTCAGCCCATGAGGCACATTGATCAATACTGGGATCCCAGTAAGGTCACAAGTGTTCTTTCTGGGACTTCCATTGGAATGAATGGAAAAGACACAGTCTTTCTATAGTACCTGCCAGCTCTGCGTCTACTAGCCTAGAACCAGCATTTGCTATCATACAACAAGAAGCAGTTTGACTAAGAATGGCACCAACTCAGAAGAACATGGGACCAAGAAATGGAGACGAGGAGTGATATCAGATCCTGTGCCTTGCCACGAGTGAGAAAATTCCAACACATTGTCCTCTTTATTTCATCAAGATGTGGGGTTGTTTCTGAAACTTGCAACCAAAACCAGTTATGAGCCCAAACACTACAAACCAAAATTGACTGAGAACCCCCTTATTTGACAACCAGGATCCAGAGTGGAAGGAAACTTGAAAATCAGACTCACTCCTCTAGGCTGCAGATCGCACAACAACCCCCATTGGAACCAAAATCCACAGATGTTTGAGTCTCTCATAAAATGGCACAGAACCTACACACATCCTCCCATATACATCTATCATCTCTGGATTACTTAGAGCACCTAATACAAGATAAGCGCTATGTAAATAGTTGCTACACTTCATTGTTCAGATAGTAATGGCAACAGATGTGGACACATTTCAGTACAGATGCAATTCTTTTCCAGTATTTTCAGCTGGGATTGGTCAAATTGTTGGATGTGAAACATACAGATGTAGAAGGCCTGACTCTACATTATATAACTTTACTCTTACAAGCACTCCGTGGAGGTTTTGGTTTGTCACATTTTAGGTGCATATAAGGTGCTGAGGGCCAGGGCTCACTGGTCACCAGATAAAGACCAGAGCTTCTTGCACCGTACCACATGTGCCCCCCATCAGTAAAAAAAAAAAAAACAAAACCACACACAGGGATACCTAAGGAAGTGTCAAAGAATCCTGTGGATCTCATCCTGTGTGTGAACTCAATAGACTTGTTCCTTAGACCAAACTTGGCCCCTCTCGGCAATACCATCACCAACAAGGTGGGCAAGTCCAGCCCCACCGCATCGGCAGCTGCCACAAGCACCTCTGCTTCCAGCACTCAGAGGAGAAACAGAATCGCATCAGACAAACAATGCAGACCTCTGCCAAGGACAGGGAATCCGCAGTCTGCACAGCTTACAAACCACACATCCCCACACCCCACCAAGTCCACAGCCTTGCGGAAGTGCTGCTGGAGACTTTATGGTCCACAGGATCACTTAAGCAGGGTAAAAAGCTTCTCTGGCCACAGGTATTACTGCATTAAACAGGGTTAGCAAATCTCTGCGAGATGGAAATCACCGACACTTGGCGCGTTTTAATGGCCTGCTTCTTCAACTACTTATTTCAGGGAGAGGAAGTATCTGCTTAGATGTGGAGCCAGAAACAGCAAACTTCAGAAGCAAAATCCTGTGCACTTGTCAATTCTTCACACAAACGAGATGCTGAAGTCACTGTTTACAGACCTTAGTCTTTTTCGCATTTCTTTAGCTAAAATTTCCATATACACTTTGTGGGCATCTCATGTGGAATAAAAGAATTTTTCTTTTATAAATCAGAAAGTGAGGCAGGGGGCTAGAAGGGAGACAAAATTATCATTTGCACAACCCAAGTCCAGAAACGCTGCCCCATCCCCACAGGTGGACAACGACAAGCTCAGGAATAATGGGAGCCCTGCGGAATTATCGTCTTCCCTCTCTACCTTCCTAATAAACAGCTCCATACATGTCTTAAAAGGTGAATCTGCACTGTTCCTTTTTTCCCCAAAAATATTCTTTGAGTAAGAAACCAGGAGATCAATGCTTTGTGCTAAGAGCTGACCATGCCCACAACCCCCAAACAGCACCACCACACTCTGGCTGGTGGGGGTAGGGGTGGGGATGAGGCAGCCCCCAAGCCTCGAATCCTCTCCACCCAGCAGTTTCCCAGTGATCTCCTCCCACTCATTTACCCAGTGCTAGGGTCTGGGCCTTTCTACAAGTAAGAGAGAAGTCACGGGGATGGGAGAAAGGATCACTGGTGCATGATTTCTCAGAGATACAGGGAGTGACAGAAAGGGGAGTAACATGGGTTCCAGCAGCCAGCCCTTGGAAAGCCATCAGCTTGGGCTTAGCACCTCGCTGTCCTTCCTGCCAGGGCCCTGCCTCCTGCCACCCTGCCCTGTGCCGCCCACAGTTCCTCTCATCTCACTGACCACAGGCAGCTCCAGCCTGCACCGGCCATTGCTTTTGGAGCACAGCATTGGCCAGCACAGCATTGCAATTCGAACTTGTTGCCAAAACAAAAAGCCTAGGAGTGAGCTGCTTATCTGTGGTCTGTTTGGCATCACTGCCATGCACTCCTGGGCCTTCTCCGCAGCACACAGCGGTGAGAAAAGGACTCTGTTCCCAGAGTTCTCTGCTTGCGGGGTCTCATGTCAGAGGCCCCCAGGAGAGGCCCTGCTCAGATGTGGAAGGGAGGGGAGGCTGAGACATGCCCTGGGCAGCTGCCAACAGACACGGAGCAGATGGGTCAGAGGACAGACACGACTGCTCAGCAGCATCCCCACCACGCGCCCTTGGCATGGGCCCTCCAGCAGGGGTAGAGGCATGGAAGCAGTTAACCCAGCTCCTGCAGGCCCATGAGCACTGCAGCCACAGGGAGAGTTGGCCAGAGAGTCTCAGAGTTCCAGCACCACGTTGGTGCTGTAGAAGGAGGTCCCTGGCCTTTGCACCCCATCCCTAACTAGAGTAGCATAAATGTGCAATCGCTTACATTGAAACCCTTTATATTTGGAATATATATATGAAAGTACTTCAAAAAGTCTGTGTAAAAATAGAATTAAAAAATAAATTTATGGGTGGGCATTTGTTTGGCTTAACAGTTAAGATGCCAGTATCCCAAATTGGAGGGCTGAGTTCTAGTCCCAGCTCTGGCTCCTGACACCAGCTTCCTCCTAAAGCAGTCCTGGGAGGCAACAGATGATGGTTGAAGTGACTGGGTTCTTGCCATCCACATGAGAGGCCTGGATTGAAGTCCAGGCTCCTGACTCTAGCCCCAGTACAGCTTCAGTCACTTTAGGCATTTGGGTAGTGAACCAGCAGATGGGAGTTCTTTCGCTGACTCTCAAGTGAATATTAAAAAAAAAAAAAAGCACATAAATAATAAGTTTACAATGATACCAAAAACATTGAAATCTATAGTTTGTTTCATTGTCTATATTTCCCATGAACTTTTTTTGAAGACCAACTCGTATGCATGCATTTAAAATTTTTTGCACAAAGCTAAACTGCTCTTTTAATTTAAATTCTTGAACTTCCTGAATTACCCTTATCAAATATTTTTTGTGTCCTCAGTGACATGATATTTCTTATAAAAACTTAGATTTCCAATTTCATTTTTTCAAAGCATCATACCATTTGGCAAAACCAGGCACACATGCCACACGGGTACAAGGAGCAGCACCCTCCAGGGGCCAGCACCCCGTGTCTCGGATTCCAAGGCCACTTCTGGACTATCTCACTTGCCCTGCCTGGAGCCCTGTGGGCACCTGAACCTCAGCTCTGATCAGCTCTTCTCCACCACCTCCTTTTCTCTCTTGTGCTCAGGTGGCATCTGGTCCCCCACAAACTCGAAGTCTTCAAGGCTCCTTGAACTGGAATAGTCAGGCCCACAGCAGGTCCACGGTCAGGCAACTTGTGTGCACTCAAATCCACAGCAGGAGCATCCCTGCAGATCCGTGTCTGTCAAATTATTCTGAATAAGAAGCAATTGCAAATATTATTTTAGATTACACCAACTACGGATAGAATGTAAAGTGGAATAAAGCTGTTTCTTTAAGACAAAACACAAGATGTCAAAGAAAATTTTATCTTAGGCTGGCCACCTACAACTCTCCACAATGGGAAGAATTTTAAGAGCAAAAATGATTAAACGTTAGCAAGAAAATTGCTGGGATCATGTCGAATTCTGATGACTACAAAATATCCAGATATTCCTATTTATGCATATAGTTCTAATTTAAGTAATCTCCTAGATACTTGGTATCTACAGATCAGATTTCCAGATATTTGTAATTTTATATTACAGGCACTATAAATACTAAAGGTAATTTTTTACACTCTGAACAGAGTATTTTGGTTTCATTTGCTTTTTTTGTTTGACGTCGGTATCAGAAAGATCATTTGAGCATCAAATCGATTAAGACACTTTTTGAAATAATCACCATGGCTGACTATATCCCAGGCCTCCATTTCACAAAAAGTCTACACACAGTCTTCCTGGAGAATCGTCAATACTTTAATCAAAGAGGCCTAGGATACCAGGATGAGAGTGTCACGACCAAATCCGCACACCCACTCTGTCCGTCATTTATGGAGTACTGCTGGGATTCAGGTCTCCAGACTTCGCAGTGACTGATGCATCCTTCACATACCAGCAAAGCTGTCCCATGCTGGCCTCGCTGTAGCTTTTAAACCACATAAATATTTCAAGTAAGCCAGGGTCTCACCAGGGTTCTGAAGACGAGCGCTATACTGAGTCGTAGCTACAGAAATAATTTTCTGGAAAGTATGCAAAGGACACATGGTGTTTTCCTTTCCATCGTCAAATGCACATGTCCCAGATTCTGCTGGAAATATACATCCTTTTTTACCTGCTGTAGAGTTTTAGACATGCTAAGGGGGCATGTAGAGAAGAAGGTGTCCGTGAGGCCGCCCGGAACTCAAGCCTCTTGATCCTCAGACTCTAAGACAGCCTGTGGGTCACTGCGTCTACACCTGCCTCCCAGGACTGCCTCAGGGTTGAGCTGATCTCAAAGTTCAGACCTATGGGATGGAGGCACACTTGTGTACTCATTTGTGGACCTTACTCAGTGCCCAGCATGGCTTAGGCATTCAAGAACTGTGGACCTGAACTTGCTGATTCATGAAGTGCCAGAAATACAAAGTATACCTTTGGCACGAAGGCACAATGCTGACCTCGACCTGAGCCCTGAGCTCCAAGATGGGATTCATAGACAGGCTCCTCGTTTAACCATAACGCTAGACACAGCCTCTCCCACTCTTGGTCTCATAAACCAATCTCCAAACTTCCCAGTTGACTAACACTCAGTAAAGACTTGAGCAAACTTTAATCAGGATTCACCCTCCCCACAATTCCCTGGACCTTGTCACTCCCTTCAGCAAGCAACACAGTGTCCCTCAAGGAGGGGCTTCCTGAGAATCTGCCGACCCCAGGGACGATGCAGCTGTTCCATCGAGAGACCACCCCATCTGGCCACCTTCCTGCCCCGCTCCCACACCTTCATTCACTTGTTCCCTAGAACAAAGGAGCCCTTTCTGCTGGCCCTCTGAGACACGGCGGGCAGATGGCATGGCCAGTGTTGCTCTTACTGTCCCCTCCTGCAATCCCAATAACCTTTTCAAATAAAGACTCTCCTTACCTAAGTTTGGATTAGTTTTAATTTGGCAAAGGGAACTACTCAGAGATTAACAAATAGGCCAACCCTTTAGGGCATTCTCAGTGACAGAGTGTGCCCTCCAGGCCACCATCCTGTAACTGGCCCCCAAGTTGTGAGAATGAGGAAAGGAAGAGCCAGACGCTGAAGGTGCTCACATTTATGCCTGATTTTCTTGGTGTGTTCCAACAACATACTCCTTTTGGACATAACATTCAGCAGTGTGTTTGTTTTTGATATTGATCACACCACTACTCTATGATGAAATATTCATGTGGTTTCAATAGCTAGAGCAAGCCAAGCCCATGGCAGTGTAGCTGATGTACAATGGAGTCCATCACATTAATGTAATGCATGCACTAAGCAATCAAGGATCATTCCAGGTGGATAATCTTCCTTAAAAACTCTATGCCCCTTTTAATAAGTCATTACACTAGTCTGGCTGTATTGCATCGCCTTAAAGTAGACACATCAAAATGTTCAGTTTAAAAGAGATGCTATAACAGGTATAATTGTTCCTCCCCCATTCAAGCTCCAAGTTCTTTAGCCTGGAGCCCACGGTGCTCATAATCCTCCTCTCAAATGACTTGCAAACTCCTCTAAAAGAAAATCTTATTGTTGTATTGCAATAGGGCTCTTTAAAATCACAAGGAGGAAGCATGTACATCTATCTCCATTAACAAGGGATTTTTCTAAGGCTATGAGAGAAAGATGAGTTCATATGGGAAACCACCTTCCTAGTCACAGACATTCAATTTCAAGGCCAGCCAGTCCTCATAAGAAGCCCAGCAAACAACTTCTGTCCCTCAGAGTAGCATCTGTTTTGGTTTGTTTGTTTGTTTGCTTGCTTTTTGGCCAGGCAGAGTTAGACAGTGAGAGAAAGAGACAGAGAGAAAGGTCTTCCTTCCGTTGGTCCACCCCCCAAGTGGCCGCTACAGCCGGCACGTTGTGGCCGGCACGCTGCGCCGATCCAGAGCCAGGTGCTTCCTCCTGGTCTCCCATGCGGGTGCAGGGCCCAAGGACCTGGGCCATCCTCCACTGCACTCCCGGGCCACAGCAGAGAGCTGGCCTGGAAGAGGAGCAACCGGGACAGAATCCAGCGTCTCAACCGGGACTAGAACTCGGGGTGCCGGCACCACTAGGTGGAGGATTAGCCTATTGAGCTGCAGCACGGGCCGAGACAATGTCTTGATGTTTATATAGCCACACCAGCCAGCAGAAGGCTTTGCATATTATAAGGAGTAAATAAATATAGAGATCCACTGAGTTCCCAGCACTGGGACCTGACATGATTTTAGACACATACCCCAGTCTCACTGTTCCTTGTTTTGATATGGTTACTTTGAGTCATCTCTTCTATTTCTACCCGCTTGACATATTTATGCTAAAAACTTTCTTTTTCATATTCTATCCACATATGGAGAGACACATTATTTGAAGCTTTGTCATCTGATCATAATGACAACTATATTGTATTATTATTAGTCTTCACTTCCGGATGAGGAAATGAATGCAGAAAGGGCTCATAAGTGGTAGGAACTGTGCTGTTGGTCATGCCCAGGGACAGCTGCAGACTCCCAAACCTGTGTTCTCTCTTCTGGTTCTCTCTGCATTTCTATTTGGCAAGTGGGACAAGGCACACCCTGCCACATCTATGAAGTTTTCCTAAAACAGTGAATCTGTGCCCGTAACTTCCCACTCATCTCCAGTTTATTTTATCATAAAATATTTAAGCATCATAATTACAAATGCCATCTAGATCACTAATGGGTAGGAAAACAGATATGTTTTTAAGCAGTATTTAAAAAAATCAAGACCAGTGGTTCACAATTGGGATGCTGAGATATGCATGTTTCAATTACTGCTGAATGTGGGGAATGAATTTTATCTGGAAATTGTACATAACACAAATATATCTGATCTTTGCTGTAGCTCAGTCTACAAAGTCTGGATACCATTTGTTTTAGGACACAATATGTATTAAGAAAATTTTATATAGATCTTTAGATGGTGCATAAGGTGGCACATTTCAGTCTATCAATCAATTCAGAACTTAGAATATGAATTTGACCACTTATGATTACCCCTTAGTATAATTTTAAATGCCATAAATAAGAATGGCCAAAAATTATAGAAGAATACTGCATGTCCCTACATGTTTATTAATAATTTTGGTGTAATTAGTGCAAATGTAGTTTTCTGGGGGGAAAAGCACATCAAGACAGAAATATTTTGAACCTACTGAAGCAATTCTGGAATAGAGAGAAATGTGGTTATAACAAAAGAAAACATCATTTCAGGAAAGCTGCCATTACCCATGAAATATGAAATGCTACCAAGGTGTGGTTTTGTGTGTTGAATGAATGCTCAATTTCAGATTAAAGCATTTCATTATTCTTGACAAATCCCATTAGAAGAAAATGAAATGAGTGAATGGCACATTGATTCTGAAAGGACAAAATTATACTAGGAGTAAGATGACCTTACACTAAAATTCGCTAGTAAAATAATTTCACCAAAGCATAGAAAAAGAATCCTTCTGTATATATAGTACAAAATATCTGAGAATACCATTTCTAATTAAGATAAATTTTACTAAATCTAATGAGAGCTAGACAATTCAGAGCTCCTGACTAGAACCTGGGCACATGACTTTATGGTCCCATTCAAGGCAGTTTCAACTCTTCAGACTCTTCCTATGTGAAACTGAAGTCCAAGTCATATTTTAGAATTAAAAATGTTCTTCTGTTATAAAAAATCATAACTGCCATGGAAATGTTTTAAAAGTGAAGAGAGTTTTGAGAGTAAGAGGTTTTGCAAATTTATGTGTAGGCTTAGGAGATTTACTCTCTGTCCAATTTTACAAAAGCTTGATTAAATGTTTTTCACTCAGAAAATGCAAATAGATTTTCTAGGAAACCATGTTAGGCAGTAGCAACAGGAAAAGATTCATCTAATAATTAATATAGTGTTTATAATTTCTACTATAAGCCATGCACTTTGGTTAATAATGTGTCAAGGTCAGTCCATGGATTTTAACAAATGGTCCAGTATTGGTGAAAGATGTTGACCACTGGAGGAGAGACTGTGTGTGGGTTTGAGAGTTATATATGGAATTTCTGTATTCATACATCCATGTTGCTGTGAACCTAAAGCCTTTCTGATAAATAAATTCTATCTTAAAGAAAAAATTAATCTGATGTACTATTATGGAAAGCAGACGTCTAAATCACTACATCAGTAACACAGGCATCAGATCAGGCTCTATTTTATTTTAATTTCCAAAGTCATGTGACCCACAATTCAATGAAGAAAAAAATGCATTTCCTTGAGTTATTCCATCCTACTTACACAAACCCTCTCACAGGTCTCTTCCTCATTTAGTCTTGAAGTTCTGAACAGTTTTTGAATGCTCCTATAGATTTTTTTGTGGAACTGTATTTTTTTGTTTTTGGAATTTGCAATTTTGATGCAAAGCTAATATATAACAATGATCTTATAATGTATTTTTTCCTCCTCAAAGTCCCCAAGTGAAACAACAGAAATTTGGCCATGCTCCTCTGAACACAATGGCTCTCAGCTCACCAAAGCTCTCAGCAAAGCCCAGGCATCTGTGCCCTGCTCCCAGGGTATCTGAATCAGTAGATCTCTGGGATGCAGGCAGAGGTATAGGGGCTGAAAATGTGCATTTCTAACAAACTGGAGGAGATGTTGCTGTGGTCCAGTGTTGACAAGCATATGCTCATACATCTAAGGAAATTCCAGGAGCTTTTTTCTGACGTAGGAGACAGCAAAATTCTGCCTGTTGAAATGGATATGTAATGTAACCAACAGCACATGCGGGCACTTCTTTTTCTTCCATAAGTAGTTTGCAAAAGATAGCTGGTGCCAAGAGCTTCTCTCTACTTTGCAGAACTGAACATTCAAACTGTCACAGACAGGTAGGTGTTGTGGCTCAGCAGGTTATGCCACCAGTTGTAAGACCAGCATCCCATATCCAAGTGCTGCTTCAAGTCCCAGCTGCTCCACTTCTGATCCAGCTTCCTACTTAATGCACCTGGGAAAACAGCAGATGAAGGTCCAAGTGCATCACATAAGAGACCTGGATGGAGTTCCTGGCTCCTGGTTTGGGCCTGACCCAGCCTCGACCATCACAGCCATTTGGGGAGTGAACCAACAGATGGACACTCTCTCTCTTGTCTCTCCCTCTCTCTTTCTCTCATTGTATTACAAATAAATAAATAAATAATATAAAGTTTTTAAAAATATAAATAAGTAGGCTGGCACCGCGGCTCAATAGGCTAATCCTCTGCCTTGCGGCGCCGGCACACCAGGTTCTAGTCCTGGTCGGGGCGCCGGATTCTGTCCCAGTTGCCCCTCTTCCAGGCCAGCTCTCTGCTGTGGCCAGGGAGTGCAGTGGAGTATGGCCCAAGTGCTTGGGTCCTGCACCCGCATGGGAGACCAGGATGGAAGCACCTGGCTCCTAGCTTCGGATCAGCGTGATGCGCCAGCCGCAGCGCTCCAGCTGTGGCAGCCATTGGAGGGTGAACCACCGGCAAAGGAAGACCTTTCTCTCTGTCCCTCTCTCTCACTGTCCACTCTGACTTCAAAAAAAAAGTGTATATATATATATATATATGTAAATAATGTCAGAATTATCAGCAACTAACATCAACAATGAGATAAGGCTGGTAGGCTTTAAAACTATTACCAAAGTTCAAAGAGGTTCACATATTGCTTCTGAATCTGTCAATACTTATATTGATTTAAGTCTTTAATCATACAACTAACAACAGAGGAGCAATTAGCTTGACTTTGAAATAAAGGGTTAAGAATGTTGAAACTTCAATCTAGTCATAAATAATAAAATTCACAGCTACTAAAATGTTATTTTCCTCTTGCTCATCTGTCTTGCCTCAAACACACTGTTCCATTGGTTAACCAGTCATTTTCTACATGACACTGAAGAGCTTTGAAGTCTGGGGTACATTAGTACTTGGCTATTTAGGATTGATGGTCTGGTTACAGACAGTTGTAAGTATTCACCAAAACATGAAATTCAGAAGTAAATGTCAGTAATTAAAGTGTTTGAGGTTAAAAAAAATGTTCACTTACTATATACTTGCTAATTCAAAACTAAGTTTATAAGATTATTAACCCTAAAATAGTCTAGGGGAAAACTATGTTAAAGAAACATTGCAAAAGAACAAGCATCCTTGTGTATGTTTATTTCCATCTGTGCTACACTTTCTAAATCTCTTTGAGGTCAAGAAAGATGAGTTTCAAATTACTGCTCTACGTGAAAATATTTGAGACATCCTCCATGTCCAAAATAGGGAAGTAAACTAGATAAGCATGAGTTTAACTCAAGATCATAGTATTCATCCCTGAAAAACATGGAGCAAGATGTAAACATTATTATGATGCTGTATATCAATAACAAAAAACATTCAAATTTTATATACATATAGAGTCACAGTTATCTGGAAAATATGTATGAATACAGACAGTACCATAGGTAATGCTGAGTGTCCAAATAATTGCAAGGAGCATACTACAT
This sequence comes from Oryctolagus cuniculus, assembly GCF_964237555.1. Classification (NCBI taxonomy): domain Eukaryota; kingdom Metazoa; phylum Chordata; class Mammalia; order Lagomorpha; family Leporidae; genus Oryctolagus; species Oryctolagus cuniculus. Next base: position 68,229,189 of record NC_091441.1, read on the forward strand.
TTAAAAAATGCATATGCACTGCCTCTGAAATTCAGATTCAGTAGGGAATCATGTATTCTGTCTAGCAACCAAAATATTAGACAAAATTCATTAAAATATAAGCATTCCAAATATTTAAGTCTATATTTAATTCAATCATTGTATGATATCCCAGTAAAGAGGGTAAGATAAGTGGCCATGCTGTGGCATAGTGGGCTGAGCCTCTGCCTGCAGCACTGATACCACATATGGGCACCAGTTCGAGTCCTGGCTGCTCCTCTGCTGATCCAGCTCTCTGCTACGGCCAGGGAAAGAAGTGGAAAATGGTCCAAGTGCTTTGGTCCCTGCACTGGCATGGGAGACCTGGAAGGAGGCTGTGGTTCCTGGCTTCAGATTGGCCCAGCTCTACCTGTTGTGGCCATTTAGGGAGTGAATTGGTGGATGGAAGACCTTTCTCTCTTCTCTCTCTCTGTAACTCTCTCTCTCAAATGAATAATAAAAATCTTTAAAAAAAAAAGATAGCTTAAGGAAACACATCAGAGCCCACAAAAAATTATACTTTATTCCTCAAAATAAAAAATACAAATGCCCAAGAACACTTTTTTATATATCCACAGATATTTTCACTTTTCTGTTGGTTTGGGATAAACTTCTCTGATGACTTCTAGGAGAAAACATTGGTAGCTGGAAATAAAAATTATTCTTAGGGTTTAGAGGTGTAAAACGACTGTAATAATCAGCTTAGGAAAGGACCTTATAAGAAAGCTGCAGTAATTACAACTTTCCAACATTCACTATAAAAAATTTTAAAAGGATTATGAAAGTGAAAACATGAACAGTGTTCAGAGTGTGACAGGAGTCTTCAATATCTAACCTTGTCCACCCAATCTTATATTTGATTTTGGAAATTCATGAGGCTCTGGAGCTGCCATGAAGGGCAGAGTTTGCCTGAGCCTCAGAGACACTAACAGGAGTGCTAAATAAGAACTTTGAGACAGTGGCTTCCGGACAGCGGGAAAATGCACCTCCATAATGTTTGGCTGGTTTATTCCTTGGGTGAATGAAAGCAGTCACCAAACTTCCCTTCCTACCCAGTGGTCTTCTGTTGAAAGTTCTTTTCTGTGTAGCAGCTGAAGTTAAAAGAGCTCTGGGTAAACCCCAACGAGATCTTCAAATTTGAAAATCTTTGGAATTCAAGCTGGACAGATGTTGACAAGTTCGGAGGACTAACAGAATCAACATGTCCAAAGACACATTTGTATGAGTCACGATTTTATTGAGCACTTGGAAAGGAAAACACGACATGACCATCCAAGAGTACTACAAGTCAGCCCAGTACACAGATTTCACAATGTGGTTTGTAAATAACCAGTACTCAAGATTTGTCTGACTGGGTGATGAGCACACTTTAGTCTTGGGGAACCTTCAGCTCCACAGTCATAAAACATTTACAAACTACTCACAACACTCCTGAAAGTAAGACACAAACAGTGGTATTAACTGCAACTTTTCTCTGTGAATAACGAGGTGCAAATCCGGCAGAGATTCACAATCCTCAGGCAACAAGGTCTAAAGTGCTTTCTCTAAACATTACCCATCACCGACATCCCTCAGTCTCAACATTTCCAAGCTTTACGGATTCAAGACCTGCCCTTGGATGCTGGTGTATGGCACCAAACGTGGCATCAGCTTGGAAGATCCATCAACCTCTGAAAGGAGGCTTCGTGTACAGGGAGCCGGGACACCAACGGCTTCTTCTTTAGGTGTCAGTCTCCACCAGGAACATCATCAGGTCCGACAGAGAGACATGAAGTCAGCACCTTCTGCGTCCAACAGACTGAATTCCTCAAGGTCATTTACGCTCCAATACAGCTGCTCCAAAGCCAGAGGACACAGTGGCTGCATTCAAAGGTGGACCTAAGCTCTACACCTCGGCTGCCCATTCCTTCCATGGAGAACACCAAGCTTTCTGTTTATTTACTACTCAGCTGGCTGGAAGTTTACACTGTCAGGACACACAGAACCATTTTTATATTTCCTCCAATCCCTGTAAACTTCTTGGCACAATCCACAGAGCTGACATTTGGTTTTATCTTTGTTGAGTTCATCATCGGCTCTTTGTACTTGTGTGAATGATTTCTCAGGGACTGTTGGCCCTACATGGGCACATTCGAAGCACAACTTCAGCAAACTTCCCATGACCCACAACCAGGCTGTGAACCCAAGTAGCCTTGTTTCACAAGGTGGGACAATGGCTACACAATCTGTCTCTCTGACGCTGTGCCCAGCAAGGGCCCTGGGGTGCAGATGTTGCCCCTGGCTAGCACTTCTTCCACACCTGCTTCCTCTTTCTTCCACTACTCAATTGCCTGAGATGCCTGGAGTGAGAACTCCGAGATGTGTTAGCATCATTCCTTTCTGAGTGAGCTAAGATGAGGACAAACTCTTCCAAGCAGCATCAGGACATCAGACAAAATAGCAGGCACGGTCGATAGCACCTAACCTTTGGATCTCATTCAAATGCCAACTGCTGCCGGAATATTTCAAAACAGAAATAGTGATGAAAGGAAAAAAATACCACCAAGAAGTGGAATAAGGGGAGAGCATTTATCCCAGAGGTCAAGATGCTGCTTAAGATCCCATGTTCCATATCAGGGTGATAGGGTTCCATACCTAGCTCTAGCTCCTAACTCCAGCTCCTTGCTAATGCAGTCTCTGGGAGGTACAGTGACGGCTCAAGTAGTTGGGTCCCTGCCACCCACATGAGACACCTGAATTGAGCTCCTGGCTCCCAACTGCAGCCCAGCCCAACCTTAGTTATTCTGGGCATTGCGGATGGGAGCACTCACTCTCTCCTCTCTTCCCCATCCATCTTTCTCTCTCTCCTCCCACCCTCCCTTTCTCTCTGCCTCTCAAATGAAAAAAAAAAAAAGTGGAAGAAGTATGAGAAACTTCTCACACAATCTGAATTTGTTGTAAAATAATTTCCGAAGGATAAATCACTGATACAGATTTATTTGAGTGTGTTGTTTCTCAGAGAGCTTTAAACTTAACTAATGAATTAGTCAAAGAAAAATGACTCATACATCAGATCAGGTTAATTATAGCAAAGAGAAACTTAAGCATCTGACTCTGTAGGAAGAATTTATAGTTCAAGGAAATATCTTAGAAGAGATTACAAGCAAAGTTAGACCCAGAGCAAGAAAAACACCCTAAGCTACAGGATAATTTTTAATTCCTCTCCTTGGAAACAACTGCAGCACAGAAAACCCAACTTTAAGGACACTTGTATCCCGTGCTATAGTGACGTGTTTGTAGTTTGCCTGGTAGAGTTTCCTAAAGGAAATGAAGTGGTTGAGAGGAGGAAGCTAGGACACTTGAATCTATTGGGTGAATAGGAAAAAGCAACAGAGCAAACACTGGCTTTTGATTGCAAATAAAACCAAGTTATTATGGCTCAATTGAAATATCATCAACTATTAACTGCTTCTGCCTCATTATGTTCAAAAAGAGCTGTGTGACTTTCCCTTCTAAAAGCTAATTTGGCTTCTATAGGCTTTGGCCTTAAAATGAGGAAGTATTATGAATACAGCAGGGGATGATAAGTAGGGAGAAGAAAGCAAAGTCTAACACTTGAGTGTAAATGCAGTATTTGAAGCACCTGCATGTGGTTGAATTGAGCCTTGCGTTACAAACACATTTAAACACTGCCTCTTGTCTTGGTCAGTTATGTCACTAGGAAAATATACGTGCAAGGTGACTATCTTAAAATAACTTTCCCAGAGCCCGTGTGTGGCTCGGTGGGTTGGGCCGCTGATTGTGATGCCAACATCCCATATGGAAGCACGGGTTCAAGTCCTGGCTGCTGCATTTCTGATCCAGCTTCCTGATAATGCACAAGGGAAGGCAGTGGAGGATGGTTCATTACTTTGGTCCCTGCCACATACATGGGAGATCTGAATGGAGTTCTGGGCTCCTGGCTAAAGCCTGGCCAGCCTTGGCTGTTGTGGCTATGGTGAACAAGAGGACCGAAGATCTCTCTCTCTCTCCTTTGCTGTCTCTCTCTCTGCCTTTCAAATCAAAAAAAGAGAAATCTTTTAAAATAAAACAGCTACCCTTTCTGTGACTTCAAATATACTAAATGATTATTCTCAGAGTTTTTTTTACAGTAAATAAATAATTATAGTAGAAAACCAATGAAAGCCTGGGATTACTAACCTGTTAATACTTTATAAACTTGTCCCTAAATGTATGCTATAGAGATACGTTTGCATTACAACACAGCAAAATGTACATATTATAATCTGGAATATATATAAGATAATTCAGATAATGAGACTGCATCCAAAAGAATTGCACAGAGCACTAAGTCTCCAGACCAAAGTTGTCACATTGCAGTCACATTGCCAAAGCTACCACCAGCCCAGACTTCATCAAGTAATTCTTGGTTAATCAATCACCCAGTAGTCTTTGAAAGTTCACATCTGTTGCAAAACACCAGTTCAGTGTCATCCTTTTAATGAAAAATATCTACCAGAAAATAAGCTGTCCTCAAAAAGAGAGCCTTCCATTGTTAGTTAAATTTTCAGGTATATGAATGCACTCCCACTTCCAAGCTCCCGTTCAGGAAATTGGCAGAAGGGAAACTACAGAACAGTTTCATTGAGCACCTGCCCTGTACTATGTATACCTATTGTACATCTGACTAGGTGCTAAGGCAGTGAAAGGAACATAGAGAGACCAAAGATAGTTGAATTCACCCACCATCACTTTAAAAGACTACTACAAGGCCAGTTTTAACCTACTGGTTGAGGAGCCCTTAGCCCACATTGGGAGCACCAGTATTCAAAACCAGGTTCCAACTCCTGACTCCAGTTTCCTGCTAATGCAGACCCTGGGAGGCAAGGGTGTTGGGTCTAGTAATTAGGTTCTTGCCACTCACACAAGAGACCTGAATTGAGTTCCCAGCTCTGGGTTTGGGTTCAACCGAGTCCTAACTGTTACAGGCATTTGAAAATGAACTAGTAGATGGGAGCTCACACTTTGTGTCTATGTTTCACACTATCTGTTCATCTCTCTGCTTATGAAATAAGTAAATAAAAATTTAAAACAAAGAAAAATAAGACTATTACTGCAACCTTAAACCTACACTCTTAAAAAACATAAAACAGAGGGGCCGGCGCTGTGGTGAAGCAGGTAAAGCCACCGCCTGCAGTGCCAGCATCCCATTTGGGCGCCGGTTTGAGTCCCGGCTGCTCCACTTCTGAGTCAGCTCTCTGCTGTGGTCTGGGAAAGCAGTGGAAGATGGCCCACATCCTCGGGCCCCTGCGCCCACATTGGAGACCTAGAGGAAGCTCCTGGCTCCTGGCTTCAGATCTGCTCGGCTCTGGCCGTTGAGGCCAACTGGGGAGTGAACCATCAGATGGAAGACCTCTCCTCTCTCTGTGTGACTCTGACTTTCAAGTAAATAAATAAATCTTTAAAAGAGAGAGAGAGAGAGAGATGACAGCTATGTCAACCCTTGACTCTCCAGGCTGACTCAACTGCTGACCTCAAAAAAAAAAAAAGCATAAAACAGAAAAACAAAGCTCCAAAAAAGTATCGCCAGAATAAGAAATTCTACTTATTCAAATCAAATCTAATAACCTTTATAATCTTGGCTCCAAGACTCTGAAGATTTTCAGGTAAACATGAATCAAATACTTAAGTATGTCAGGCCATGTTTCTATTTCTCTCCCATCTATAGTTCTGGGACCAGTGATCACCAAGAAAATACATCTTCCCTGTTCCTAAATTTACTTTATATTTTTTAAAATCACAAATATGTGCAAATAAAATCATATTTTAATTTGAAACTATCATCTTATTAATGATATAAAATTATATTAAAATTTCAACAAACATCACATCAATTCTATTTTTTCCATTAATCAACAATGTTGATGGAGTACCATTTCATTCCCACATATCTGAGGAATTCAGCTTGCCCAATTACTGCTTGTACTTCCCAACATTCTCAAATATCTCTTGGCAAGTCTTTCATTTGGATTCCAAAAGATTTTACAGTCTGAAAGGGCAAAGTCTTTTCTGATGCAAAATGTGGTTAATTAATGAAAATGGTCTCCATTACAGTATCAAGTCCAGCAAGGAGAAAACATATTTGTTCATATTTCTATAACCAAAATACAGGTGCATTCAACCTCTCTTGGATTTGTAAACAATTTTCCTCAGTCTGCTCAATTAATGTCAATTACAATGTAAATAGAACTTATAAACATCATTTGAAAAGCCATGTACTAAATGAGATGACTTCTTTCAATCTCATTTAGGACTTTTCAACTCACAGAACCACTGCTGGATGTTATCAAGATTCACCTTCCCTGAGCCTCATTCCAGACATGTTGCAAAGAGTTGCTTGCTTTGTAATCTCAGTAGAAGCAAAGGGCAATGAAATTCAGAATTTCATTTCACAACTTCTATCCCAGAAACCAAAATTGGGATTTTTGCTCTAAATTCCAACTCAAGGACAACTACTGGAAGACAGCTTCCAATGAAATGGCTGGCCCTTTCCTTTGAGATCTGTCTTCATGGGAATTAGTGGCAGTACTGCCAGGAAACAAACCAAAGTCTCGAAATGTTTCTCAAATAATTATTCACAAGTAAATGTTTCTATTAATAAAACATGAGGTGGTACTCATTAGTAACATTAGTGAGGAAGGATGGTCTATCATTAAATACAAAAAAAATTTATCAAAAAGAACCAAGAATAAATTTTTCTTCAACTGGGAGCACCCAGGCTTCAAGAATTTATGAACAAGTCAAGAGTTTAATTCTATTAAACCCTTAGATATCAGAGTTTCAAAGCAAACAAGACAAGTTTTAGTCACTCAATTTCCTGAGAAATTGAGTTTATCGATATAGACATCAAATGTATTTTAAAAAGCACTGCACTCTACTGATGTATTACAATAGCTGTATCTGAATCTACTGAATAACCTATGAACATGCTATCTACTATAACATCCCTAAAATAACTCAAAGAAACTCACAGTGGTGAACCATAAGTCACAACGAGTCACCAAATGTGTGCGTGGAGTTCCACGTGGATTTGATCAGACGGGAGATTTGACACACACAATTGCACTGCGATTTCACATCTAAGGAAACGTCAAGTTAAAGCAGCACAGGTGAAGTAGATACCTCAGGTATTAATGCTGTCTAGTGAAATGAAGACTTGCTAATTCCAGCACAGAAACCTCAGTCAGAGGCTTTTTAATGTACAGACAGGTAAAGACCATGCTAAAATAGACTCATTAAAGAGACTGTTCTGTATTAGTGTAAAGTGTGACCATAGAAGTCCTGGGAATGAATCCTTTCATTTTCAAGAACATAGCATGCTTTTAGTTAATCTCACACAATACCGACATCTTCAGTTTTGTTTTCTATTCAGATAAACTGAAGATCAATGACAATGTTGATTTTAAGTGTTTTGCTAACAAAAAATAAGTATGTGAGGTAATGCATATATTTAGTAGCTTGGTTGAGTCATTCCACACACACAAAGAAATTCAGAACCACATATTACATACCATCAAAGCATTCCATTTTTTACTTGTCAATTAAAATTAATTACTTAATTAATATAAAAAGATAAACTCCTCAGCACCTAGCTAATTATACATAGTACTGTGCCTGGCAGACAGTAGCCAGTATTCACCACATAGCTGTTGAATAAATGAATGAGTGACAATCTCATAAGGGACATCCTGGAATAATCTGCAGTTAAACCTGAGGATCACACATCGGCATGGCAGACAGAGCCACCTGGGATCAGATCATTTAGCTCCTGCTCTTCTTCAGGAGCACGGTGGCTGCTATATCAGGACCCATAAAGAATGGAGACAGTGCAGTAATGAACTTAATTCCAAATTCCTCCCTGCATTTGTTGTGTTGCTTAAGTAATGTTCTATTTGCCAGACAGTAGAAATATTAACAGCATTGTGCAGTAGAAAAGGAGAAGGCAAAATTGCTACCGGAAAAAGTACACACAGGTGCACAAATCTGCTCTGAAGGGAGGTACAGGATGCTCAGCAACATGGGCCTTAGCCACTGGAGCCGAGGTCCTCGAAGCAGAAAGTCATTCCAGACGGGCGCCTCTGCCCGGCACCACCCAGCCCAGCAGAGGCTAGCCTCGGTATCCAGAGAAAACCCAACCTAGGGCCCGGTGGCAGACCCACGATGAACCCCTGGGAGAGATGAGGATATAGCCCTTCCCTGTGAATACAGCTGGGAAAAAAACAACAGGGATCACTGTCCCCTTTCCCTATTCAGTGCATTGGAACCTGATCACCAGGCTCCATTGAAATATTGGACTGCACATGGTCAGAGGCACATGCTCAGATTTGCAGCTTAAAAGGATCAGTCTAGGAGCAAGTGTTCAACCTAGTGATTAAAATGTCCGCATTCCACATTAGAGAGCCTGGGTCCAGTCCTGGTTCCAGCTCTCAATCCCAGCTTCCTGCTAATGCAGATCTTCCTGTTAATGCAGTAATGGCTGAAGGCTCCTCCCACTGATCTAGGAGGCCTAGATTGATTTCCTGGCCCTCAGCTTTGACCCTGCCCAGCCCCAACTATTGTGAGCATTTGGGAAGAGACCAGCAGATGGAAACTAGCCCCCCTCCCCAAATGAATAAATGATTTTTAAAAGATATATTGTTTTATTTATTTGAAAGGCAAAGAAACAGAGAAAGGGAAAGACAGATAGAAAGAGATCATCCATCCTCTGGTTCACTCTCCAGATGGCCACCATGATCCAGTTAGGCCAGGCCAAACCAGGAGCCTGGAACTCCACACAGATCTCCTGCAAGTGCCGAAGTACTTGAGTCATCTTTCACTGCTTTGCCAGGTATGCTATTAGGGAAGCAGTAAGCAGTATTAGAAGTGTAGTAGCCAGAACTCGAATCAGCACTCATATGAGATGCCAGCATTGCAGGTGGTGTCACAATGCCAGCCCCAAACAAATATATTTTAAAAAGATCACTTTGGGGGCCAGCACCATGGCACAGATTAATCCTTCACCTGCTACACCAGCATCCCATATGGGAGCCGGTTCTAGTCCCGGCTGCTACTCTTCCAATACAGCTCTCTGCTGTGGCCCAGGAAGATGGCCCAAGTGCTTGGGCCCCTGCACCCACATGGGAGACCTGGAAGAAACTCCTGGCTCCTGGATTTGGATCGGCGCAGCTCCAGCCGTTGCGGCCAATTGGGGAGGGAACCAACAGAAGGAAGACCCTTCTCTCTGTCTCTCCCTCTCACTGTCTGTAACTTTACCTCTCAAATAAATAAATAAAATCGTTTAAAAAAAAAAGATCACTCTGGCAGAAATGGATAGATTGGAAGCTCCAGATTAGGAGCATTTACGAGAATCAGTGCTTGTGGAAAATAACTCATTTGTCCCCAATGGTATACTCAAGTAAAACTTTAAAAAGACCATCTGAGGATCTGGCTGTTGTGGCACAGTGAGTTAAACTACTGCCTGCATTGCTGGCACCCGCATGGGTGCCATTTCAGGTCCCTGCTGCTCTGCTTCTGATCCAGCTCCCTGCTGATTCTCTTGGAAAAGCAGCGGAAGATGGCCCAAGCTTGTTGTGGCCATCTGGGGAGTGAACCAACAGATGCAAGATCTCTGTTGCTCTAGCTCTCACTCCTGCTCTCCCTCTTGCTCTCACTCTTGTTCTCTTCCTCTCACTCTTGTTCTCTTCCTCTCTCTCTCTCTCTCTGTATGTAGCTCTACAATGAAAACTGTAACACTGATGAAAGAAATCATCAAGGACACACACACACAAAATGGAAAGTTAGTCCTTATTCATTCATTGGAGGAATTAATATTGTTAAAATGCCCATACTGCCTAAAGTAATATACAGATTCAATTGTAATCACCATCAAAATATCAATGATATTCTTTACAGAATTATCAAAAAATTCAAAATTCATATGGAACCACAGAAAGTCCCAGAATAGCCAAGGCAATCCTAGGAAAAAAAAAATACAACTGGAGGTAGCACTGATTCCAAAGCATACTACAAAACTACAGTAACTAAAACAGCATGGTACCAGCATTAAAACCAACAGAATAGAGAGCCCAGAAATTAATCCACATACACACAGCCAACTGATTTTTGACAAAGGTGCCAAAAATATACAACAGAGAAAGGATAGTCCTTTCAACAAATGATGCCGCACAGATCTCCTGCAAGTGTTGAAGTGCTTGAGTCATCTTCCACTGCTTTACCAGGTGCAGTATTAGGGAAGCAGCAAGCGATTTGCAGAAGAATGAAATTAGAGGCTTGCCTGACACCATGTATAAAAAGTCTTAAACATAAGATCTGAAATTATGAAATTGCTGAAGAAAATACAGGAGGAGCATTTCAAGACATTGGTGCAGGCAGTGATTTTTTTTGGAGAAGATCCCACAAATACAGGCAACAAAAGCAAAACTAGACAAATGGGATTATATGAAACTCAGAAGCTTCTGAGCAATGAGGAAAACCATCAACAGATTGAAGCGACCTCTCATAGAATGAGAGAGAATATTGGAAGCTATTTATCTGACAAAGTATTAATATCCAGAATACACCAAGAACTCAACAACAATAATAAAAAATAAAATCCAGTTAAGCAATGAGTAAATGACCTGAATAGACAGTTCTTGAAAGAAGAGATACAAATGGCCAACAAGCATATGAAGAAATGCTCAATATAACTACAATCAGAGAAATGTGCATTGAAACCACAACAAGATATCACCTTACCTTACAAATGCTGCCAAGGAGGTGGACAAAAGGGAACAGTTAGAAAGTGGGGATGCAAATCAGGACAGCCACAGTGGAAAACAGTAGGGACACTCCTTTCAAAACCAGAAATAGAACTGCCATATGATCTAGTAATCACACTGTGGGGTATATGCCTGCAAGTCATGAATTCGTTCTATTAAAGAACTACCTGCTCCATCAAGTTCATTGCAGCCAAGATACTAGAATCAATCAAGGTGTCCATCATCAGATAAATGGATAAAGAAAATGTGATATAAATATGTACACAATGGGATACTATCCAGCAAGAATAAAGAATAAAATCATGTCATTAGCAGCAAAAATGGGTGGAACTGGAGGGCAACATGTTAAGTGAAATAATCCAGACACAGAAAAATAAATGTAATTTGTTATTCTGCATACGTGGAAGCTAAAAAATAAATAAATAAATAAACAGGGGCCAATGTTGTGGTGCAGCCTTTTAGGACACCTGTGACACTGGCATCCTGCTAGTTCAAGTCCCAGCTACTCCACTTCCAATCCAGCTCCCTGCTAATGTGCCTGGAAAAGCAATGGAGGATGGCCCAAGTGCTTGGACCCTGCACCCACATGGGAGACATGGATGAAGCTCCTGGCTCCTGGCTCCTGGCTTTGGCCTGGTCTAGGCCTGGCTGTTGCAGTCATTTTGGAAGTGAACCAGCAGTTGGAAGACCTCTCTCTGTCTCTCCCTCTCTCTCTTCTGAATAAATAAAGTAAATCTTTTAAAAACAAAAAAACAAAACTTATGTGGGTAGGGGTAAGGAGTACAGAGGGAGTATGGATAATGGGTATCACATCAGAGTTAGATCAGACGACTAGGTTCCTAGTGTTACACAGCACACTGGGGAGGCCGTAGTTTACAATAACTTAGTAGGTATTGTGTGAACGAATGGAAGACAGGTCCAATCATAAAGTTATGTCAGAGAAGAGGAAATGCTGATCACCCTGCTTTGATCTATACACATTGTATACATGTATTGAAATGTTGTCACATGATAGCCCATAAATATGTACAATTATGGTTAATAGAAAAAAATTTAACTAAAAATAGTTCCTTAAATTTTTCCAAGTTTCTGTTTTCTCATGTGAAGCCTATGTCTTCCTTCCATTTCCTCAGGTGTAATTTCAAAAGAATATGTATGTCTTCCCAGAGCATTTGGAAATATTAAGTGAGAGCAAACACACACACACACACACACACAATGAACATACTTTGGACCTGCAGAGCATCCAGGACGGGGACGGGACAGAACAGTAAACAAGAAAGCCACAATCCCAGCCCTGCTTGGACCTACAAGGCAAAAACCCATGCAAGTAATTTTATAAACTGCAATGTGTTGGACAAAAAAAAAAAAAAGACATTGATACTGAGTCCTCAGCGTTGTTACAGCACTCACAATGTTGAATGTGGCATTTCAACAATTTTAAAATACAACTGTATGTCAAGATGCTTGAGGAAGGAAATAAGTCGTTCCCATCACATATACAACTAAACGACTGTTTAGCTGACACAGCACGTGTTCAGCACTGAGCGACCAGCACACTTCATTAAGCTGTTGAGTCGTTTCCTCAAGATAGCTGAGGAAACCAAGACACACTCCATTCTAAATAAAGGATTAACCTTCGGGGAAGAGCATTTTATGAAGTCCTGTTCTCACCATCATGAAAGGCGGGAGGAAACTTCAAAGCCGGGATGAAGTCGCTCTGTGCCAGAAAAAGAGACACCAGCCCGAGACAAGACCACATTCTAGCCTCCCGGGTGACAGTAACTTTGGATCCTCTCTTTGAGCAATGCCAATTTTTCCAAAATGTTTAGATGACTCTGCCAGCATTGGCTTTTGTTGATTTGATTGCACAAAGTGACTGGGAATGTCTGTGATAAGATAAGCCAAAAGGGGGCCAGCACTGTGGCGTAGCAGGTACAGCTGCTGCCTGCAATGCCGGCATCCCATATGTGTGCCAGTTTGAGTCCCGGCTGCTCTGCTTCCTATTCAGCTCTCTACTATGTCTGGGAAGGCAGTAGAAGATGGCCCAGGTCCTTGGGCCCCTGCACCCGTGTGGGAGGCCCAGAAGAAGCTCCTGGTTCCTGGCTTTGGATCAGTGCAGCTCTGGCTATTGCAGCCATCTAGGGAGTGAACCAGAGGATAGAAGACCTCTCTCTCTTTCTTTGCCTCAGCCTCTTCTGTAACTCTTTCAAATAAATAAATAAATTATTTTTTAAAAAAAGATAAGCCAAGATAAATACAGCAAGAATCATTCACATCTACTGACCCAGGGGCAACCAGTGCAACACTGGTGCCCAACTGCAGAGGGAAAACGTTGCCCACCTGGAGATGGATAACCAGAAGGAGGTGGCTCTGGTTGTACCCACGGTATGTGGTCACAGTGTGTATGAAAGCTCTAATTACTTCCCCAATGCGCTGACGCCCAGTGTGTACAGACCCCTGCACCTGCCTCGCAGGAAGAGCAGCTAGGCAGCCACACACTCAGGACGACAGGTCAGCTCTTTCTCGCCTTTCCACGGCACTGAAGGCCGACTGCACAGGACTGACCCACACAACCCTGACCCCACCCACAAACCAGCTGCGTTGGTTGAAAATTTCTGCCCTCCTGTTTTAAAGTAAATATTCCTGAAATGCCAACACAGTGATTTTTCAGTCCTAGTTGTGTTTATTATACCATTTTCTGAACGTGGGTTTTGGGGGACAGGGATGTTCAGCTGCCCACTCTGTTCCCTAGAGCCTGGGATGCATCTCTTTGCATCACACTAGACTGAGCTCCTGTCACTGGCACTGTGACTTCTTCATTTTAAAGTCCCACCCCTCCCCACCCCCAGGGGGCTAAAGAGACATTGTTCACATGTCAGGGGATTTTCTTTCCACTTTAGTACCAGTTTATTGATCACCTCCCACCACCATTCAAAATACTTAGGGCACAAGATGATCTGCTGAACTCCAACAGTAACTTTCCATTCAGAGAACCATAGGCATTCTAGAACCCCCACGGTAGGAAAAATGTGCCTGGTATAGTTTTATATTCCCAGAGTCTAGTTATATAGGTTGACCAACAATTATTTGTTGAATTAGTCAAAGAAAGATCAACATCACAATATTCATTTATATGTATTCAATGCTTACTGTATGCCAGGTTCTGCATTAACAGCATGTTCAACACATTATCGTTCACAAATTCTCCACTCTGTGACATAGGTACTGTTATCACCTCTCTGTCACAGACCACAATGCATGAAGATAGGGCTGCTTTCCCACTGCTGAGCAAACATGAAAGGCAATGTCCTCGATGTTGCTTACTGTAGGCTGGGCCCCGCCCCAGATGCTATGGCCTCAGCAGGGAATAAGACACTCATCTCTTGTCTGACTGTCCTAGCAAGAAACCAGAGAGGGTGGGGGACACGTAAGGACAGACTCACTCATTACCATGAAAGTCATGAGACAGATTAAATGCGGGGGGAATAATTAAAAAAGACTGGGGTGACAATGAGTGGTTAGGGTCAGAGTGTTTAGGGAGTGTGCAATGACGTCTCTGAGTTGGTGACATGTAGGCCGAGACCTGGGGCAAACTCTTCATCAAAGCAAAGAGCAAGCGCAAAGGCCTTAAAGCCAAAATAGCTGTGTCTGAGTAATCACAGGAACTCCAGTGTGGATAGAGGGTGCGGGAGCCAGGGGCTGTGTAGGCCAGATTCAGGATTTAGTGTTTGTTGTGTTCAAGTGCAACCACAAAGCACTGGAGGGTTGAAAACAGAGGAGTGGCATGTGACCTGATGTTACAAGGACCGCTGTGAGAACCGGCTGCACAGAGGCACACAGAGCAGGAGGACCAGAGGCCGGCCACAGCAGCGGTCTGGGGCGAGGCCTCCGAGTGATGCAGGAAGTGGGTTGCCCTCGTTGAACCTCCTTGGTTTTTCTCCATCTTGCTGCTATGCCTGGAGATGTGCACAGCCTGACTATTGGCAAGGCTTGTACAGCTGTTGGGATATCTAGTCTCTAAGACTGTTTGCCTCCTTTTAACTACTTCGCTTGCTTTAAAATAAACAATAGTGCAAATGGAAGTCCCCACCCCCGCCCCCTCAATTCTCTCCTCTGGCAGGTTCCGCAGTGACCACCAAACACAACTGGCTTCATGTTCACACCTATAAAAAGAGATTTGGGCTCTTCCAAAAGACCCCTTATGCCCCAAATAAATTCCTTCCTTGGGCCACAGTTGGCCCAATAATTCCAAAAATCCAGAATTTTCTGACGTGCATCCCAGAACATCAGTGCCAAGGAAAACAAACAGAGGTCTTATGGTCATATAGATTTGGGAAACACTGCCTCCCCTACTAAAACCTTAGACACTCAGAATCCGAGGAACACACTGAGCTCCGAGCAGCCTGCCATACCGAATATTGAATTGACGTAGCCCAGTGTTTCTCAAAACTATGTAGCCATGAAATTCTTGATCTCTCACTTATCAAAGTGCAAGATTGAGACTTTTGAAAGTCTGTGCAAACTAAAAATATTTTCCAACAGGAACTACACCATAAAAGTTAAAGAGCCCCTTAGGGGAGAAAAAACAACAAATGACTTGGTGAGGAACAGAAAATACAAAATTCATGCCCCAGGAGGAAACAGCCTAAGCTGCAGAAATTACAAATAACCTCTGAACCTCCCTTCTATATTCACCCGCCTGTTTGCTTCGTTTTGAAGGAGAGGGGGAAAAAAACTTAGGCAAGCCCAAATCTTTCCTTATGCTTCTGTTAAGAGATGAGAGGAACCAGGAATCTGTAGATGAGAAAGCATATTTAGAAAACTTCAAAATAAGATTTTTAAAAATGTGCCAAACTCCTTTTGAGCTACAGCCAAAAAAGAAACCTAGAAAGCAGTAACACCCAAAGTGATAAAGACATACGAATCCACAGGAATTCAGACATGAATTTCCTTTGACAAAAGCAGTGCTGTTTTCAGACAGGAAAGGATGGGCCCATCCAGAGTCCTCGACTACTGATTAGGATTTGGGTGGATTCTGGAAAATGTATACAGCTTCCAGGGAACAAGAAAAGGCACTGAAAATCAGAGATGATGTTTTGAAAAAGGATTGGAAGGAACAAATCAGCTGTGGACTATGAATGTATTTTTTTATTAAGAAAGTGCATTGGGGCTAGCACTGTGGCGTAGCTGGTAAAGCAGCTACCGACAAGCCATAGGGGTGCCTGTTAGAATTCTGGCTGCCTCTCTTCAGATCCAACTCCCTGCTAATGCCCCTGGGAAAGTAGTGGGAAAGCAGCAGAAGATGGCCCGAGTGTGTGGGCCCCTGCATCCATGTGGGAGATCCAGAAGAAGTTCTTGGCCCCTCGCTTCAGATTAGCTCAGCTCTGGCTGTTGTGGTCATTTGGGGAGTGAACTAGAGGATGGAAACTCTCTCTCTCGCTCTCTCTCTCTCTCTCTCTCTCTCTCACACACACACACAATCTCTCTCTTTCAAGTAAATAAATATTAAAAAAAAAAAAAAAAAGAAGAAGGGGGCGGCACCGTGGCGTGGCGGGTTAAGCCGCCACCTGCAGTGCCAACATCCCCTATGGACAGCAGATCCTGTCCCAGCTGCTCCACTTCCAAGCCAGTTCTTTGCTAAGGCCTGGAAAAGCAGTACAAGATAGCCCAAGTCCTTGGGCCCTTGCACCCACGTGGGAGACCTGGAAGAAGCTCCTGGCTCCTGGCTCCTGGCTTCGGATTGGTGCAGCTCTGGCCGTTGCAACTAATTGGGGAGTGAACCAGCAGATGAAAGACCTTTCTCTCTCTCTCTCTCTCTCTCTCTCTCTCTCTCTCTCTGCCTCACTTTCTCTCTGTGTGTAACTCTGATTTTCAAATAAATAAATAAATCTTTTTTTTTTTTTTGACAGGCAGAGTGGACAGAGAGACAGAGAGAAAGGTCTTCCTTTGCTGTTGGTTCACCCTCCAATGTCCACCGCAGCCAGCACGCTGCGGCCGGCGCACCGCGCTGATCCGATGGCAGGAGCCAGGTACTTAACCTGGTCTCCCATGGGGTGCAGGGCCCAAGTACTTGAGCCATCCTCCACTGCCTTCCCGGGCCACAGCAGAGAGCTGGCCTGGAAGAGGGGCAACTGGGACAGAATCTGGTGCCCCGACTGGGACTAGAACCCGGTGTGCTGGTGCCGCAAGGCGGAGGATTAGCCTAGTGAGCCGGGGTGCCAGCCATAAATAAATCTTAAAAAAAAAGAAAAAGAAGAAAATGCTTTATGTGCATATCAACATTTATCAAACATCATTGTAGGGGCCAGTGCTGTGGCACAGTGGGTTAATTCCCTGGACTGAAGTGCTGGCATCCCATATGGGCACCAGTTCGAGACCCAGCTGATCCACTTTCGATCCAGCTCTCTGCTATGGCCTGGGAAAGCAGTAGAAGATGGCCCAAGTCTTTGGGCCCCTGTACCCCCATGGGAGATGCAGAAGAGGCTCCTGGCTCCTGGCTTCAGATCGGCACAGCTCCAGCCGTTGTGGTCATATGGGGAGTGAACCAGCGGATGGAAGACCTTTCTCTCTCTCTCTGCCTCTCCTCTCTGTATAACTCTCGCTTTCAAATAAATAAATAAATATTTAAAAAAAAAAAATCTTTGTAGTGTGGCTCCCACTGCAAAGTTTCCAGATAGGGTTCCTCTGACCAGCATATGCTTCCCTCCTCAGAAGACAAGCACAACAGTTTAAATATACACTGCAGGGCTAGATCTAACTGCAAATCTGAGTACAGGTATCTTGGAATAAACAGCGAATCAATGTCATAAGAGCAAGATAATATCTGAGTTCTATTCCCTTCTAAGCTCTAACTTTGGGAAGATGATTATAATTGTTATTAATTATCTAACAACAACTGTTTAAAATGTTTTGATATACAGTTTAAGGAATTCTCCTAGGGACTGTGTCACATCCTTTAAAATAACTTCCCTGGTGACTTTAATATTTGAAAATAGCCCGAAGTCATTATCAGCTGCGTCCCGTGGATAAGCTGATGGAGTGGGGAGCTGTTGGGCAGAGCATTCAGGGACCAGAAATGCAATGTGACCCAAGCCAATGCAACAGCAAACACCGATACTCTGCAGTGAAACTGATGATGCTGTGAAAACTCTGGCTAAAGAGGTTTGTGGTCATTAATGAAAATTTCCAGAGAGAAGGAGGTTTCTGGAAAATACTGGCTCACAAGAAGCAAGTCCCATTTTCTGGCCATCCCTCTTCCTATGGCCTTGTGATCTGACCTCTAATCCCCTGCCCTAACTGCAGAGGAGTGGCCACAGGCTATGGACCAGAGCAACTGGTTTGGCAGGGGAGTGGCAAGATTGGTGGCAGGCAAGAAGGCCTTTCTCTTTCCCAGGTAGACTGACATGGAGCCCCAAGGCCAACAAAAACCAGTATTACCTAGACCTGGCTAAGGGGAGCAAATTCCAAGACAAGGGGACTTTGAATTAAAAGATAAGTTAAATTTGATGCAAAAATTCTTTGCAATGCCTGCATATGAAAGGTCTTCAAAAATTCATCAGAAATGCTTATGATGAAAAAAGCATGCACGGATTTTTGTTTTGTTTTGTTTTCCTGCAGCAAAATAAGCTTATCTTGTAATTCTCTTTTCCGTGAACTTTTTGAACTAGCACATTTTTTGCGCTTGCATTTAATCTGATAAAGGAGGAGGAAGCTGAGAGGGCAGAACAAAGGGTGAGGCATTGAGGTGCTAGAAGCTCACACCCCCACAGCAAGTGCTGAAATCCGGACAACAGCTCTGTTCTCACCTAAAGGTACTCAAAGTTTTGGTACCACCTCCTCTTTCCTTTAATCGATAATAGAATTATCTAGCTAAGATCACAAAGGTGTATAAAGTCTCTGTAATATTATGCTGATTAAAGTCAAGATTTTATTCACAATAGCTTTCCCTGACTCAAATCTTGTATATTTAGTTCTGTATCCATGGAAGACCATTTAGCTTCAAATAATCACTATAAGGTAGCTGGTTTTCTTTATATGCATGCTAGATCCCAAAATGTGAGTGGTAAAATATGAATCTTAATTTCTACAAAGATACCCAATTCATTCCAGACCAAATATGAGCACATATTTTGATGGTCTTATTTCCAGGAACAATGTAGTCTGTGTGGCCCTGCATTACAAGTGAGTGAGAGGAGCTGGCACTGTGGCCTAGCAGGTAAAGCTACCGCCTGCAGCGCTGGCATCCCATATGGGCGCCGGTTCAAGTTCTGGTTGCTCCACTTCCGATCCAGCTCTCTGCTATGGCCTGGGAAAGCAGTGGAAGATGGCCCAAGTCTCTGGGCCCCTGCACCCTCGTGGGAGACCCCGAGGAGAATCCTGGCTCCTGGCTTAGGATCGGCACAGCTCGGGCTGTTGTAGCCAGCAGATGGAAGACCTCTCTCTCTCTCTCTCTCTCTCTCTCTCTCTCTCTGCATTTCTTTCTCTCTCTATGTAACTATGACTTTCAAATAAATAAGTAAATAAATCTTTAAAAAAAAGAAGTGAATGAGAGAGTGTCACTGAAATAGGAAAATTGCAAAGCCTTAACAAGACTACTTCTCCATCATTACCAACAGTTCTGTAAATTGTTCCAGCAAATAACAAGATGACAAAAAATTATTTTCCTTTGAGCATTTATTTCCTAACCTTTCTTGGAGGGCAAGTCCAAAAATAATTAATGAACCAGAGTGATTTAGAAGTAAATATTCTGGTGTGTTGGTTTAAAAGTAGTGATTTATAGTCACACCTTTTTACATCGTGAAAATGTTTGAAACACCTCAGCCTTGAAACACCTCGTTCTATAGATGATATCCCTGGGGAACGGAGAGCTCCTGAGACTAGCCAAGGCTACAGGGCTCATTTTTAACAGGGTATAGGTTTGTTCAGGACAACGTCAGACTGGGGTGTCTTTGCCAGCTACTCTCCATCTGGAAGCTCCCCGTGGTGCACGCTCCTGAGGCAACTCCAAGGCCAGACTGTGCAAGTAGGCAAGTATGATTTGTGGAAAGCAGAAGGAGGGGGAAAGTGGCAGAAACACTGAGGACTCAAATGTGCTCATCTCTAGAATTCATTTCTGTGGTGCTTAGGGTCAAAATCACCAGTTTGTTAAGGGTCTTCCTTCCTGCTCCTTTTCTGTACCTGCGGCCAAATCTGCTCACCTAGAGGGTTTGACCACAAGAGAAAACAGATCGATGTGTGTGGTTCCAGGAAAGCTTAAAACATTTTAAAAAATGATATGCAGTTCAAGGATGATTCGCCTAGCAATCTTCACCATGGCCAAATAGATTTTGCCATCACTATTCACTGCAAAGCGAGTAAAAGGCGTTAAATTTTCATAGTGAGAAAATTCACCTTTTGAAAGTCACAGAGAGTATACATAAATGTCACAAATTTAAATTCAAAGATGTAAAAAGCAATAACTATAGAAAGTTAGACCTAATCCTATTTTCAGACTTCTAAGATATTCAAGAGAAAAATTTTAGTGAGTGAATGTTTTAATTAGTCAATTGGCAAACTGACTTTAGTGCTCACTGTGGGTTACAGCCCTTGTAAATGGCTGAATTGCAATGATCAGATACAGTTTCACAGTTAGAAAAATCTGCAACTCAGAAAGTATATTTTTAAATGGTCACTATATGTTAGGCAGTAGGTTTAGTGCTGGGAATAGCAACAGGAGTGGAACATGGTTCCTGCTCCTGCAGACACATGGAAGGGAGAGAGAAATCACTTCGCCAAGTACAAAACTGTCAGGAGTAGGAACAAGGCACCATGGGAGGATCGGAGGATCATTTCTGCCCAGGAACTCACATTGTTTCACAGGTAACAAGCTGTCACATTGTTTTAAGGTAACAATGAGCAATGGCTCAGACGCCTCCCAGTGCATCTGATGGTCAGGTGGGCAGCAAGGACAAGACTATCCTCAACTTTCAACAGGTCATGGTCCAAGACTTCCTTGTAAGTCAACTGCAAGTCTTAATTGTCTGCCCATGGAAACTGTGTGGCTCCTGATGAGTAGGTCCTCAACTTAGCACTTTTTATTAAAAACCATAATGCCTAACTGTTCAGAGTATGGAACTAATCACAAGAGCCACTATTTATTGAGAACAGTCACACGTCACTCAATGACAGGAACACATTCTGAAAGGTGTGCCAGACAATTTTGTCATGTGTGTGTCATCATGTGCAGGTTGCATTTGCATGCACCTGGACACTACAGCCTCCTGCATACCTAGGCTCTGGCATATACCATACATTTGCAGTCTGTTGCATTGTTTCCTGCATATAGAACTGGCCTTAAGAAGGATGAGCTATTTTCTGCATAGGTCTCTCTCCAATAAATCTCCAAATGCCCAGGGATATTGTGACCCTCCCAACCCCCTGTCATCAAGATTAACCTGCATCTACAGTTTTTTAAAAGATGTATTTATTTATTTGAAAGTCAGAGTTACAAAGAGGCAGAGTGAACCATCCACTGGCAGAGTGAACCACTGGTTCAATCCCCAACTGACCACAAAGGCCAGAGCTGTACGGATCTGAAGCCAGGATCCAGGAGCCTCCTCAGGGTCTCTCACGCGGGTGCAGGGGCACAAGGACTTGGGCCATCTTCCACTGCTTCCCAGGCCACAGCAGAGAGCTGGATCAGAAGTAGAGTAGCCTGGACTCAAATTGGCGCCCATATGGGATGCTGGCACTGCAGGTAGTGGCTTTACCTGATATGCCACAACGACGGCCCCACATCTACAATTTGACAGCTCCCTCTTTCATTCAGTGAAAATGTCAGTCTTACTGCCCTACTGGTGACCACACCCACCTTGCCTTTAACAACTTAGTACCAGAACTTGGCCCTTGCCACCCACTGTCATTCCTGACCCACACAGAGGAGCATCCACAGTGCCCTTCATGGACGCTGGGGCTCCCCTCACACATTTGCTTCTCACTGTCGTGATGAAAGCTCCCTAAGCCTCTGGGTCCCTTCCTCTGCAGTGAACCAAGGCCCTCTGGCACTTCAGCCTCACTCTGTGTAGGCTACCTTCTGGCCCATGTTTCAACCAACCAACCAGGCAACCAGTTAGAGCCCCCTCTAACCCCTCAACTCACAACACTGAATCCAGAAGCTCTGCTTAATGGGCCCCTATCAGTCAATTCATCTGATCCACCTTCATGCTCCTCCATGATCATTCTACACCTAACAACCATCCCCATACATATTCCCCAGATACCTGTATGCATAAATTAGGAGAAGCCTTGCAGTCCTTTCAGAGAAAACACACATCCTCATAGGTCACACTTGGGCCTTTACTATTAGGAACTATGGGGACTTGAGTCTAGCTACAGGTAACAGGGCAGTGCAGTGGGGTCTAAGAAAAAAAAATCATCTATGTCTACAAGACATGATGCTAGCTTCACATGCAGGAGGCACAAGTGGATGTCTGCACACGACTGCTCATTGCCTCTCACTGCCACAGACCCACCTTCCATTTTAGCTGAGCACACTATTCCACTGAGAAGAGGATGGCATTTTCCAGACCCCTTAGCATTGGGAAGGTGGATAATACCATTAAGTCCAGGCTAATGGGAGGCAAGCAGCAGTGATTCATGCACCTTCCGGGTTGTAACCTTACGGGTGGGCAAGGAGTGTCCCTTCCGCGGTTCTCTCCCCATCTTCCAACTCGAGGCGGATGCAGCACAGGCTGTCTGCACCATCAGGATGGACACAAGCCCGCAGGGGGACAGAGCAAGACCACCTTCCTGGAAGACCTCAGAGCACAGAGTTAACAGATCGACTCCAGACCACTCTTGCCTAGCCAGATTTTTGTACTGAAAAGAGGACTTATGAAGCATAGAACTATCTTTGCTTGGAATTGGTTGAAAGGAACATCAGTGAACAGGAGAAAAGAACCTACTTGCTACCAGGACAGAGATGCAAGCTTGCTGGACTAACAGCCAAGCGATGTACTTAAGGTGAGAACAACAACAGTGGGTTGCCTGATTTGACTGAGGCTAAGGCTGGAATGTAATTGGCCCCTGAAAAAGCCCCACTCTTCTTCACTCAAGAAGTAATGTTGGTGGGGGGGAGGGGGCTTTCACTAGCTGGAGGCCACAAAAGGTGAAAGAAGCCGAGATGGAGGCCCCGGGTTCTCTCTGCTGCAGGACACACAGGAGGTAAAACTAGGGCACTGTGGGCTGAGATGAGCAAGGGCAAACCTGGAGGAACATCCATGATCAGTGCATTTGGTTTGAACAGCCTTGCATATAAGGGCAGTGGCTCCAACAGTCCCCCTGCAAAAGTGCAGATCAAGGAGCGAAAGGATACTTTGGTCACTTGGCCATGGCCTGTTCCAAGCACACCAAAGAAACCTTCGGGGGGAATACACACTGATGCCTGGGGTTGACCATCAGAATTATAGTGGGGTATAGGGTTCAGAGTTGGAAAAAAACCCTGAGAGGACAATCATCTGAGTTTGGGTGGCAGAATTGGTAACTGGGACAGAGCAGCTGAAGTCTCCTACCAGGGAGTGACAAGCCGTCCTCCTCCAGTGCCTGGTGATATCTCAACAGAAAGTCCCCTCTAACCCCTCAAGTCACAACACTGTTGGTACTGGTAGACTCAGTGCATAGCTAGACCAAATCCACTCCTTTTCTCTAAAATTACCTAAAACTTGCAAATTCGCATACAAAACAGAAGAAACAAAGTTCTTCAAAACTTTCATGAAAAAATGTGAATTACAAAAAAACTATACATAGATTTCAAATTTTTTGAACTAAAACAAGCATTTTTTAATTCCATTTCTTTCCAAACTCTTTAAAGTATCCTAGTCTATCCATCCTTAATATCCCAGTTTAATGCAGACTTGTGCCCAGCCAGTACAGCACAAAATAACTCAAAAATATCAAATGTGGCAGGCATTGTGGTACAGTGGGGACACCCACATCCCACATCAGAGTACCTAGTTTGAGTCCTGCCTCTGCTTCTGATCCAGTTTCCCGCTAATGCATCCTCAGAGACAGCAGACAAGGGCTCAACTACTTGGGCCCCTGCTACCATGTGGCAGACCCAGATGGAATTCTGGGCTCCTGGCTTCAAACTTGTCCAGTCCTGGTGTTTACAGGCATTTGGGGAGTGAACCAGCAGATAGAAGATCTTAATCTCTCTCAATCTTTGTCTCTCTCTCTCTCCTTTTCGAGTAAAGGAAATGAAGATTTTTTTAAATGGTAAGTAATAATTGGAAAACTTCACCAACCCATATGAAGAAAAGGCAACCAAAAATGTGTTGTGTGTGTGTGTGTTCTGTAAGAGACAAGAAAACATTTTTAAACTGGTAACTATCAAGATACAGTTTTTTTTCAAAAACAGTAAAAATGCAACCTTTTATGTTATAAAAATAGTTCAGCAAAATGTTGTATTCTCATTAGATGATTATTGCACTGCTCAAAAATTATGAACTTGTTAAAAATTACATGTTTGATGGGCTGTGCATGGAGGGTTAGAATGTCCTTCAAGTCTCCTCGTCCCTTTGATCTCACCATATCCCAGATGGGTCTGGAAGGCCAAGTGTAGACTCTCAGGCATATGACAAACTCCCATGCTGTAGCCAAATATTTTATAAATACTTTTCCAATGTAGCTTTGTATTTAGTTCCCATTCAGTAGCATATTTTCTTCATTAGATTTGCCTGATCCCATGTCCCCAAAACCACTGCTTAAATCTATAAATCTTGCAAAATGTAATGTATATTACACACATTCTATCACCCTATCTTTAATCAATTCATCTCAAATATGCAGGTGCGTTTACCAGATTCTAGTTTCCCCTGAGTAATTATGCAAAAAAAAAAAAAATACACACTTTGGATGCCAGGTAATTTGACTTAAAATTAACCATGAGGTAACACAAGGACCCAAAAGGAAAATGTCACGTTAAAATGTTCAATAAAATTCTATTAAGTAACAAAATTAAATTAAGTAATGAAAATGATGGTTGGGGCTGGTGCTGTGGCATAGCAGGTAAAGCCGCCATCTGCAGTCCCAGCATTCCATACAGGCATCGGTTCAGGTCCCATCTGCTCCTCTTCCGATCCAGCTCTCTGCTATGGCCTGGGAAAGCAGAAGATGGCCTAAGTGCTTGGGCTCCTGTACCCACTTGGGAGACCCAGAAGAAGCTCCTGGCTCCTGGCTTCGAATTGGCTTAGCTCTGACTGTTCCAGCCATTTGAAGAGTGAACCAGCTGATGGAAGACTTCTCTCTCTCTCTCTCTGTCTCAGCCCCTCTCTAACTCTGCATTTCAAATAAATAAATAAATCTTAAAAAAAAAAAGAAAATGATGGTGTAGTATCAGAAAAACAAAGAAAACACCACTCATCTAGATCTAGGGAGAATGTGATTTTTAAAAATGTTTATTTATTTATTTGAGAGACAGAGTTACAGAGAGAGAGAGAGAGGTCTTCCATCTGCTGGTTTACTTCACAAATGGCCACAGCTAAGCCAATCAGGAGCCAGGAGCCAGGAGCTCCGGGTCTCCCACGTGGGTGCAGGGGCACAAGGACTTGGCCCATCTTCTACTGCTTTCCCAGGCCACAGCAGAGAGCTGAGTCAGAAGAGGAGCAGTGGGGACACCAACTGGCACCCACATGGGATGCTGGTGCCGCAGGCGGAAGTTTAGCCTACTTTGTCACAGCACTGGTGCCAACAACATGATTTAATCAGAAAAATGAGACTCTGGAGACCTGGAACATTAGGTGACAAGGGTTGAAAAAAAAAACTGATTACGAATGCATGCTCCCCCACGACACTCACTAACTCCTGAATAGGAAGGCACTGAGATGCTGCCCTAGGAATCCCATGGTCCCTGGTACTACCTGCTCATCTCTTAATTTCAGGTAAGATACTCTCCAGGCAACCCTGCTCTTCTGTTCAGCATTATGCAGGTGAAGTGATGGGGCACCTGCAGGGGGTCAAGAGAGGTGTGCTGTGTGAGGAAGTACTCAGATGACCATTTTACAGGAAGGAAAGGGGATGGCAAAAACAACAACTCTGATCACACAGTAAAGGGCAGAGGCTAGCTCTGAATGGAGGTTCTTAAATTCCAAGTGATGGTCCTCTATGGTGGTGCAGCAGGTTATGCCACTGTCTTCAACATCAGCATCCAATATGAGCGCCAGCTGGAGTCCCACCTCCTCCATCTCTGATCCAGCTTCCTGCTAATGCACCTGGAAAAGCAGCAGAAGATGGCACAAATGCTTGGGCACCTGCCACCCACGTGGGAGACCAGGATGGAATTTCATGCTCCTGGCTTCAGCCTGACTGATCCCTGGCCTGTGTGGCCATTTAGGGAGTGAGCCAGCGGATGGAAGGTCTGTATTTCTTCCTCTCTCAGCAACTCTGCCTTGCAAATCAATCAATCTTTAAAAAAAAAAAAGTTGCAAGTAGCAACATCTCCCAGAGGAAAAGCTCAAAGCAACCTGCTTATATCTGAGGATAAATAAACAGCAAAGCCATTTCCAAAACAACAGGGCAAACATAAAACTCCAGGGCCCTGCCCATCTGTCTTGACAAACCGATTTGATTTACAATTAAACAACAGATACCTAATCCTTTCCAGTTATTTTGTCTTTCTGAAAATGATAAATACTATCTACCTCCATAAGGCTGAGAAGTGTGACAGGGAAGAAAGTTACTGTAAATGTTTTCAATTTCAGCAGCTGAATTCTTCTACTCTGAGACCTACAGCAGTATTCACAGGGGAGACTAACCCTGATCAGATACCAATTAACTTCACTGGTTATTCTTGGGCTGTGTGTAAATGGGTTTTCAAAATAATATGCGAGGGGCAGGTGTTTGGCCAGACGGTTAACATGCCGGTTAAGACAGCCAGCATCAGGATCACCATCATGGCACAGCAGTTTAAGCTGTTATCCAGCTCCCTGCCAATGCATGTAGGAAAGCAGCAGAACATGGGCCCCTGCCACCCATGTTTGAGACCCTGAAAGAGTTTTAGGTTGCTGACTTGGGCAAGACCCAGCCCCAGCCTTTACAACCATTTGGGGAGTGAACCAGAGGATAGAAGATCTCTGTCTTTGTTTCTCCCCCTGTCTGTTACTCTGCTTTCAAACAACACAAACTCAGCACAAGCTAGGGAGGCTACCATGGACCCTGTCTCCATTTTCTCTTGGTTCTGTCCAGACCAGGCTTCCCCTGCCCTTGCCAGAATATGGTCAAATCACTTCTTTTAGGTAAGACATTTGGAAACTGCAGACAACACTATGCAGATGGGGCATGTGAATAAAAACCCATGAACCCATCACTGACTCTGGAATAAACTCAAATCATATACCCCAAAATGGGTGACACAGTAGGGTTATGTTAAAATAAATGTGGGGGTGGCTAGCGCTGTGGAGTAGCTTGTAAAGCCGCCGTCTGCAGTCCCAGTATCCCACATGGATGCCTGTTCGAGTTTCAGCTGCTTCACTTCAGATCCAGCTCTCTGCTATGGCCTGGGAAAGCAGTAGAAGATGGCCCAGGTCCTTGGGCCCCTGCACCCTCGTGGGAGACCCAGAAGCAGCTCTTACTTCAGATCAGCCCAGCTCCAGCTGTTGCAGCTATTTGGGAAGTGAACCAGTGGATGGAAGACCTCTCTCTGTCTGCCTCTGCCTCTCTGTAACTCTGCCTTTCAAATAAATAAATAAATCTTTAACAATAAAATAAATGTGGGTTACACACTGGGGTGAAGTGGTTTGAGCTGCCACTTTGTCTGCCCATATCCCATATCGGAGTGCCATTTTGAATCCCAGCTGCTCCAATTCCGATCCAGCTTCCTGCTAATGTATCCTGGGAGGCAGCAGGTGATGGCTCAAGTGCCTGCGGTCCCTGATGCCCATGTGGGATATCCAGATGGAATGTCAGGCTCCTGGCTTTGCCATGGCCCAACCCTGACTGTTGAGGTATTTGAGTAGTGAATCAGCAGATGGAAGAACTCTCTCTTCTCTCTGGCTCTCACTCTCTCTCCCTCCCTTTCTGTGTTTTTCTACCTTTCGAGTAGATGAAAATAAATATTTTTGAAAAGGAGAAAAAAATGTGAAAATATTTGAAAAGTGTTCAACAGTCTCAGATATTAAATAGATTGCATGGTATTATGGGAGCTTTTGGCTTTTTTATATGCTGTGCGTAATTAAATAAATCAGATGGTTACCAAGAGTCACAGATAATGATAACTTTGGATATATTTAAAATGTTCATTGTGGGGGCAGGCACTGTGATGCAGTAGAGTCAGTCACTGACTGCAGCAATGGCATCTCATACGGGTGCTGGTTTGAGTCCCAGCTGCTCCACTTCTGATCCAGCTCCTTGCTAATATATCTGAGAAGGCTGCAGAAGATGGCTTGAGTGCTTGGGTCCTTACTACCCATGTGAGAGACCTGATGAAGCTCTTGGCTCCTGGCTTCCACCTAGTACAGAGCAGCCCTGTCTGTTGCAGCATTTTGGGCAGTGAATCAATGGGTGCAATCTCTCTCTCTCTCTCTCTCTCTCTTCCTCTCTCCCCCTGAAATTCCGACTTTCAGATAAACAAATTCCTTTTTTAAAAATATTCAGCATCTGTGGTGCTAGGTGTATTTGTCACTGGATGTTCACTTTGTGTGGTTTTATTTTGCTTTTTAACACCCAAGAATCATGTAACACCTGCATACAGGAGGCTCAATTTCACTTATCACTTCCCATTTAATTTCCCTCATGGAGAAAAAGAAAAAAGTCTTAAGTGTCAGGTTTTACACAATGGCAGTTAATTTTTATCATCTATCACTAGGTGAGAAGGCTAGCACATCTCTGTGCAGGAGAAACTCAACATCAGTGTTAGAGAAATGGGTTTAGAGGAAAATAGAAGCTCCCACAAAGGTCTAGCTTTGAAGGTTGCCTTGCCCAGATATAAAAATAGATGGCTGAAATGTAAAACCGATTCTAATGGCAAGCACACCACTGCACTCTCCATGCCCAGGGCATTAGGGAAATCTGAATATTTGATTTAGCAGCACCTTGGGAGCAGGCAGACCTGAAAACCCCACAATAACCTTGAAAACCTCCACTTAATGCGGGAGAGAATCAAACGCTCAAATCAGGAGATGTCCAAGCAGCCCTCTCTAGGTACAGCGAGGAGAAGGCGGCATTCCAGCCAGGAGCCAGTCCCCTGCCTCGACAGCCCTGAGGGAGCCAGGTGCCCACGATGGTGAAGAGAGGCAACAGGCTATGTAGGCTGATCTGGGGGCACTACCACCTCTCACCCTCATGGTCACACTCACACTCAAACTTACACACTCATACAAACTCACACTCCCACACATACTCAGAACACAATGGCATGCACACATACTCTCATACTCACATGCACACACCCATGCACACAAGGCATACCTACAAACACTCCCACCCAAACATATAACAAATTTGCATAGTCACATACTCTCAAAACGTGCACATAAGGATGCACACACACTCACACATATATATACAACACATTCTTACACTCACACCCATATATCACATACTCACACTCATAACACACTGGCACACACACACACAGAGGCCAGCCTAGCTGTGCCCAGGGAGCTGTGGGGGTCCAGATAAAGAACAGGATCAGAGAAGGCAGCCTCCCAAACCTCTGGGCCCCTCAGCTGCCCGGGAGGGAGCAGGATGGGGCCTCTCAGGAAGCGGGGGACCACTCCAGCTCCACCCAAATCAGCCAGGCATCCTTAATCCTAGTCCACCCTGGGGTTCAAGTCTGCAGGTGGTGAGCAGGGTAGTGAGGGAGAGAGGTCTAGGTCGGACCGTCTCCAGGTAATGGCTGCTGCACCCTCCTGAGCTGCCTGGAAACTTCCAAGCAGCCCCTCCCCTGCGCCTCGCACCAGAGCTCCGTTCCGCAGCCCAGAGCTCAAGTCCCCCTAAAAGGCCTGGGGCCTGGAGCACCCTCAGGAAGTCGGAACACCACCGCCTGGCCCCAGCAGCCAAGGGGTGATGGGGGCAGCTGAGCGGAGTCCCGCGGGGGCTCAAGCTCAGGGCGCAGCAGGGTCAGAGATCAGCCCCCGCTCTCCTCTCACTGGGCTGGGCGTGCCAAGTCCCAGAGCAGACTCTGGAGCTTTGGCCCCAGCAGAAAGCGGGACAGGAAGTGGCGGGTGGGACTGTTCGGAGCGCGGAGGGAGTGGGGGACAGGGGGCTTCTGAGTAGAGCGCCGCTAGGCAGGCCTCCTCCCCCGCTGGCACCGGCGACCACCGAGTGGCCGGGCACACTGCTGCACACTCAGGCAGGTACTCCCTTCCTATCCTCATGCAGATACTGAGTGTGCCAGGCGCTTGGGGCGCAGGCATGACGGCTGACAGCGATATTCCCCGCTCCCCCGCGTGTAGCGCCCCTGAAGAGCCCTTCCCCTCATCCATTCCCCATGAGCTTGGCTGAAGGTGCGCCCTTCATCTACACTGGGGTTAGGAAGGAACAACAAAGGGCCGCGCAAAACGCTCCTGCCTGGACTCGAAGTGGAGGTCCCCTCCCGCTGCCTGGGGACCCCGCGTCCCCAAGGCTCAAGTCCACCCAGAGAGCCTTCCCTGGCTCTCCTCAGGTTTCTTGCAAGAGCTGCGCTCAACTAAGCGGCACATAGCAGACAACGAAAACCTCACGACGACTGGCGTGGACCCCCACACACTCGCCCCTTTCTTGGCAGAGACAGAACGCAGAGCGCAGGTGTGGTCCTGACTCTTCCACCTCTGGTGAAGACGCAGAAAGGGGGCCTCTTCTGCGAAGGCCTCGCGCTCTTTCAAGATGCAATCGCGCCTTGGCAGACAGCGGTCTGTTTTCTGGTAGGGGAGAGCGAAAGGCAGGCACGCGCTCGGTCGTTCTTTGGAGTGGGATTCCATGCAAATTTGCACTGTGTATTTAAGGAGAAACTTGGAAATCCTCCCACTCCAAAAACGCTGCCGCTGTCTGCAGAGCTGACCCCTGTGCCTTTGAGCCCGCTGCCAGCCCGATAGAAATAATGGGATGCTTGTCTGGGCGTCTAGGGGGTGACCCTCCCTTCACCCTGGACAGTCTCAGCGAGCTCGAGCCTTGCTTTTCAAACCTTTTAAAATCTGGAAAGAGCAGGGCCAGGAGGGCAGGACTGGGTCTACACCCTGGGCGTCCAGCTCCGTGGTCGTAGGGGCTTTTGTGGAAGTAGAAGGTTAAGGAACTCGAGGCACTGTGTCCTTGCACCTCACCTCGTCGCCCCTATCCCTTTTCTTCCTTCTCCATTTCTGGGATATGGGTTGGAAGAGAGATGGCCTAAGTGCCTTCCGGATGCGCCCCGCACTGTGCAACCCCCGAGCCTGGGGGAGGGGGCTCCAGTCCAATTCTATTGTGTACCTTGGTGCACAAGTGAGTGCTCCACGGAAAAAAAAAAAAAAAAAAAAAAACCACGTGTGACCAAATTCAACCCAACAGGCCCCTGCACATGCGGATCTCGGTCACTGGACTCAGTGACCCGATGACCGAGAGACCCTGATGGTGCGCCCCAGGGCGGGAATTGAGAGGGGCTGGCCGTAGCGCCCTAGACAGCGCGCTTAGGACGCCTCTGGTACCGGGACCACGCAGCCGGTTTCCTGAACCGAATCCCGTAGTGCAAATGCCCTCAACTTTGATAGACGCCCCACCCAAACGCCTCCCTCTCCCTCCCCAAGTAACCTGGGTAGGTGAGCTGACGAGACTCACCTACTGCCAGGCAGATAGGCAGCAGCAGCCTGAAGACAAGCCCACACACCACCTCCGAGGCCATTGCGTCGGTCCGGCGAGTCCGAGCAGAGCTGGGAGGCTCGAGGGTCCCTAGGGCCGGGACGCCAGGTCCATGCCCGCCTAGGGCCTCCTGCCGCTGGCGGCTCGCAGCCTCCCGGGCATGATCTGGGCGCGAGCCGCTTCGCTCTGTGCCCCGAGGGCGCTCTCCTTGGACTCTCGGCCGCCCCTAGCCCGCCGGGCTCTGGGCAGCCGCTCACCAGGCTCTTGGCAGCCACCTAGGCAGGCGCCCGACCCTCTGCGGCCGGCCAGTGCAATGCAGAATCCCGAATTCGGCGGCGGCGGCGGCAGTTTCTTCAGGGGGCAGGGGCAGGGGCGGTGGAGGGGGACAGTTTGCGAGGGTCCTGCGCGCTGCGCGCCGCGGTAGCGGGGCGACGGGAGAGCGCTGTCCCCTAGCCCGGCTCCTGGGGCGCAGTTCAGTAGCGGCCGGGGAGTTCTCGACGCGGAACCTTCTCCGAAGCCAACGTGTCTCGGTCGCCGGGCTCCAGCCCTTCTGCCACGCGCAGCCCTCGGCCCGGGCTCGCAGAAATGCCCCACTCTCACCCTGCAGCCCTTGGTCCCCGAGCAGCCCGCGGCGGATCCTCGAGAGGCGGCGCAGCTCAGCCTCTGCGCCCCCCAGCTTCCTGCCGGAGAGACCCGGGCTCTAGCGGCCGGGAGCGCAGAACCATCCCAGACACCGTGGGGCTCGCGTGGGTCCGCTCGGAGGAATCGAGGCGAAAGCACCTAACGAGTGGCTCGGACTCCAACTCTTCTTCACTGCCAGAGTTCCAAAAAGAACAGAAAACCAGGCGCCGTCCGGGAGCCCCGCGCGCCCCACGCCCGCCGCGGAGCAGCCTCGCCCTAGCGGCGCAGCGGGAGCTCCCCGGCGGGCGAGCACTTCTCCACCTTCAATGAAACTTTCAAAGCCCTCCCTCGCCGACGGGCGTGTCCCCTGGCCAATGGGACGGCGGCACCGCGGAGGCGCGCGCGGAGCCCGCCCCTGCACTGCTCGGGAAGCTGGCGCATTGCATTAAGGCGCGGAGGGCGAGCCCCCGTCGGCGCCCGACGCCGGCAGGCGGGGGCCAGGCCTGGTCAGCCAGGTGGGCTGGGCACGTTCGCTCGTGCTTGCTCTGGCGCCTCTAGCTCCCGGAGGCCCAAGGCTGTGGGCGCACTCCAGTCAATTCTGGTGGAGCATCTTGGCGACCTCTGCACTCGACGTGGCCCTGAGCTTCCCCGTACGAGGAAATCGTTTAAAAGCCGTTGGAAAACGCAGCGGCCCGGCAGGAGGAGAGGGATCAGCTAGAAGCTTGAACAACTTTGTGGACTGTCACTTCTGCGGGGTCCAACGCTAACGTTGATGAACACCTGAGAGCCAGAATTCATCTGGACCATTGACCTAGGCAATATCTAACCTCAGGAGGTTTCTGTTCCTAATAGGCTCTGGGGAATTCCAGGTCTTTCCTAGAACGGGGTCTGAAGTTGAGATGGGCATCTTCCTGTGCATCTTGGGAAGCTCTCGGTTTCAATTCCAGTTTGCTCCTTGCTTGTCCAGCTCTACGGAAAAGAGTAGCTGGTATTGAGACTATGCTCTTCATCGCCCAAGAACCTCCCTCTTGCTTTTTTTCTAGACAACGTGTAGAGATACGCTATTCCAGCTGGGAGACTCCAGTGCGCCTCCGACCTCTGGTTTCCCGATTATCCTGAGAAGTGGGGGAGATTTGCTGGGCATGATCAGGCATCCCTGGGGACCAGGACACAGGAACTCACGCTCCTGAGAGAGCACTGTTCAGAGCTCATCAAGGGGCGTGTGACCTCCGCCCTGCTCCTGCCTGCTGGGCTGGTGTTGGTGGCAAGGGGTGGAGCGGGCCACGCAGAGAGACCTTGGCTGTCTGTCTTAACAGGGGTTGGCTCTTTCAGTCACTTTGACTGCTTTTGTGGCCATCCCTTTTTTGATGTGCAGTAAATTGTGGTAGAACTTAAATTATTGGCTAGACATTGCCAGCTTCAGGGGGTGAAGGTGGGGGTGTTGTGTTTTGACAAACCCTGATATAAATCTACCACTAATTTTGATTGCTCCTCCCCCCTTCATTCTTGAGACTCAAAAGACAAAGAACACTCTGAAATTATAAGGTGTCATCATATGAATCCTGTTTCCTCTGATTTTCCCCCATATTCTAGATATGCTCTCCATATTAGCAACAACCAAGATTTCTTCAAAATGACCATTTTGGACATCTAAGATAGAAGATAGAAGAATTTCAGTAGATCAGTGGTCTTAACAAATATATTTCTTCCTTTCTCTGCCACAATGTGACCAACCAATTGGGCTGTTTCGTTTTCTAGAGATTCTAACAGCTATATTGCAGTTCTGAGACTTGCAACATGTACACTCAGGTTAGTTTCAGTTGTTCAGACGATATCTAATATAGGGTTTGCCACCCTGGCTACATGTTGCAGACGCATGGGAGCTTTTTAACAAATCCAGAGACTCATTCTCTACACTTTCAGAGAGCCAGGTTTAATTGGTCTGGGTTGGGCTCCCACACCTGTAATTCTTTTAAAGCTCTCCAGAGCCCCTGAGGTATGCAGTCAGAGTAGAGAACCGCAGTCCTCATTCACAAGTCAGACCGCCAAAAACGTTCCATTGGTTTTAAAACCAGCATTGACAAACCAAATCCACCTTTCTGGAGCTGTATTTTCATACTGCAGTTGAAATACATATCCACAGCCAGCGGCATTGTTTGTGCAACCACTATTTCACCATAAGTTTTCCGCACCCTGAGGAGCGGGATCTGGTGACTGGACAGGCTTGTTTGTTAAGTGCTCGCCAGCCCACCAGACTACTGATCACAGTGCTTTAGGAGTCTGGCTTGCTCTGTAACCATTATCCCTAACCTGTGCATGATCTCACCCAACATCTGAAAGGAAAAAAAATAGATGCATTAGAAAAGGCTTTGAGGAGAAATTCACCTACATAAAACACTACCAGAAATATTATTTTTATATGTGGTGGGTACCTAGAGCAAATGACTACATGCTTAGCACAAGTAATACCTTAAACACCACTCTATGAAGGCTTTTTCATTCATTATGGTGACGTTTAATGACTTGATTTCTTCTTTTATAAATCAGGAAATTAATAAGACCTAAGGAATATGGCATGCTACATAGAGCTAGACCCTTTATAGAGTGCTTAGATAAATGCTAGATACGGAATTCCCATTCAGTGCCTATTGGCAGATAGTATTCTTGCTACTGTTGCTGCTAAGAGGTAGCGCCCAGAAGTTCATGGGCAATGGAGTTAAAAGATAAGATTATGTTGATGTAAAAATTTTTTGCCGTCCATGCATCTGGTGGTACATGTATCAAACTGTTATGCCAAGATACAATGAAGGGCTCTCAAACTCAGGAAGATATGCTGGCACCCACATAGGTTTCAAAACTGTGTTCAATGGAGTAATAAAATTGTTCTTAAGCATCTGAAATTTTAGTTATAAAAGAAATGGGTCATTTTGTGCCTAGTATGGTTTTCAACTCTTTTTCTGAACTAAGCTTACCATTGCATTGCTTCATGAAATCATTCAAAAATGCCATCATTGTTCCATATACTAATTTTCCTGCCACAGTCCATAGACAAAGGTAAAGGTAAAAACCTTTTTCAGTCCCGTGTCAGATTTAGCCCTGTGCCTGCTGTGGTCTTGGATACATTCTTAGCTTCCTTTGAAAGATCTCACGGCGGCTGCGTTATTATCTCAGTTGGTGACTTAGAAAACAATATGTCCCGAAGGGAATATAAAGGTTGTCAACTTGGCATTTTCTTCCTCCAGGGAAATCTGCCAAAATCCATTGGCGCCATCCAGCCTCTGGAGGATGTGCTACTTCTCGCCAACCCAAGGAAGATCTCTGTTGGTACTGGGGACATCATTTTCCTTCATATGAGCAGAGTATATTCAGATATGTACAATCCTGTGTTTTCATTCATAATGATCATTGTGTCAGAGGTACCACATTTATTCGGAAGTTTGGAAGCCCTACTCTTGCTTGTACAGTCAGCCCTCTCTATCCACAGGTTCTGCATCCTTGAATCAAAAATATTTGAAAAAAAATTTACAACTGTATTGAACATGTACAAATTTTGTCCTTATTTCCTAAGCCATACAACAACTATTTACATAGTGTTTATCTTGTATAAGTCACTTACAGATGATATGTAGGTTATATGCAAACACTATGCTCTTTATGTAGGAAGACTTGAGCATCTGCAGATTTTGGCATCCACAGGGGGTCCTAGAATGAATCTCTGATGATACCAAGGGACAACTCTAATATTCTATGATTGAAGAAAATTTGTGAACTATCAATTTAATGTTTGCAACAGTATTTTCAAGATCCTCACATTTAGAAGACGGAGACAACTTCTACTAATTTATAGGACACATAGAGTCTGGTCGGCAAAAGAAATTACGCCCCCTACAATCTTTGCCTGAGCAATCTACGATGAAATTCTCTGCCTCTGATATCTATATTTTAGATGTAATCTGTCTGCTGGATCTGCATAAAACTATTACTACAGCCTGAACTCCAATTTGTGAAGTGATCCTATGCATCCTGGATCTGAAACAAACTTCAGCTTTGTGTCTATTGTTGACGAATCTTGACAAATCAGCTAGCTGATGTATGTGTGCCTTATTTTTCCAACTAGATGGTAGGCTCTGAGGGCATGGGCTACATTTCATATATAAAGAAGGATATAAAGCAATATTTTTCCCAGATAAGTTGTATTCTACTTGATGCTTCATTACACAAAGCCTCTGTGTGTGTGTGTATGTGCTCACACACAATGAGATAAGAAAAATCTCATATGAAAATAAAGAAGCATGAGCAATTATATTTGTTTTTTGTAAGGGAAACACATAAAGGCATTGATGAGGAATTTGTGGGGAGGGCGTTCTGTTGAAGTTGGTAACTTGCCTTGGGCACTACAGGCACCCAGGTGGCTGACACTGAAATATGGGAACCACCATTCATTATTTACAGCAGACATCATGAGCAGATTTTTATCTGGGGCTGTCTAGCTGTTGTTATGTATTTTCTCCTGAAAGGCTTTGAAGAGGCAACTGATTTGAACAACATGCTGTCCAGAAAGGCTTACCAAATTTTGTAAGACTTTTACATAAGAGAATTGGAATATTGAGGAATAATCTAGTGTAAAATACAGCACTTTAAAGTAAGTTAGTATATAAAAAAAGACATACATTTTTCTTCACCTCCACCTGCTGAAATAAGAAAATTCTATTTTCCTATGCACTATTAGATGTCTATTAATTAATAAGTATGCATTTTGAACATGTGCATGCATGTGAATGTGTACAAGTTTCGGGATCAGTTTCTTCTAGTTATGAACATTAGCTTACAACTAGGGCTGGCGGATCAGATTCGGTGACTTGGATCAGATAGTTTGAAGCTCTATTTACGGATTCTCCTGCAGTGCCACCTTTTGGCTAAAAATATATTGAAAAGAAATGCAAGTACTTGTAGCAGAAAGCTTGCAATCAGGCACAACCAACCAGCTACAGCAGTCAAGGACAGGCTGATAGGCTCAGAATATGGCGGTGGAAGAAGCAACACACCTGCCTTCATAAAGTGACCATCTGGGCCAGATGATACACATGAATCAGAGAAGAATAAATTGAGCAAATCAGGCACACATGCAGAGGACTACACACACCAGGCATTACAGCAGAGTGTGAGCAGCACACCTATCTCCAGGGGAGCCAGGGAGGGTGAAGGTTCTTGCATCTTGAAGGGTGAGCACAGATCCACCAGAGTGGGAGGCCTGTGAGGGCAAGCCACAGACTTTGCTCTGTTCTTCGCTG
This sequence comes from Oryctolagus cuniculus, assembly GCF_964237555.1. Classification (NCBI taxonomy): domain Eukaryota; kingdom Metazoa; phylum Chordata; class Mammalia; order Lagomorpha; family Leporidae; genus Oryctolagus; species Oryctolagus cuniculus. The sequence continues at coordinate 68,266,699 of NC_091441.1, forward strand.
TATCCCCGAGACCCAAGTCCTGATGGAGCCCATAGGAGAGAGTGTGTAAAGCTCGTTGAACTAATAAAGGAGTTGTCTGGGTGAGGAGACAAGAGATACGATGACCGGGCAGGAAGAACTGACAGCATCCCTGAGGTAGCGGAGAGCAAGGCATGCGACAAGGAAGGAGGAGCAGTCAGAGTGAACTTCAAAGAGGCCATGGACTGGGGTGTGGAGGGGGCGGCGTCCCACACAGCTTGAACACTTTGCCAGATCTCATGGTTTTTTTTCCATTTCAGTGAGATAGTGATACACACTTGTTAAGCGCCATCAGAACAACAGACACAGGTGGGCATCTCACAGGAATAACCACAGTTGCACCTGGAAGCACAGAGTTTCCCCACTCGTGTTTTGTGGTTCACTGTAGCCAGGTTGGTCTGGTAAAGGATGACGGATGGGGGGACAGCAGACTTGGGGATGACGGATGGGGGGACAGCAGACTTGGGGCTTCTCAGCTCTGGCAACCTCCTGCTGCCCTAACGCTCAACAATCCACTTGGCTGTTCTGGTTTGGTGGGGTTTTCCTCACTTTGGGGTTGTGTGTGTTTGATCTACTTCCTTTTAAACCTTTGCACAGGGATCAGATGTTCACATGTGCTGGGCCTGCAGCCACACTGGAGTCAGCAAGATGCCACTCATCAGGCCTAGAATGCGCTTGTGCTTCCCAGTAGGTGGGAGGCATGGGTGGATATGATCAAATGCTTGGCCACTGTCACAAAACAAACTGAGGATACCTGGATGAGGAAGTGCCTGATACTGGAAAGTCCAATACATTGTTTCCTGTTGGTGGGGAACTTGCTCTGCCTTGCCCAGTGGTGAGACAAACATCATGGGCTTTTCCCAAATTTGTTTAGCTCCTTCACACAAGTGCTTTGCTTGTTTGAACTGGGATGCACGGAGACGGCCAGTCTTACTATCATGAATGAAACACACCAGGCTCCTCTTCCCAGATCTGCCACAAGGCATCCTAAATCAGCACCCCTCGGTGGGCAGGGTCCCTGTCCCACTCACCTGCATCGCCACTGCCCACTGCCCCAGGACTCACTGACACACCCTATCTAGGGAAGGTGGTGTTTTGGTTTGAATGGGTTTGTCCCCCAAGGTTCATGTGCTGGAAGTTTGGTCCCACAGTGCCAGGGTTGAGGTACAGGAACCTTTGGTGCAAGGATGGGGAACATCCAGCCCACAGACAGTTATACTGAAATCATTCAGTCTGGCCCTGTCAAAGCAACCATAGGTGGGATTCCAAATTCAATAAATCTATTGCAAGCTCATTTTTAAGTTGATAACTTTGCATGTCCCATGAATGGTGTTGTAAATGTCCAAATGGCCATTGGCAGAAAAAAGGTTCCCCACCCCTGCTTTAGTGGGAGGTGATTGGGTCATGAGGACCTCACCCAGGTACATGTTATTTGGAGGGAGTAGGTCAGGTCTTGTGGGCCTGGACTAGTTCTCATGAGAGCAAGTTTTTTTTAAATTAATTAATTAATTAATTAATTTTAAAAGGCGGAGTTATAGAGAGAGGAAGACACAGAAAGGGAGAGAGATTGTCCATCCAATGGTTCATTCTCCAAATGATCACCACAGCTGTGACTGGGCCAGGAGCTTCTTCCAGGTCTCCCACATGTGGCAGGGAACCAAACACTTGGGCCATCTTCTGCTGTCTTCTCAGGCACAGTAGCAGAGAGTTGAATTGGAAGTGGAATAGCGGGGACTTGAACCAGCACCCACATGGGATGCCACCATCACAGATGGTAGCTTAACCTGCTGCACCGCAACACCATCACTGAGAGCAGCTTGTTATGAAGCAACGACACCCCACACACTTGGCCCTTCTGCACCCAGTCAGTTTCCTTTCTGAGTCTCTGCCAAATTGTGACTCAGCCAGGGACCCTCGTTAGGACATCAGCATAATGTTCTTTGGAACTTCCAGCTACTACAAGTGTGAAACAAATAAACCTCTTTCTTGATTAGCTACCCAGCCTCAGCTGTTTCGTTATGGCAACACAAATTGGAGTAAAACAGGAGAAAACACCTGTACTTGTATTCTTAGCACAGCTGAAAAAAGCTGGAAAAGCAGGTATTTTAAAAAATAAGGGGTGATGCAAAATTAAAAATAAATGAACCACTGATAATATAAAATATCTTCTACAGAATTCAAACTCCTGATGTTCTAGAGCTTGAAGCGTTGACAACTTTTTGAAACATTCTAAGACAATTTCTCTCCTACCTCAACCAAGGCCAGCAACCCAACCTGTAGGCCCAAGTACAAAATGAAAAGTGTGGGTTCTTTGTCCAAAAACCCTGAAAAAAAATGGTGCAAATAAGAGGACTTTCATAAAGCTTTCTTTTTCTTTCATGGTCTCATAAGATTTTTTTCTTATTGGTCACTTAATATTGTTCCAAGTAAAGAAAAATTAGAACTATTTAAATTATTAGCATGAATTAAACCACCAGTCATTATAGTCTTCAATGCCAATGTCAAATGCAAATACAAGAGCATTTTTCAGCTGATAGGCTGGATCTCTGAAACCACTCATTTCCTACTTTGTAGCTTGTGTGTGCTAGATGTTTTGTTCTTAGGGAAACAGTTGACACATTGCCTGAAACCAATTCAAATGTTTTTTTGTTTCGTTTCTTGATACAGTCACATTTAATTCACATTCAGCTTAGTGAGCAATAAGAAAGGACCAACAGGCATAAGAACCATGGAGGGTCTTTGGACACCCTTCCTTCCATTCCCAGTGCGTGTGCTGACTGATGAAAGGAGATGAGAAAGTTCTTAGAACACCTTTACTGTTCAAAGGATTCACTTTTAAAGGGAAACCATGGCAGCCCAGGCCGTCACTGCTCCCTGCTGAGGCACAAGTGATCTGCTTCCCGAGTTCTGTGCTCACCCATGTCCCATGGCAAGGCACGGTGGGCAGGCATATTGCACCTGTCTCCTCTGCTCCGCATTTGCATCCTATCCTGTGGGCTTTCCTTGCAAGACAAAAGTTTGAATATAAGTTTATTACATGTGTTTTCTTTTTAAAACAATTCATTGACCTATTTGAATGCAGTGATGTCAGTACAGTGAAGTGATGCTAAGTGTTCAGCTGAATGACTGCCAGTATCATGTTTTATTTCATATAAACAGAACTGTGTATTCATCTATGATAGTTCATTTATTCAGTGAAATTCACCCATGTTGATGTCTTAGAGGTGTTCTCATGGTTACTGCTCTGTCATATTCTATCCCTTAAAACACAACATTTATCCTTCTTCTTGTTAATGGGTCTTAAGATTCTTTGGGAGTTTGATGAGTAAAACTACTCTGAACACTCTTATACAAGTTAGTTGGGAGACATATGTAAAAATACTTCAAAAAGTTCATGGAAATGGAATTAAAAGACAAATTTATTTTGGTGCAGAAACATGAGGGGTTTTCCAAACATTCATGGAAAGTCTGTATTTTATATATATATACATATATATGAGAGAGAGAGAGAGAGAGAGAGAGAGAGAGAGAGAGAGAGAAAGAGAAACTATGGATGGATTTCAAAAATTTTCACACCCAAATCAACTCATCTTTTAAATTCTCTTTCCATGGACTTTCTGAAGTCCCTGCATAGATTCGTTTCACCTGTGTGAAAATCTAAATGGGGTCACCAATTCATAGAGTACCACACCTTTAGCAACAGTTTCTCAAAATGTTTGCACCCATTCATACCCATACATTTGCAATGTATGAGGTTTCTAGTTCTTTACCATCATTTAATATATTTAACCTTTTTAATTAAATAAATAAAGTTATTAAAATTTGAAGACAGGAAGAGCATGATTTTAAAGCAAGCACACAGCCTCTAGGGCCCAGAGTGACTTACCATAAGGGCACTTGCCCTTCCCCAGCCTCCCTGAGTCCAGCCTGGAGGAGCCATCCTTCCACTGCCCCCTCACCCCCAACTTCTGCTCCACCTGTGTGTCCTGGGTGTTGGATCACCTGGACGTCAAACTGTATTCTGAGAAACTTTCTAACCACTTATATGAGCAAACTCTATCACAGCCCAACTAGGAGTACCCCTTAGGTTCTGCTTTCTTGACATGCCAAGGCAAAAATGCATGCTTCACACAATCTCCCATGGCAAGCCTGGGCCTGGGGAAATTGTCTTCTGGTACCTGTCCATGGTCTGCACCCCAAGAATTTTCTGTCTCCTCCCATCCTCCATCATACACACCCACAAGAAACAGCACTTACACACACCTACTCAGAAAAGTTTTCAATACCATTATTTTTTATTAACCGTTCAATGTAAAAAGAAAATAAGAAATAGCATCGTGAACATAAAAACTCAATTTGAAAAGAAACTTAGCAAACTGAGGAGAATATTCACAAAGTACATGACAATGAGCAATTGCCATCCATAGTGTTTAAATAAATCATAGAATTTACCCAGGAGAAAAACAACACCAAGGAGGAGCCTTAATCTCACTAAAAAATTGAACTAGAAAAGTTAACACTAAAATGAACTATGATTTTGCACCCGGGAAATACACTGCTAGCAACTTTAACATGTAATAACCAATGTTGGTAGAATTATGGTGAAAGAGAAGCATTCATTTCTTGTGGATCCCATGTAAATTTTAAGAGTCCTTTTATAAGCAATGTGGGAAAATGTATACCACAACATTTCAATAAATTTATTAAAAAGTTCTAATCTGAAACAGAAAAAATTTTAGTTATGAAATGCTCATTAAAACATTTTTTGGCTGCGCCGCGGCTCACTAGGCTAATCCTCCGCCTAGCGGCACCAGCACACCGGGTTCTAGTCCCGGTTGCGGCGCTGGATTCTGTCCCAGTTGCCCCTCTTCCAGGCCAGCTCTCTGCTGTGGTCAGGGATTGCAGTGGAGGATGGCCCAAGTGCTTGGGCCCTGCACCCCATGGGAGACCAGGAAAAGCACCTGGCTCCTGGCTCCTGCCATCGGATCAGCGCGGTGCGCCGGCCGCAGCACGCCGGCTGCGGCGGCCATTGGAGGGTGAACCAACAGCAAAGGAAGACCTTTCTCTCTGTCTCTCTCTCTCTCACTGTCCACTCTGCCTGTTTAAAAAAAAAATTTTTTTTTGGTAAGAGTGCAAAAACTTGAGCTAGTCTGTGAATCCAGAAATAGGGAAATGGATTCATATTTTCATTTATAGTTTATTCACAGACTAGTACTAAACTATTATTTATAAAACAAGAAGTAGCAAGGTGATTCTGATAAATTAGGTTAAAAAACAAAATTCTGAACTCTGTTACATTATATAAATAAAATATGATGAACACTTAAACAGATATAATTCAAACCATTGAATGACAGATTGTAGCATTTATTCTCTTTCATTTCCATTTGCTATTGCAGTTTATAGTATTTTTTGGGCAATCACAATTTCTGTGCATGATTAAGTTCATATACCATGGAATTTTCTCATAGTAAATGCATGCTGACACTGACGCACAATTGGGCATAAGAAAAAATTCAGCTGGAGGCCCAGGATTAAAGTAAAAATAAAATAAATAAAATGCCTTGGGACATCTTAATAACCTGGAAATTACAAAATACTTAACAATATGTAATACCATTATTATTACTATAATTATTAGTGGTTTAATTTTAATCGTTAAGCCCCAAGTTTTCAATTCTGCAATATTGTAGTGTCACAATATTTATTTCAAAGTTACCATAAGTGGTGTATTTATTGCTCAATTTATGTCTTTATAGGCGGGACATAATGGGGTAAGCTATTGGTTTTAAGAATTCTCCAAAAAATACTGTCTGTCAAGCAAGCTTTCCCCTCCATGAGCCTTTATTGCATTTGTTTTATGCAGCAGAAAGGCAAACTGACTTAACAGTCCATAGGCCCTTAGACACAAAGCGAGTGTCTGTTAGGACATTTCTTCTGTCTGTGGAGTGAGTGATAATTTGCATAGATAGCTCCCAAAACATGTCAGCTTTAGTGACCTCAGGAAGAACTTTTTGTTACAATGGAAAAGGACACCCGAGCAGACAGGATGTGAGCCAGCAGGTCTGAGCAGGTGGTGACTTACATGGCGTCCTTGCCAAGAAACACCGAACAAGCCACAGGAACTCTGAACAATGGTGGCAACAGCTACAAAAACCAAGCAAAAATAGGAATTATCCTTATTTCTTGGTTATTGTAAAGGAGAAATGCATGATATACTGTTCAGCTTTGTATAAGTACTACCTTAGAGCCTAGAAACTTTGGGGAAACAGTCTTTGTACTTTTTGGATCACACATATCTATCTGAAAAAGTTTTTGTGTTTCTGTTCCATCATATGAGTAACTCTTGATATAATAAATTAAGGGTTATACAAAACCTTCAAAAAAGTTCCTGGAAAAATATTCATTTGCTTTTAATTCTCTCTTCTATGAACTTTTCTTAAAAGTAAAAATGAGCCAGCGCCGCCGTTCAATAGGCTAATCCTCTGCCTGCGGCGCCGGCACACCAGGTTCTAGTCCCGGTTGGGGCGCCAGATTCTGTCCCAGTTGCCCCTCTTCCAGGCCAGCTCTCTGCTGTGGCCCAGGAGTACAGTGGAGGATGGCCCAAGTGCTTGGGCCCTGCACCCGCATGGGAAACCAGGAGGAAGCACCTGGCTCCTGGCTTCAGATCAGCGTGGTGCGCCGGCCATGGCGGCCATTGAGGGGTGAACCAAAGGAAAAGGAAGACCTTTCTCTCTGTCTCTCTCTCTCACTGTCCACTCTGCCTGTCAAAAAAAAAAAAAAGTAAAAATGGTGCATCTAAATTGTTTATTCCTTTGAGACAGAGAGAGAGAGAGAGAGACAGACAGACAGACAAGCAGACAGAAATGGCTCCTAGCTACTTGTTCACATCCCAGATGCCCTCGATGACTGGGTCTGGACCAGGGCCAAAGCTGGGAGCCAGGAACCCAATGCAGGTCTCTTTTGTGAGTGGCAAGAACCCAATTACTTGAGCCATCACTGCTGCCTCCTCCATTACCAGAAACCAGGAACCAGGAGCTGGAGCCAGGAATTGAACCCAGGCACGCTGATGTAGAACCTTTGTGTCTTAACTACTAGACTAAATGCCTGCTCTGGCTCAGGAACATTTTGAAGCCCCTCATATAGGTTATCTATTTTTAATAAGTTATATGTATATTAGATGTAGTTTCTTTCTACAGTACAAGATGCTTCAAAAAGTTCATAGAAGAGGAAATTAAAAGATAAATTTTATGTTAGTGCAGAACTTTGAAATCCATGTATAGCTATTTTTTTAAATATGCACTTTTCTATGAACTTTATGAAGATCCCCTAGTATGTATCATTCTCTTTATCTAACAAATTAAAGCATGCTACAAACATAGCATATGGAACATCATCATTAGAACTATTTCAAACCCTTCTTGATAATATTAAATTTTTTGGTCCAATTCTTGGTCAATAAATTAACCACTTTTTGGGAAACCCAACTACAGTGGTTTAACTAAACAAGAATTAATTTTTCTCACATGCCATTTTTGTCCCTTTTTATTGCGGTAACAAAAGACCTCAAAGTGGATACTCTATCAAGAAAACAGATTTTCAAAGTTACTTCAAAATTCCACTGAAAAATGAGATTAAAAGATGTTTACATTGGGGGCCATCCTTGGGTTGTAGGGAAGAAAGTTGCCACTTGCTACATCAGCATCCCATTATGGGAGCCAGTTCATGTCCTGGCTGCTCCACTTCCAATGTAGCTCCCTGTTAATGGTCTGGAAAGCCATCAAAAGATGTCTCAAATACTTGAGCCCCTGCCACCCATGTGGGAGACTTAGATTGAAGCTCCTGGCTCCTGGCTTCGACCCAGCCCAACATTGACCATTGCAGCCATCTTGGGAGCGAATCAGCGAATGGAAAATCCTTCTTTCTGTGTCTCTCCCTCTCTTTCTCTCTGCAACTCCAACTTTCAAATAAATGAATAATTATTTTAAAAATGTTTACTTTAGTGCCAAAACTTTTAAAATTCATGTATAGTTTTTTCATAACACCCATTTTGCATGAACTTTCTGAAGAGTCCTTGCGTTCATGGATTTCAATGTTTTTGCTCCAAAATAAGCAATTTTTTAAAATTTCATTTTCCTGAATTTGATGGACATACTCTCATGTCTAGCTCACAGTTTGGAGGCTGAACCAATATGGGGCCTCTCCTCTGTCCCACCTATGATGAGGACCCTGACTGCACCACAACATGGTGGAGAAGCAGGAGGGGAACTTGCCACGTGTGAAAGGAACCAAGCACATTGGATGGCCTTGCTCTTTAACAACCGGCTCTCCTGAGAACTTGCTGGCTCTGGCTCCAAGAGACCAACATTAATCCTTTCTGAGTGTGGTACCCTCTGTGACCTAATCACCTCCCACTGGGCCCCATGTCATTGAGGTTCTACCAGCTCAGTACATCACACTGGGAACCAAGTCTCTAGCATGTGACTTTTTGGGGTTTGCATTCAAACCCTAGCACAGCCAAATGTCTGGAGATGGCCAAGCGAGGTTGGTACAGTAGTATCTCCTGCTGCATTGGTCTTTTCATCCCGCCATCATTAGTCACTGGTTTTGTCTCTCTGGTGACTTTCTGTCCAGGCTGGTGGCTCCTCCTTCAGTTCCAGGCCTGCTTTCCAAGCTGCAAGAGGACAGTAGTGATGGGGGCAAAGGAGGCTGACAACTCCAGGCACTCAGAGTGTTCCCAGTGCATTTGGAGGAGAAAACCTTAGGTCAAGAGGTAGCCTTCCTCACCCCGTACCTCCAAACTCCTTTGCCTCACCCCCAGTGAGTACAGCCTCTGAGCTGTATGGAAGGGGCTGACTTGGCCGAGGCCTCACAGCCTGTGTTGGCCAGCGGTCAGACCAGCAGCCATTTGGGCAGACTCGGGACAGTATCTTTCCCACTGCTGCCCAAGGCCTCCGGGCAGCAAGCATGATGAGAGCTACAGGTAAGCACTGGCAATTTTCTGTAGGGGGCTGGGCCACGCTCCCACCCCTCAGCACCCATGTTGTGCTTGGGATCAACCCTTAGCTTCCTCCCAACACACAGCTGCACATCACTGTAAATATGGTGGTTCCCGAATGCAGGGACCTCAGCAAAGAGTCCCTTGAGAATGACAGCCCACTCTGTGAGGTGAACATGCTTGCTCTTTATCACGAGACATATGGCACCTGCTGCTGCAGCTGCAATGAAAGTGCAAGGTCATCCAACCTCATTAACTTCCTACGAGTTTCTCCTCCGAGTGCAATTGGTGAGGTCAGGGCACCATGTCTTACCCTCCAGGGTAGACCAGGATGAGTGTGGGAGTTGTAGGTGGGGAGGGCATAGAAGTTCCCCATGCAGACCCCAACTGCGTGTTATGCATGACCTGGGTATCTTTCTTCAAATGTTGTGGGTCTGTTTGCCTTAGAATAAAGAAGGTGGCATAGTACTGGAGAGAACCACGAACTCACAATCTGGATTTGGCCCCTGGATCAGGACTCCAGGAAGAGAAAAGCAGCTTAAGCATTTTCCCAGAAATGGGAAGTTAAGCAGAAAGTAGTGACTACAATGATAATACCTGATTTATCTTGTTCCTTTCTTTTAAGAGCTCAGAGTGCTTCTCAGACATTATCTCATTAATTTGCAAATCATTCCTGGGAGTTAGGTAGGAATGAAGCCAGACAAAAGTTTCTAGCTCACCACTTTACAGCATCCTCTCCAAGTCAGCACACCTTCTGGGCAGACACACATTATTATTCAGTTCCTACGCAGGAAGATCAATTTGCAGATTCTTGTTGACCTTAAAGGAGCACCCATCTCTCAAAAGGTAAGTTACTGTCAGAAAAGATTTTCTCCCTGATTTCTTGACAAAAGAAAATGAAATGTGTTGTTTTACTCCTAGAGTGAAACTGGAAAATGAGCAAAATTTAAAATTGTTCACCTACATAGTCGACGCAAATGTGAGCTTTCTTTCTCGGCTTGCGGTAGCAATTGGAGTGAAATTGTCCTTTGAGCAATAAGCTATAAAATCATCTTAAAGTCAGATATGTGCAAAGTCACTTAGATACAAAAACTGAGGCACAAGCCAACATGATCTGACTACCCCAATTGAATGCATCTCCAGGTCTGAAGAAAAAATATGCCAACTGCAAAGAAAATCATGGCAAGCCGTATTTTCCAGCCACCAAGTATCACTGTGCAGTTGGAATAAAGACTGGGTCCATGCATTGCCAGTATTTGGCCCCATGCCAAAGAAGTTGGCCGCTGCCCTCTAGTCTAAACCCTATCCTTCCACTCAGGCCACAGTTCTTTCAAGCATTTACTCTGAGTGTTTCATGCACTGTCTTTGGCTCTAGATACACAGTGGTGAATGGTGGAGAAAGGGTCCCGCCTCATACCCATCCAGGGTAGGTCCTTTAACAAGTTGCCCTACCTGGCCTTGTATTCCACGCCCCACTGCAGGGAGGGCTGGGACACAAAGCCAGAGCCCTTTCTTTGGATTACGGCATCTCTGGGGATCCTTCTGACAGGTCTCCGTGCCCAACCCAGGTAAGTTCTCCCTCTCAGATTTGCTTGGCAGGTCATACAGAGTTGTTCTACCTTGGGCCATCCTGGTTGAATGTGTGGCAACCAATGCTGCCCCCAAAAGTGACCCAAATGGGGTTTAACATCCTCACCCCTCACAGTAGTCACAAACCTAGGGCAGTGACAGCAAGCATTTATGTCTTTCTTTCTTTCTAGATTTATTTGAAAGGTAGAGTTAGAGAGTTAGAGAGAGAGAGAAAAGAAGACAGAGAGAGACAGAGAGAGAGAGGAGACAGAAAGAGAGAGATCTTCCCTAAACTATTTTTGTTTTTTGTTTTGTTTTGTTTTGTTTTGACAGGCAGAGTGAACAGTGAGAGAGAGAGAGAGAGAGAGAGAGAGAAAGGTCTTCCCTTTGCCATTGGTTCACCCTCCAATGGCCGCCATGGCTGGCGCGCTGATCCGATGGCAGGAGCCAGGTACTTCTCCTGGTCTCCCATGGGGTGCAGGGCCCAAGCACTTGGGCCATCCTCCACTGCACTCCTGGGCCACAGCAGAGAGCTGGCCTAGAAGAGGGGCAACCGGGACAGAATCTGGCACCCTGACCAGGACTAGAACCCGGTGTGCCGGCGTCACAAGGCGGAGGATTAGCCTAGTAAGCCGCGGCGCCGGCGTCCTAAACTGTTTCACTTCCCAAATAGCTGCAGTGGTTGGGGGTTGGGGCTGGGCCCGGCCCAAGCCAGGAGCCAGGAGCTTTCCTTGGTCTCCCACATGGGTATGGGGGCCCAAGAACTAGGGCCATCCTCTACTGCCTTCCCAGTCACATGAGCAGGGAGCTTCACTGAAAGTGGAGCTGCCAGGACTCAAACCAGTACCTATATGGGATGCCAGCACAGCATGTGGCGGCTTTATCCACTACGCCACAACGCTGTCCCCCAACACAATTTCTGTAAGAAAAAGGATAGGAAGAGGGCATTGGTATTGGCTGAATGCCAGGCAGTGTAGTGAAAAAAGTGGTTTTGATGTCACTGCACATGAAAACACCAATTTCTTCTTCTTCTTCCTCTTCTTCTTCTTCCTCTTCTTCTTCTTTTCGGCCTTACACATTCATCTTCTCTCTTTTTTTTCTTTTTTTATATTAGAGTTTATGTTTTTTTATTTCATGAATGCATTTTTACACAGATACAACTTTAGGAACACAGTGGTTCTTTCGCCCATGGCCCCCTTCTCTTCCCAGCTATTCCTCCCTGTCTTTCTCCCTTTCTTCCACCCCCCCTTTATATCAAGTCTTAAGAGAAGCCTTCCCTGACACCCCGTTGTCCTCCTTCTCAGCGACCTGCCCTTCTTCACTACTTCAGGTGTCCTATGTGTGCCTGTGTGTGTGCACACGCGCCTTTGTGCATGGCTGCCTGGACACTAGACCAGAAGCCTCTGGAGGGGTGGAAAAGTGCCTTTCAATAGTGACGCACATCCAGTTCCAGCTTAATGCCTGGCCCAGGAAACACACGCACTCAATATTTAGGAGATGGGTGGGGGAAGTAATGAGGGGTGTGGGGTCAAGGATTGGATTTGAACCCTGACCTGCCGCTTAGTATCCTTAGTATCCTTAGTGGCCTTCAATCTCCCCGTGCCTCAATTTCCTCATCAGTAAAATGGGCACTTTAATAGCCCCTGTATTTGTATTTTTGTGTTAGCCTGGTCTTTAAATGAACCACTTCATGAAGGACTCTTAGGTAAATCTGTGGCTTGTGGCACATACTCAATAAACGTAAGCCATTGTTGTTGCTAGCTTGGATCTGGGGGTATAGTGTGTAGAGCGCTCTGACACCGTGTGACTGCAATAGTTCTGATTTGAGAAGGACAAACTGTGCAGGCGCGCTACTGAGCATTTTTCCCTGCTGCGCTCCGAGTGCATTTTGTTTGGTTTACGTTTCCATCCACTGTGACCACCCTGGAGAGAAGTGAGAACCTCCAACTCTTGGGTTTCCCAGTGGCACCCCCTGCTGGCCTCACTGCAGGAAGCAGAGAGGCAGATGTGGGAAATGTGTGGCTTTCAAGGTATTGCTTCGAGCAGCGCCATGGCCATAGCCAAGTAGTCTGAGTAGGGACAAGGCCCAGTGACTAAAGGTTCATCCAAGGCCCCTCCACAGAGGACAGCTGCTGTTGCACACACACCGAGTCCATGACAGGACTATCTCACACACACACACACACACACAGGCAATGCTTTTTTGAAAAAGGTAAATGTTAATATTAAGGAAGATGAATTCAAGTATAGGCAAAGTTTAAATTCTTGACTTGAGAGGCAATAGTATTTTTTTATTATGAAGTTTACCTAGCATAGAGGCCACTGATTCTTTTTCTTTTTTTATGATATATTTACTCATTTATTTATTTGAAAGGCAGAGTTACAGAGAGACAGAGAGTGGTCTTCCATCTGCCAGTTCACTCCCTCATATACCACAGTGCCCAGGGCTGGACCAGGCCAAAGCCAGGAGCCAGGAGCTTCTTCTGGGTCTCCCACATGGGTGGAGGGGCCCAAGCACTTGGGCCATCTGCTACTATTTTTCAGGCCATCAGCAGGGAGCTGGATTGGAAGTGGAGCAGCCAGGACTCAAACCGGTGCCCATATGGGATGTCAGCATCACAGGCGAAGGCTTAACCTGCTATGCCACAGCGCCAGCCCCAGCCACTGATTCTTAACTGAGCATCACATAGGATGGAAGTCATCCAGCTAATGCTTGACAAGAAGGTCCTGGACGCGGGGGCTCAGCAGAATCCTAGGATGTGTGTGCAGGGAGTGGACTGTGAAGGGGAATGGATGCCTTCAAGGGGGCTCTCTCTTCACTTTCCTTTCCTTTTCTTTTCCTTGATTTTATCATAGGCTGTCTCGTTATTCTCCTTGTAGGAAGATGCTGGAGCTACATGGAGAAGCCATTTAGTTTGAGCTGAGGAAGGAGACAGAGCTGAGCCGGATGCGTGGTGGGCAGCACCAAGCAGAGAGTGTTAGGAACACACAGGCGGATGAAAGAACCTTGGAGAAAACACAAGGCTGGCCTTGTCTCAATCTGTCTCTCCCACTGCAAAGCTCCTTGGGCCCCACCAACACCCTACCTCCTTTCGCCATCCCATTCACTCCCTTATTGTGCAGACTGCCCCCCCTCCACAGTCTCTTGTATGAGTCTTTGAATTTTTTTCTCTTATTAATAAAGGGAGGAAAAGTCATGTCTCTAGATCAGAATCAGAAAACTATGGTCCATGAGCCAAATCCAGTCTGAAGTCTGTGTTTGCAAATCAAGTTTTACTGGGACACATCCATGGTCATTTGTTGACCTTTTGTCTATGACTCCTTTTCTGCTCGAAGGGCAGAGTCCAGAGTTAAACTGAATGGCTTCTCAGAAGCCCACCACATTTGTCTGGCCCTCCACAGAAAATATTGGCTGGCCTTGCTTTCCATCCTCCTGGTCTCTCAATGTTGGACGGATGATGCCTGTTGTGGTACAGTTATCTGAGTCCCTCCCTCTTATGCCAAAACACAGTTGAAGGCAATATCTTTTTCTTTCTGTCCCAAAGGTGACATTGCTTGAAAATTATAAAACCAAATGACCAAATTAAACCAATGAAGTCTGCAGAGAGTCCCAGTTTATTGTGCCCTCACCGTGTATCAAGCACTGTCCTAGCGGATGAACATATTGAAAACTCAGTCTCTACCCTGGACAAACTCACAGATCAAGAACCAGCTCAGGCTGGCACTGCGGCTCAATAGGCTAATCCTCCGCCTGCGGCGCCGGCACCCCGGGTTCTAGTCCCAGTAGGGGCGCCGGATTCTGTCCGGGTTGCCCCTCTTCCAGGCCAGCTCTCTGCTGTGGCCCGGGAGTGCAGTGGAGGATGGCCCAAGTGCTTGGGCCCTACACTCGCATGGGAGACCAGGAGAAGCACCTGGCTCCTGGCTTCAGATAGTGTGGTGCGCCAGCCGTGGCGGCCATTGGAGGGTGAACCAATGGCAAAGGAAGACCTTTCTCTCTGTATCTCTCTCACTGTCCACTCTGTCAAAAAAAAAAAAAAAAACCAGCTCAGTTAAACTCCTTGAATGGCCAAACTGAGAAAAAAGTATGTGCAGGGAAACAAAGGCAGGAATGAATGTCTTAGTTTTAGGAAGCTTAAATTAGTGAAAAAGACCCTATTGCTGGGGGAAGGAAGGAAGAAGTAGAGAGTCGAGTGCCAGCTGGAGCAGCACTATCCAAGCCTTATTATTTTTTATTTCTCGCCCTCTTAGCTAACGACCCAAGAAATCGAGCCTTAATTTAAATTGTTGGGTAGAAAACATGGAAAAAGGCAAAGAGCAATGAAATTTCCTGCACCAACCCTAGAGGAATAGATTCTGATCTCCCTTTTAATCTGAGAAGATAGGAGGACCTCTGTGGCAGATTCCAAGCTCCTGGGCACTTGTACTTACATCACAAAGGGCAAAAGATGACTCATTCCTTCAGTGGTCATCACCATGATGAAAATAGCAGCTACCATCAATTTAGCCCTGTGCCCAGACCCTGTCCTAGATGCTACACATGCACTCAATTCACCTCATCTTCATAAAAACCATGACACCAGCCCTGTTATTCTCATTTTAAAGACAGTGAGAGACCAAGTAGAGTGAGGGTCACCAGTCTCCTTGAGTCACACTTTATTAAGGAAGAGAGCTAGCACTCCCTTCTTTAATGAGATAGATATAATTCAGAACTCTGCCATCCTCACTACATAACCCAGACCACCTGGAGCCTCAGCAAGCATTCAATGTCCGTGATATCCCACTTGCAGTGATCTCTCGTGCTGTTCACGTCCCTCTTCTTTGTTGGCAAAGAACTTCTTTGTTGTGATAGAATGAAACTCCCTTGTCATTGTGTGGGATCATACAACTGATGCTGGCAAATGAATTGTGGAAGTTGACCATGAGAACAATTGACTGCTAGTAGGAGCGTATGAATAGCTCTACTTCCTGACAGGATGGCGATTGGCAGTGCTCTTGAAGTAGCTACTACATCAGTTTTTCATGTAGGGGACTAAGAAATGCAGAGACTCCTGTCAATCCGTAATGAACACATAGTATAGCAAAGGGATTGATTTTTGTTGTTGGAATAAAGCCACAAAGACTTGCAGTTGCTAGTTAGCATAGTAAAACTTGGGCTATCTTGACAGAAATGGAAATTGGAACTTACGCATATGTCATTTCTGTAACAAACCACCCCTCAGGCCCTCATAAATATGAAATTTGGTCTCAGGGACTCAGCAATTAGCAATAAAAACACTGTTATCAAAGACTGAACTAAAGGCATGGCACTCTGTGCACGGGCAGACACTCAGCAGACTAATAATGGACTCACTCACATGGAAGCTTCTTGAGGGACCTGGTGTCGCTCCCCCATTCGTGGAGGAATGACACTGGACCCTGTGCTGTTCTTTTGTCTGCTCGGCCCTTCCCGGGTTTGCTGCTGGTTCTTCCCGGGTTGACTGCCGACCCCTCCACCTCCGTGGAAGGGCGGCACCCCCGCCACTTTCCCCGCTTCCGCAGAGGAGCGGCACACCGCCGGCCAGCTCTCTCGGGGACTGCTCAGATGTTCCTTCAGATGTTCCTGGTGCATGTTGTCTCTCTCCTCCTTTATAGTCCTCTTCCGCCAATCCCAACTCTGCTACCCACACGCCGAGTACGCTGCTCTCCTCCAATCAGGAGCAGGATCAGCTCCTGCAGTTTATCAGTCAAGTTGGCGAGAGGCAGCTGCGTAGAAATTTACTCCTCCCCAGCACCATATTGTGGGAGAGCAGATGCATAGAATAAGTCTTAATTCCAGTAACTTAGTCTAGTCTCAGTTGCTCCCCACACCTGGAAGTCCTGGGGAGCAAAATTCACAACCACAGCAACTTAGATGAAAGAAATAACCAGGCTTCTCCTTCTGGCCACAAGAGAGTAAGCGGGGTCAGAATTCCCCTTCCATTCTAAGCAACTGAGGAGCAAAACAAAAGGCACAAAACCAATGCAGGACTGAAGTGAGCAAACAAATGGACTAAGTCCTGTGATGGGCCTGGAATTTGACACTTTCAGAGAGCTGCAGAAAGGAGATGTGAAGAGAACCAGAAGTTCAAGGTGGATGAGTGGCTAGATTGTAAGGGCAGAGAACTGGGGAAAATGCAGATAAACAGAGAGAAACTTCAGACATCTGCATGGATTTGAATCTCCTGCAGAATCCTAGCTACACAAGCATTTCATGAAACTCCATGAGGTTAGATAAAGAACCAGTAGGAAGTTGTGAGCTGAGTAATTCTCAGGGCTGGTGCAAGACTGGGAGACAGTTGAGTTCTGATCAGTGGAGAGTCCTTGTTGAACACCAGAGTATTCAACAGAGAATCCAGAAGCATCACAACTCAGCAACCAGGCTAACCTATGTCATAGTAAAGACTCTTGTAAGGTTGTACAAAACACAACCTCCAAAGGAACATGGTCATCCTCAAGTAACTAAATTATCTGATAGAACAAAGTGTGACCCCTTTGGAAGGAAAAAATACAAAATACAATATTCAACAAGGTAACATTCAAAATATCCAGTATGTAATAAGCATTACTGGATATGCAAAAAAGCAGCAAAATATGACACATTACCAGAAGAAAAGTCAGCCAATAGAAAGAGACTCAGATATGAAATTGATGATGTAACAGTAGACATGGAATTTTATATAACAACTATAAGCATGCTGTTTTTTGAAGAAAAGTTTCATTTCGATCAAGTGACTGAACCAGGAACCAGCAACCTCCCAATCAATGAAAGTCCGGATCCATATGTCTTAATTTGTGAATTCCACCAAACAAAAGATTAATACCAATTCTTTCTAAACACTTTAAATACTGAGGAGGGAACACTTTCTAACACATACTAAAGGCCAGTAGTACACTGACACAAAAGCCAGTCAAGGGTACTACAAGAAAATAATATTGAAGAGCCATAGACTTAATGAACATACATGTCAAAAATTCTCAAGAAAATTCTAGAAAACTTAATCCAAGGGCCTAGAGAAAAGATTACAACATAACCAAGTGGAATTTAGTTCATAAATTTAAGATTGCTTAACATACAAAAATCAATCCATATAGGATACCATATTAATTAAATCAGACAGAAACTACTCTATTATGTTAATAGAGGCAGAAAAGTATTTTACAACTACTCTATCATATTTATGGATATAGGCAAAGTATTTTACAAAATCTAGCAGCTTTTCATGGTATAAAGAAAAACAGGGATAGATAGGGACTTCCTCAACTTGACAAAGTAAACTAATGACAATTCCACACACGCCCAGTAAAGTGAAAAAGGACACACAGAATGGAAGAAAATCGCTTCAAATCATATTTGGAAAAGGAAATGATATACAGAATATATAAAGATGCATTATAACAGAAAATGTTTTAGGAATTAGGAAGGTTAAAGAGTACTACGAGGAGCCAAAGAGACAGCTCTAGTACTTGCATCAGCAAGTACTAGATGTGGATTTGAAGAAAACACCTGGGGCCCCATGTGGAGGTGGGAGGGAAAGAGCAAGTTGCCACTGATGAGAAGAGACAAAACAACAACAACAAAGATCAAGAACTTGATGGGATTCTGGTTCAAAACTAAAAAGCCATAAAAGACACCCCTGGGACTCTGTGGAACTTTTGAATAAGGATTAGGTGTTCAATGTTATTCTAAGTCATGGTATTGTGGGAGAAAGGCCTTGTTCTTAGAAGATGCCTGCTGAACTAGTTGGGACTTAAGCTTCATGATATCTACAATTTATTCCCAAAATCTAATGACAATAAAAGTCGGCAAACTCAAAAGGCTTCCATAGCCTTGGCACCTGATGACTAGAGCCTAGGGAGATTACTGACACCATAAACAAGAGTGTCAAATTGTTAAGTCAACAACAGGAGTCACTGTGGACTTCCTTCTCATGTGGGATCTGTCCTTAATGTGTTGTCCAATGTGAAGTAATGCTATACCTAGTACTGAAACAGTATTTTACACTTTGTGTTTTTGTGTGGGTGCAAACTGATGAAATCTTTACTTAATACATACTAAATCAATCTTCTGTATATAAAGATAATTGAAAATGAATCTTGATGTGAATGGAATGGGAAAGGGAGTGGGAGATGGGAGGGGTGCGAGTGGGAGGGAAATTATGGGGGGTGGGGAGCCATTGTAATCCATAAACTGTACTTTGGAAATTTATATTTACTAAATAAAAAAGTTTAATTTATGTTTAATTAATATATAAATATTAACATTTATTAATTAGTATACATAATATATTAATATTTAATATATTCATGGTAAATTAAAAAATTCATATCCATATAGAAGATTTATAAGTATTTATTATCCTTTTAATATCTCTGTGTGCACAAAATGTTTTGAAAAGGTGATGAAAAACTTTAGTGTCTCCCTTAGGTGTTAAATAATTCTGAAACAATATGGCAAACCCAATGGCTTTCCCTCCAGCACACTGAAGCTGCTCAGTGAGGCCTGCTGACTGCAGGACGTGTTAATTTAGTGATGTGCAAGTGACAACTGCTCACAGGACTAGTGTTGCTGAGAAATACATGCCCCGTGTGCATTGAGGCCTCAGAAAACTGCGAAAGCAAACACACTTTTCATCTGGACATGACTTTGTTGTGTATGTATATTTTAAAAATTGTTTTAAAATCAAAGGTTTTTCATATATCCCATTTCTAATGAAGGAGAAGCATCTCATTTGTAACACTTTTTTAAAAAATGGAAAGGTTAAGATTATTTTAAGAGATTTTAGGGCAATTATGAGAACTATGCAGCAACTTTGTGACTGAATAGTTTGGTATGTGTTTCACATTGTGGTTTGGTAAATACAGAACTATAGTATTTAGCATCATATTTTTACAGTTTTGTAATTGCATTATTCTATTCTACAGCCAAGAAGAAAATTAGCAAATCATTTCTCATCCCAATTTTTCCTAAGAGAAAGAATACAATGACAGTGAACCTTTGTAGTAAATTAATATGAATCTGAAATTCAAATGAATATGACAAGTATGTCTTCCTGGCTTTGCAAGACCCTTGCTGTACAGTTTGAACAAAATTCTCCATCAAGTTTTTTCCTCTCTTTTTCCTCTTTTCTCTCTTCTTTCCTCTTTTCAAATCACAGTTCTCACTGTCTCATTCAAATTCAGTCTCTTGGAAACATCTTCAACAATGGGGATGGGCCAGATAAAAGTGGTTAAATCTGTCTTATTGGAAAAGATTAGAGGGGCTGGCGCTGTGGCGCAGTGGGTTAAAGCCCTGGCCTGAAGCGCCGGCATCCCATATGGGCACTGGTTCTAGTCCTGGCTGCTCCTCTTCAGATCCAGCTCTCTGCTATGGCCTGGAAAAGCAGTTCAAGATGGCCCAAGTGCTTGGGCCCGTGTACCTGCGTGGGAGACCCAGGAGAAGCTCCTAGCTCCTGGCTCCTGGCTTCGGATCGGCACAGCTCCAGCCGTTGTGGCCATCTGGGGAGTGAACCAGCGGATGGAAGACCTCTCTCTATCTCTCTACCTCTCAGTGTAACTAAGTCTTTCAAATAAATAAAATAAACCTTTAAAAAAAGTTTTTTTAAAAATGAAAAGATTAGGGCGGCGCTGCGGCTCAATAGGCTAATCCTCCGCCTGCGGCGCCGGCCCACGGGGTTCTAGTCCCTGTCGGGGCGCCAGATTCTGTCCCAGTTGCTCCTCTTCCAGGCCAGCTCTCTGCTATGGCCCGGGAGTGCAGTGGAGGATGGCCCAAGTGCTTGGGTCCTGCACCCGCATGGGAGACCAGGATGGAAGCACCTGGCTCCTGGCTTCAGATCAGCGCTGTGCACCGGCCGCAGCACACCGGCCGCAGCACACCAGCCACGGCGGCCATCGGAGGGTGAACCAACGGCAAAAGGAAGAAAAAAAAAAGATTAGAAAATGAAGTATTTCTGGAAGATCAAAGACAGATGAGACTCAGGACACACAGACTTCAACAAGCACAAGTTAATTGATCGCTGAACTCTCAGCCACACGGACCCTTTTCAGCTCTGCAGTTACAGAGCAGTGCTTTGCTCCATTCTCTTCCTCTGGATTCTCTGTTCTGCCTTTTCATCCCCTCTTCACTGTCCTATTGTCTCTCAGTTCAATACACATAACAGGTTGCATATTGACATTCACGCTGCAACCGCCTGTACCATCTGTTATATCATGGGTTCTAAAGTCTCAGACCCTTTCTCTTAACTCTCAAGGCCCTAGATACACTAGATAGATAGATAGATAGATAGATAGATAGATAGATAGATAGATGATAGATAGATAGATAGATAGTAGATAGACTGACTCTCAAGTCATAGTGAGTGAACATCCTAAGAGAGACAGGAGTAAATAATTCTTTGAAACCACATAACATGTCAAATGCAAAGCAAAATGGGTACTAGAGTCATGTGAGCCAGAGAGGAGAGATACAGGGCTCCAAAACTCTGTGTTTCTAGCACGCACAACTTCAGAAATCCTTGAGTGTAACTGTCAGCACACAGACTGTCTTTTCGTAATATCTCACACCTGTAATAGCAACTTCTGATTTATAACCTGGGCCCCAGACATAGCTTGGCAAGTTCCTTCTTGACCCAGAATCATTATTATTAAGTGTCCCTAGGAATGTTTGTGTTTCTCAGGCTGTGCCACTTGGTGAATTCCATGATGATTTGTCAAGGCCTCTCATTCCCCGCCCTCCACAAGACTCTGGCTCGCCATCTGAAGCCATTCATATGACTCAGACCATCCTGGGCCTCACATCTCCTGCAAAAAACATCAGAAGGCTGTACAACGTGGAATAAACCTCATGAGGGCCATCAGGTGAGAATGCATTTTCCTTGGAACACCAGTCCTGAAATAACCTCTTGAGTGTCCGGGTCAGACAATTCCCCTTGGAAGCATCAAACAGATGTTATAACTTGAAAAATAGAAAACCTGGCCTGCCCTCAAGAAGGGACTGAGGAAGTACCGTGTGATCAAGACCACAAAGCCACAGACGAACTTGCCACCTCCCTTCTCTCCTGCTGTTTTAATTGACACACCAGCAACTAACTGCACAGGGCGAGCATCTTTTCTCTTCCCTTCTCTTAGCTGGGTAGTTAAAGTATTGCTGACACCCCCCAAGGCTCCTCCTGCCACTTCTCTGCTGTCCCCCACAGCTCAACTCCAAGCTCCTGAATGGCTGGAATATCAATACCCAGGACACAGTCCAGTGCTTAATACATAACAGACACTCAATAGTAGAGATTGAGTGAATGAATGTTGGGCCTTCTGGTGGAATGTAGACTTTAAGAAAGATCACTGTGTTCAGACACTCGTGTACATTGTTTCATTTAATGCTAACAATAACTCTGCAAACTGCCAAGTGCCTTCATCCCTGGGTGGCAGAGGAAGCTATTCAAAGGGAAAGAAGTTGACACATTACCATCATCATGCACAGAGAACAGCAGAGTCCCATCTCTCTTTTTTTTTTATTTATTTATTTTTGACAGGCAGAGTGGACAGTGAGAGAGAGAGAGACAGAGGGAAAGGTCTTCCTTTTACCGTTGGTTCACTCTCCAATGGCTGCCACGGCCAGCGTGCTGCGACCGGCACACTGCGCTGATCCGAAGCCAGGAGCCAGGTACTTATCCTGGTCTCCCATGGGGTGCAGGGCCCAAGCACTTGGGCCATCCTCCACTGCACTCCCGGGCCATAGTAGAGAGCTGGCCTGGAAGAGGAGCAACCGGGACAGAATCCGGCGCCCCGACCGGGACTAGAACCTGGGGTGCCGGCGCCACAGGCGGAGGATTAGCCTATTGAGCCACGGCGCCGGCCAAGTCCCATCTCTCTTGTATCCACACTGTCCGTGCCTTATCCTCAAGGATCGCAAAGGCGCATGTGAGACCAAATGTCCAAGAGCTATGACAAATGCCAGAATCATTCTTCATTCCGATTTCCATGAGGCTGTAGTGGAGTGAATTGCTAATGGGGGAGAGAAGGAAAGAAATGTAAGAAAGGTTAAATCTGGTTGTGAGAGACAAGGGAATGAGAGAAGGTGGCAAAAGCCCACCATCAGCAAAGCCCTGGAAGATCCTGCTTAGGAAAACACAAATTTCCGCACCAGGGAGGCAGGTGCTGCCTAAGGAGCCAGGCAGGAGGCCTCAAGGCTCCAGCTGATGGCAATAGAGAGGCTTCCAGGAGGGAGTAAGCTAATCCGCCTCATGATTCAGAACAGTGTTCCTCGCTGCAATGTGGAGTGAGACAGAAAATGGAGGATTTGGGTTAGAACTGGAAGGAAAGATGATGGATTAGGAAGAGTGAAGGGCAGTGGAGAATGAGATGAGCAGAGGTTTGTGACGAAACGACTCTGCTCCACGGATGAATAAAGTGGCATAGGCAGTCGACGTTTCTGGAGGAATCACTGACGTACCACGTCTGGGCCCTGTGACTCAGCAAAGGAAGATTACCAGAGGCCTCAGGGGTCCACAGAGAGTCATCATTCCCAGTGCCATTCATTACTGCAGATAAGCCCTGGTGTCAGCAGTACTCCACGGCTTCTTGCTCCTGGGCTGATGATTGTGTGGTACCTTCGAATTAGTCAGGCATACAGGTTAAAATCGATTAGGTTTGTGAGCTGGAATACCACACCTTCGCCATGCCCCTGTTGTGAGCTCATACCCTACCTGGCCCACCAGCCAATCAGGTTAATTAACCACTCCCCGTTGGAAGTGGGTTAAAAGCCTGGGACATGGTGTGTTTGCTCTTTCTCTTTCCCCTGGCCTCAAGCCAGGAGGGAGGTGGCTATAGCCCTGTGCCTCTAGGGCGCGTGGCCTTTGAGCCACCAGCCCTAGGCTTCCTGGCCTAGATGCTTCTCCACAAGGCTGGTTGCTGGTGCTCAGTATGAACCCAGATTTACCTCTCTCTCTTAGATAAAGCTCTCACTCTTCTATGCATCTTTTTCACTAAATAAAAGCTTAAAATGCACCATGCTGCCTCATTTATTTACGCTGGTATTTAGAATTCTTCTCTAAAACAGTGACTTGATCAGCTCTTGTCCTGACGGTTGATGTACAATGTAATACTTTATCCATTTTAGTATTTTTTTTTTGTTCTAGTACCATTGGTTGAACTCTGTAATTAACACACAATTATTCTTAGGTGTTTAAATTTTAACTGAAAAGTGATCCCTGTTAGGAATTTGGAAAACATTATGCTGAGTGTAAGAAGCCAATCCCAAAGGGACAAATACCACTTGTTCTCCTTGATAGGTGACAACTAACTGAGCACCAAAAAGGAAACCTGTTAAAGTGAAATGTACACTATGAGAAACGGTGACTTGATCAGCCCTCACCCTGACTGTTGATGAGCAACTTGATATGTATCCCTCTTAGTATTTTTGTTTGTTTGTTCTACTTAATACTTTTGGTTGAATACTGTAATCAATACACAATTCTTCTTAAGTGCTGAAACTTAACTGAAAAGTGATCGCTGTTAAATGTAAGAGTGGGAATAAGAGAGGGAAGAGATGTGCAATTCGGGAGATGCTCAAGCTGACTTATCTCAAACGGTAGAGTTAGAAACATACCAGGGGATTCCAATTCAATCCCATCAAGGTGGCATGTACCAATGCCATCTCACTAGTCCCAGTGATCAATTTCTGTTCACAATTGATCATAATGATAGGACTAAGAGTCAAAGGGAGAACATAAACAAGAATAGTGTCTGCAAATACTAGCTGATAGAATAAAAAAGGGAGAGAATGATCCAACATGGGAAGTGAGATACACAGCAGACCCATAGAATGGCAGATGTCCTAAACAGCACTCTGGCCTCAGAATCAGCCCTTAAGGCATGCGGATCCGGCTGAAAAGCCCATGAGACTATTTCAGGCATGGAAAGCCAAGACACTCTGGGGGAAAAAAAAAAAAACCTAAAAGAAAGATCTCTGCGAGTGAGATCCCAGTGGAAAGAATGGGTCATCAAAGAAGGAGGTACCTTTCTCTGAAGGGAGGAGAGAACTTCCACTTTGACCATGGCCTTGTCTAAATATGATCAGAGTCAGTGAACTCAGGGGCCTTCCATAGCCTTGGCAGCTCATGACAAGAGCCTAGGGTGATTACTGATGCCATAAACAAGAGTGTCAATTTGTTAAGTCAACAACAGGAGTCACTGTGCACTTACTCCTCATGTAGGATCTTTGTCCTTAGTGTGCTGTACATTGAGATTTAATGCTATAACTAGTACTCAAACAGTATTTTTCAGTTTGTGTTTCTATGTGGGAGCAAACTATTGAAATCTTTACTTAATGTATGCTAAACTGATCTTCTGTATATAAAGAGAAATGAAAATGAATCTTGATGTGAATGGAAGGGGAGAGGGAGTGGGAAAGAGGAGGGTTGCGGGTGGGAGGAATGTTATGGGGGGGAAGCCATTGTAATCCATAAGCTGCACTTTGGAAATTTATATTCATTAAATAAAAGTTTGGAGAAAAGAAAAAAAGAATTCTTCTCTAAAGAAGAACCCACTCGGGCTTATTAATATTGGGGATTTACTAGTAAGCGTATGGTGATATCGTATGGCACCCCAAATTCCGGTATATGTGGCATCCCAGATGGCACTTCTGGGGAACTCTAAGGGGCCACATTTCTTTATAGATTTTAAGGGGTCATTCCCGCTATCACCTTGTCATCTCATCACAGTTAACCTTGGCTTGACTTAACCAGGAGACATCGAAGAGCAAGAGTAACTGACGCAGTGGTTTTACCTGGCCCAGGTGGCTGGGTGGGGTTCTGTGGAGAGTGTGGGCAGTTGGCCATCCTTTGTATACAATGGCCAGGTGGCCGCTCACAATGTCTTGGTGATGGGTTTTTGTTCTAAGGAGCATGATAGGATGCTTACTTAGGATTTTGAAATGTGAGAAAGAGAAAAGTGTAGGCTTAGCAGGCCCTCAGGGAATTGAAAAAAAGATGAATTTGGTTACATGCAGACTTTTCTGTGCCTCTGGAGCCATATCTCTTTTCAGGACCACCTTGCTGCCCCCAGCATGTGGACTGCTCAGATCAGCAAGGGGCAGTCACTAATGTCCAGTCCAGCTCACTGGACACCCAAGATATTTCACAGTCCTTAGAGTTCCCCTTTGGGATCAACCACAGCACAGAAACCCACTGTAAGGGTCCAGATGAAGTCAGGGACATGGCTTTAGAATGGAGCCAACTGACATAGGAGTGGGCCCTTCCCCAGCATTGCCATGCAGGGTACACGCAGCAACAGCCACATGGTAGTTCTAACCCAGCACGTGCATTGAGACCAAAGACTGCAATGGCGAGACTATGGAATGCAAGAACATCAGAGATGTTGCTGATGGAATGGTCTAGATGATCATTTGGGGAGTCTCTCTGATGCCAGGGCCCAAGAGATAACAGGTAGAGCTTGGCGAATCTAAACAGGAAAGATGCACCTGTTTTGTATGAACTGGTCCTTCTGCATTGCTTTTTTTCATTTGGAAATTCTATGTCTCTTCATAGCTAATACTGACAAGGAGGGGAGGGCTGGGTTACCTGCAGAATAAAATCTTCATGTCACCACACTGTGGCTTAAAGAACAAGTGGTCCAAAGAGAGCTCCTCAAGAAGCCAGGAAAGTGTGGGATGGCCCTGGTTGTATGAACAAGAAAGTCACAGCTAAATGCTAGAAGACATTGCTGGTCTAACTTGCTAAACACAACTCAATGCCACAAAACACAGGACTGAAATCCAGGCT
Source organism: Oryctolagus cuniculus (assembly GCF_964237555.1). Lineage (NCBI taxonomy): Eukaryota > Metazoa > Chordata > Mammalia > Lagomorpha > Leporidae > Oryctolagus > Oryctolagus cuniculus. Next base: position 68,293,075 of record NC_091441.1, read on the forward strand.
GGTGACTCGACAGGCTGCAAAAATGATAGGCCGGGTGATTTATGGACCTGTCACACTCTCAGCAGCTCCCAAGGTTTGCATGGGGCTGAGACCCCGAGAGAACATCACTCATTATCATCCAGTGCAGGTGGGGGCCACCGGCTCTTAGTCCCAACCCCCATCTGCTCACAGACCTTCTTCATGGAGCCTGGCATAGTGCATCACGGTAAACCGATTGCACCTCTCTTTTCTTGAGGTTGACTTTAAATTTGACTCAGAAAATACAGTAAATCAAATGTTTTAAAGACGTGTGTTGGTTTGTTTTTCACCCAGACTTGCTCAATATTAGCAAAACGGACTCATTTTCAAGGAAGATAGTCAATTTCATGGAGTAGTCCATATTAAAATACAGGAATATCACTAAAGTCACATACATTGCAGTACGTGCCTTTTTTTTTTTAAGAGAGAGAAAGAAGATGACAAAGGTCGTTCTTGATTCTTAGAGTAACAAATGTAATCCTATAGGACACAGCAGTGATTCCCTTCACTCTGTGAACGCCTTTTCCCAGTGGCCACATTCCTCCTGAGAATAATCTACCTCAAGCATTCTAGGGAAGATGGAAAATGAGTGGATTGGTGTGCGTTCCAAAAGTTTAATGATTTCAGTGATTTGTGCTTTGACTCCAGAATAGGAAGACATGATGATAATTATATTAATCATTAGGCCAATTAATTCAACATAATTGTCCGCTGTTATACAACTAAAGTACAGCACTTTTCAGTCTAATTGTAACACAATTTTCATAGCAAATGGCTTCAGGTTCCAGCTTAGGATATTAGAGGGAAACGAGGCACGCCTGAGTTCCAGGCATAGTCACAGAGCGCAGGCAGCGAATTTCTGTGAAGGGCAGAACCTCCCAAAGGGCTCCCCCTAGTGACACCTTCTCTAGCACTGCAGAGCCTCCAGCCCCAGAGCCCGGGGACCTGGCTGGGTGCTTCTGGGGTAGGGGGCTCAGGGCTGGAACAGGAAATGGGGCAGGGATAGGGGGAAGGTAATAAGCAGAACTGTCTCCCTCTCCTCTTTTCCAGTCCACTTTACTCTCCTCCTGGCAGGAGCCTGATAAATATTTAGCTGAAAGATTGATCCTAAATGAGAAGTGAATGTGCTTTTTCCTCATTGCACTGTCATTAATCAATTATCTGTAATTATTTATCTAATGCCTTTTGTTCCCTATAGATTTGCAGCTCCACGATGCCAGGAGACCCTCCCTGCTTTGGGGTCATCAGCAAAGACTTTTGCCCAGGTTGTGCTCCTACATTTCAATAAAGAGAGTGTAGGAAAACGAACGAACACATCAGTGAAGACTCTCAGGGAATTTGTTGGTTTTCTTTTGTCATTAGAAAAACTACCCTCTGAGCCTGTTGTCCCATGTGAAGGATGACAAAGCCTTGGACTGTTACATGAATGTGATTCCCATTCATACAAGGGCACTTCAAAAATGTCTGTGGAAAATGGAATTAAAAGATAAGTTTACCTCAGGGTAGTAAACATTTTTGAAATCCGTGCAGTTTTTCACATCATATATTTTTCATGAGCTCTTTGAAGACTCCTCATATCTGTGGATTTTAAAATTTATACCAAAATGAACTTTTAATTCAATTTTCCATGAATTTCTGAAGTTCTCTCCATTTCTCAGGGATGGGACGCACACTGCAGTTATTTGCATGACACTGGGTGACACCGGAAGGGCTGAACATTCAAAGGATGTATTTAGAAATTGAGGTACCTTTCGCCTTTTGGTTCCAGGAATATGCATTTTGCATTGATTTGCAGGGCCTCCCTCCCTGCACCAGCTCAAAGGTGGCCGCTCTTGAAAGTGACAGAATCGCTGTTCTGGGAAGTCAGAAGTTCCCGGAGGACCTCCTGTTGACAACCTTTTACCAAATTTCAACTGTTACTGATGTAGCTCATTTGTTGCTAGAAAGGTTGGACTCTCACCAATCTTGTTAAACTAAGCACATTCCTATGTTCAAACTAAGGTGCTCTGAGAGGTAAGCATCCACTTTGGAGATGTTTGATCCAAGCAAGGAGATGGAGTAAGCTCCTCTGACCTTGCTCAGCTTGGGGGTTGGAAGGGTGGGGTCAAGGCCTTGCAGAGAGGAGCCTGATGGAGACCCCTGAGTCTGGAGAGCACCTCCACTTCTTACCCCACCCACGCCAGTCCCTCCCAGCACCCACACAGTGCCGCAAGAGTGAGAAGTCTGAAGCTGCGGGGTATTCGGGACAAGGCATCGCCTGGGCTTGTTACAAAAAAATAGCACCAACAATTCGGCAAGCCTAATAGGGCTCAGACATTCATATTTTGAAAAGGAATTCAAGGCAAGTTTGAAATGGTTGGAAGCTCTGTTCTGGAGAAATCACCTTCAAACCTGTTGAAGCAGAACCCGTTGTAGGAAATCTGTTTTATTTCCAGTGCACCCAGGCCCACACACAAAACCAGAAACAAAACTTCGCTGACTGAAAATTATCCTTTCTATATATAAAATTGTCTATTTGCTATTACTTTTTACTTCGCTAAACATTTCTTGGTTATGACCCCTTAATGCCTAATGCAACTTGCCTCTAATGCCTCCTTCAGAAAGTTTATTTTAATGAGCAAACTTTTCCCACCCCCATTCAGCATCGTGTGTTAAAGCCATCACTTCCGCTCTTTCCCTGTCATTCAGCCCCCTGAGCCTTTTGGGAACCACTCTGCCAACTGCTCTGCTCAACCGCTCTTCAAGCCAATGCTGTCTTAGTTTCTGCAAGACAACCTCAGTGTTTCTAGATGATGTCATCTTAGCTAACCACCTTTGCATATAGAGTCTGTTGTTGAAAAAAGTGCTATTATGCAGTATATGACTGTACTCCCATCACTTATTAAAGGTACTTCAAAAACTTCATGGACAAATGGAATTAAAATATAAATTAATTTGGGTGTAAAATAAATTTGAAGTCCATACAGTTTTTTTTTTATAATACATATTTTCCAGGAAACTTGAAAACCCTTCATATTTCTAGGTTCTCTGAATCTTTGAATATTTAAGAAGATAAAAATAATGAGACTGTAGAAGTGTGACAGAAAAAAAAAAACATTAAGATAATGTAAGATAATGAAATGATTCCTCATTGTATACCACAGAATACTTGAATGTTAGAGCTTAGAAGGAACCCTAGCGGTGGGTGTTTGGCACAGATGCTACTTTGAACACTCAAATTCTGTATCAAAGTGCCTGGGTTCAATCCCAGCTCTGCCCCTGATTCCAACTTCCTGTCACTTCTGTTCTGAGAGGCAGTGATGATGGCTCAGATAGTTGGGTCCCTTCTCACGTGGGAGACTTGGACTGAGTTCCTGGCTCTCAGCTTCAGCCTTGCCCAACCTGGGCTATTGCAGGTATTTGGGAAATGAACCAAGCGTTGGGAATTCTCTGTGTCTGTCTGTCTCTGTCTCAGTACCTCTAAAATAAATAAGTAAAACTAAATAAATACATGGATTTTAAAAAGAAAGAATCATAGAAATGATTGACTCCGGTAGAATCATGTTCATTTTCTTGTCATTCAGGATACTAACAAAGAGCAGCACATCCAAGTTCTACTGCCACTGACTATCCTCTATAAAACTGTAGGTTCCTTTCTCCCACAATTTGCTGTGAAGTTTTATTATGCTCTGCATGGTAGACTTTTCTATGCACACACAGTGGCTAATCATAAATAAACCAGCTTTATAAAAATGCTGTGGACTAATCTCTGATCCTAATCTTTGACTCAAATGTGTAATTTAGCTTCTTGTTATATTTCAGTCTCTGCCAAGTAATCTTGATAGAGTAAATCTGCAGAACCAGATATGCAGATCTCTGCTAGTTAACTTACTAAATTTGTTTTCACTTTTTTTTTTTTTTACATTTTATTAAACCTAATTTTATTCATGCTTGCTTTGGGGTGGGGAATAGAGCATTCAGTAAAAACATACAGTAAAAACAAAATGTCTTACCATGTACAACTTTTAAACTACAATAATGATGTACCTTAATTACTTCCATGCACACAACTCTAACATTACAGTTTCTTTTTTAAAAATAAACACAATTAAGACTTCTAGGAGCATTTTATAATAAAGTAATTCCTAATTTTTCTTTGTAGATAGATCAAGCACCCCCAAAATACAAATTCCTATACACAGTGAGCATTTTAATTAAGATGAACAGTTAAGTAAATTAAGTTCGTGGACAGCCTTAGGCTAAGCTGACATGTATTCACCTTGGTAGGCAACAAACCATAGTGCCAAATGGAAAAAGTGTATTTGCAAATAAAGTTTTTAAAAGAGCAACAATTAATAACGTTCATGATAGTTTCCATCTTTAAGGACTATTCAACAACATAGCCAGCTAAAAAGAGCTCTTGATTCTAAATGTATAGGTCTTAGACATACTCTTTAACACCAGCCACATAACTAAGAATACAGCAGATATTTAAGATTTATTGGTGTATTCTGAAAAGTTCATTGCACAGATTTTAGTTTTAAAAATGACTAAATAGGAGCTGCCACTGTGGCGTAGTGGGTAAAGCTGCCACCTGAAGTGCTGGTGTCTCATGGGCACCAGTTCAAGTCCTGGCTGCTCCACTTCTTATCCAGCTCTCTACTATGGCCTGGGAAAGCAGTAGAAGATGGCCCAAGTCCTTGGGTCCCTGCACCCACATGGGAGACCCAGAAGAAGCTCCTGGCTCCTGGCTTCGAATCAGCTCAGCTCTGGCTATTGTGGCCAACTGGGGAGTGAACCAGCAGATGGAAGACCTCTCTCTCTCTCTCTCTCTCTCTCTCTCTCTCTCTCCCTTTTTCTCTCTCTCTGCCTCTCTTTCCCTCTGTGTGTAACTCTGACATTCAAATAAATAAATAAATCATAATTATAGGATTAAGTGTCAAAGGGATCACATAAACAAGACTAGTGTCTGCTAATAATAACTGATAGAATTGAAAAGGAGAGAACAATCCAATATGGGAAGCAGGATACACAGCAGACTCATAGAATGGCAGATGCCCTAAACAGCACTCTGGCCTCAGAATCAGCCCTTAAGGCATTCGGATCCGGCTAAAAAGCCCATGAGAATTTCTCAGGCATGGAAAGCCAATGACGGAACTCTCCAGAAGCATTCTGAATGAGAAGTGAAGGAACATGTTTCTATATCAAAGCTACCATTCTAGAAAGCCTTTGACAGCATATGAGCAAAATTTTCCATTGTTTTCATCAGGAAATATTTCTAGAATTGCCATACTATCAGGAGTTTAGTCCATTGATAATATAGTACAGTGTATTTAATTAATTTAGGTCATACTTGCTTTAACATAAAAAGGACCAGCTTCATCAGCTATAAAAGTAATAAATTTCAGTAAGATGAGTCTCATAATTTCCAAATAAATTGTCATAGTTTAGAGTAAACTGATGAAATTAAAGGAGAATACTAGCACTAAAAGCAGAAAATCAGCATTTATTGTTCCCAACATAACCCTCAACTTGGTGTAAAGGAACTACTGACTCAGAACTGAATTTGAACGTTTGTTAATCTGTTGAGCGTGTATGTAAAACTGTACACAATGCCAAATAGGTACAGAGAAAAACCAAACAGCAGTATGCTTTGAATGAGTAATACAAACTTTTCAAAAGAGAAAGATGTACTCATTACAGATGTTACCTGTCTGACTTTATTTAAAATAACAGATTTAATCAAACTAATTAACAAATCCTATGTAAAATCATCCACATTGTATCCCATAAATATATGCAATTATTACTCAAATTTTTTAAATAAATAGAATGGCGCATTTAAAGTTAAGCATTCATTGCCTTCCAACACAATTATCTACAATTTTTCTTTTCTCTAACATATTACAATTATAAATTTGTAAGATCTGCCTTCCAAAAGTCTCTCTTCAGCTTTGAGATTAAGATTCTAAGCACTTGGAAAACCATTCATTTTCATTACTTGACTAAATGGTTTCAAGAGCTCATATAAGCTGGGTCATCAGTTTGGAAGTTGTACAGTAAAAGAAAAGTTAACCACAAAATGCACACTTGCTTTTAAGTTCATAGGGCAGTTTATAAAGGTTACTCTCATACTTACTGCAAATTGAATCACACAAAAGTCAATACATAAAAATATATTGCCTTTGTTCGATAAGGATGTTTTCCCAGTCCACGCCAATTTTTTACACAGACCTCTGCAAAGTCAGCAAATCAACCTGGAATTCAGATCTATGGAGCCTCTATGTCTCTTTTGGGGATGGGGTGAAGGGAACCAAAGCAATAATATGACAGCCTCAATGTTCGGTAATCTAAGAAACTTTTATTTATGTAGCAGAAAGCATAGAGAGGGAGGCATTATAAGAAACTTTGAGGTAACTTCTTTTTGGTTAGTTGCTTGCTTGTTTTCTAATGTAATAATTTAATATCATCTAGTGGAAAAAGGCAATAAATATTCACAATTGTTTTTTTGCCATAAAAATGTGTACTAATATACAATATTGCCATAATTTAAGATTAGTTTATACTGAGAGATTTATCAAAAATTCTAAGATAAATAGCAGAGGAATTGTGTTCTTTATCGAGAGAGAAAGTGTACAGTTACAAAGGTAGCTGTGGGAACGTTCCTCAGGGTTTCAGGAAGCTCCTAGCAACTTGACCACTGGTTTTTGGACAAAATAGCCTAGGCTGTAAACACACGAACTCGTGGCCTGGTGTGGCCCTTGGAAAGTGCACATGCAGCCGCATCCTCGGACGTCACTTCCTGTCCTGCGTCACATTGCAGGGACAGAGACACAAGGAGGCCAGAACTGAGCCCACGGGCCCACTGTCGTATTTCAAATTTCTTCTAGAAGTGTTTTGTCAAAGCCAAGGGCCAGCGTTTGGCATTTTGCATGCCCACATTACCTATTGGGGTGTCTAAATCGAGTCTCAGCTCTCCTGCCAATTCCAGCTTCCTGTTAAAGCACAACCTGGTGGGCAATAAGAGATAGCCCAAGTACTTGGCTCTCTGCCACCCACATGGCTTCTGGCTTCTGCCAGGCTCGGACCTTGTTTTTGTGGGCATTTGGGGAGTGAACCAGCAGGTGGAAGATCCTTCTGTGACTTTCTCTTTATCTCTCTGCTTTTCAAATAAATATAAGTGATTTTTTTTATAAAGAAGTCCAAACTGCCAAGTAAGATCTTTTGTTCTCTGTTTGGTATTGGTTCAGTGTGGAACTTTTGTCCCATTGCTAGTCCATGTGTATGCATTACACAGGCTCAGCTATGGGCTACAATTGCATGTACATGTTTAAAAATGATTGCTGTTGAACAGATATTTAAGCTAAAAATAGTACTGCAGTTGACAAATCATTGAATCTGGAGTCATAACACTTGGGCCCTATGTCTTTTTTTGTAAAAAAGATTTATTTATTTGAGAGGCAAAATCACAGACAAAGAGAGGGAGAGACAGGGAGAAATGTCTTCCATCTACTGGTTTCACTCCCCAAATAGCTCCAACTGCTGGAGCTGGGCTGATCCAAAGCCAAGAGCCAGGAGCTTCCTCTAGGTCTCCCACATGAGTGCAGGGGCCCAAGCACTTGGACCATCTTCTACTGCTTTCCCAGGCCATAATAGAGAGCTGGATCAGAAGAAGAGCATATGGGACACGAAACTGTGCCAATATGGGATGCCAGTGCCACAGGTGGAGGCCCAGCCTACTATGCCACAGTGCTGGCCCTGGGGCCCTAAGTCTTGATTGCCAGGCAGAATAATGTCGCCAAAGATGTCCATGTCCTGCTTCTCAGAACCAGTCACATGTTAGATTAAATGGGGAAGAGGAAAGCAAGTTTGCTAATCAGTGGAACTGAAGATTCTCTGTCTGGTGTTATTCTGTGGGCCCAATGCTATGACAAGGATCCTTGAAAGTAGAGGAGGGAGGCCAAAGGAGAGTCAGATAGAAAAGTGACAGTGAGCAGGATCAGAGTGGTGCCAGGCTGCTCCATGGCAGGTGGAAGAGCAGCCACAAAACATGGAAGGCAGGCAGCTTCTAGAACAGACAAGGAGAGGATCCCCAGTTAGGATGCAGCCCTGCTTTTGCCTGATTTTAGGTCATGGAGACCCGGAGTTGACTTCTGAACTACCCTTATGTTTGCCTTAAGCCTCTGAGTTTGTGGTGATTTGTTATAGCAGCAGTAAGAATCTAGGACAAGCAGCAAGTCTGCTTTCTCGAAACAAAAGTTACAAAATCTCTTTGCCATCCTCCCATTCTATTATCTATCAAATAAATAGGTTGCATTAGGGCCCTTGGAGCTTTGTAAACAACAAACCTCATGAAATATTTACAACCTTCAGTTGGTAGGACCAAATACGCCACAGAGGAGCAGTGTGCTTCTGTTTCCAGTAAGGCCAAGAGAAGGAAGCTTTGAAACACTGTAAAGGTGCTGATGAGAGAGTAACCACGCTGGTGGGCTGGTGTCAAGGCAAGCGCCTTGGCATGCTGCACTTGTTGATGTGGCCTGAATGCTTGTGCCCTCACCCCTAAGTCATGATTCACACTCCTAAACCCCAAGGTGATAGCTTTAGGAGGCGGGACCTCTGGGAAGTGATTGGGGCATGAAGGCAAGGCCCTCACAAAGGGATTCCTGGTCTTATAAAAGAGACCTGAGACCTATCTTCTTACCTTGTTACAGGTAAGGAGACAGTAAAGAATCAGAAAAAAGGCAGGAGGAAATGTGTCGCCACCCCTGCCCCCCACCACTTGGCATCCCAAGGGTTGCCTCTAAAACCTCTTCCCAAGGCTGACAACTGAAAGCTGGAAATGTAGCAAAGCCACCACCCATAACTGTTGTGGCCAAAAATATCCAACATTGCTGCTGACTATGTCCCTGCAACAACCTCTACCCTATTATAACATCACTATAATAAAATTATCATGGCTGTCATTGCCACTCCCCTCCCTGACCTGAGGACATAACACTTCTGAGACATCTTACAAAGGCCAGAAATTGGGCAGTCACTGAGTTCCTGGATATTTCCACCTTTTGTGAGAAAACTCTGCCCACAGCACCACCCATGTGCCTTCAGGTCACATAAAGTGACAAGCGCTCACCTCACGGGTTGCAGCTCACTCTGGAGCATGCTTGTGCTCTCAGTACGTACTTTGGCTTTGCTGCTAACTCTCATTCCTCTGCTAGCCTTCATCTATGTCTTGTCCCTGAATTCCCTCTTGTACTGGAGATAAGAACCTGGATGTTTTGCCCACCTTCCTCCCTCACACCCAGACTGCCATGTGAGATTGCAGCAAAATGATGATCTGCAAACCAGAAGGCAAGTCCTTGGCAGACACCGAATCTGCTGGGACCTTGATCTTTGGCTTCTCAATGTCTAAAACTGTGAGAAGTAAATGCCTGCTGTTCACAAACCACTCAGATTGTGGCGTTTTTGTTTAGAGGCCCAACTACACTGAGTCATTCATAATATTCAGCATCATTGAGTGCTTACTGTGTACTACCCTTTCAATAACCTTACCAGTACAGATAAACATTGTTCACACTGTATGTTATGAAAACTTGGTCCTGTTTATTTTTCTGTCCTGCATCATATATTTGCTATGTCTCTGAGCCGCAATTTGAACCCAAGTATCTGCATATTGAACCTACATCCCAATCACTCCATGATTCTGCTTGGCCAGCAGTTTATGCATTCACCAAATAATGTTTCAACCAACAAATACTTAATCACTACCCACTGTGTGCCTGCCACTATTTCAAGTATGAGAAATACAGCAATAAGGAGGAGGAGGAGGAGGAGGAGGAGGAGGAAGGGGAAGAGGAAGAGGAGGAGAAGGAGGAGGAGAATCAACCTCTAAGTTTTTAAAGAGCTACTATAGTAGCAATTGAGATGCTCAAGAAGTGCTTGTTATGTGCCACATGTTATGCCAAGGAGCTTCCAAATATTTATTTTTATTCATATTACCATAACAATAATACTAACAAATATTAACAATTTAGTTTGGGCAATCCAAAACTAGTCCAGGATGGGATCTTAGGATCATCACACTCAAAATCTTGGTCTGATGCATGAGGGCCTTTTCTATGGGGAATGAGTTGTTCTCAGCTTACCATATGGAGAATCTCTGTTTTTGCAAAACCACAAACCATAAGTTTGGCAGCTGTTGAATTTCATCTAAGCCTTAGAGCCTTGGCTTTACTGCTACTTGGAAGTGAGAAAGAAAGAAAAGTGAGATTTTACATACATGAGGCAGATCAAGTTTATTAGTATTTCTATGTTCAAACCATGGTAGAGATGCTACAGTTAGACTCTATGTCGGTTTCTAACCAGGAAAGACATATTCGGCAGAAGTAATTGTGGACCTGGAAAAATCACAACCTTTGCTCTCAATCAACCTTAGCAATGCTAGAAAATTTTGGCTTGTCAAGACTCCACCCTTCATCATAGTTTGTACATTAAATAAAGGTTTTATGCTTAAATGTTACACTACTGTACTATTTATTTATATCAACCTTTATTCCAAAATAATTTGTGGTAACTAAATGTCATAATTTTTAAGGATTTAGTGAGAAACCCATGAAGCATAATTTTAGCAGCTTCTCTGAAAGTGCTTAGCCTTTTTCCTAAAGCATTACAAATTTTCACAAGGGATTATTAAGAATGCATCTAGAATTTTCTCATTCTGCACACCCATGAATCATCAGAACACCACAGTGGAACTTGGTCTCCATTACACTTTTTTTATGCTTTAAAACAATATTTTGACAAATTAGTATAAGTGAGGGGTTTGAGTATGGGAAGAGGAGAAGTATTTTTCTTTTTTAAGTGTTTTATTTATTTCAGTGGCAGACACACACACAGAGGGAGAGAGAGAGAGAGAGAGAGAGAGAGAGAGAGAGAGAGAGAACTGCCATCTGCTGAATCTCTCCCCACATGCCTGTAACAACCAGGGCAGCCTGGGGCAGAACCTACGCCAAGACCTGGGAACCCAATCCAGGTATCCACATGGGTAGCAGGAATCCCACTATCTGAGCCATCATCACTAACTTCCAGGGTCTGCATCAGCAGGATGCTGGAATCATAAGTCAGAGCTGGGAAGTAAAACCAGGTACCCCCAATCCCAGGTACCCCAAACCCCAATGTAGGTGTTGTAACTGCTAGGCTAAATGCCTGCTCCTAGTTAATCAATTACTAACCCAAAGTGTGCATTCACTAATATACCTGAAGAAGAAACACAGGAATACCATGGGTATGTATATTTCTCCTAACTGATGAACTCCTAGCTGAAATTCATTGGTGAATACAACTGAAGCTTTTTACGTGAGAAAAAAAATAATATAGATTATTTGGGGGGTTCCCAACAATAAATTTGCCCCCCAAAATTGTTAGAGATTGTTCTTTGAGACATTACAGATCATGTTTTCAGCTCTGTGTCCTCTCTGCTGGGGCAGGAGCATCCTCTTGCAAAGAAATGATTACTTATGAAAAGAAAACATTTGTATTTTTTTAATAGTCATCTTTCTCTTTTGGAAGTTAATCTGTAAAGTATGTCATGCTATACATGTGCACGCACACACACATATGTATACACACACACGACACCTAAGAATTCCTTTAGATATTCAATAATAGTCAAGTAGGGTTGTAGGGAGTGGGGAGTAGCTAACTTAGATTTACTTTTGGAGAAAAAACACCATCCATTAATGTGGACAGCCCATACTGCTAGTCGAATTAAGAAGAAAATGGTGGCCAGTGCTGTGGCTCACTAGGCTAATCCTCCACCTTGCGGCGCCAGCACACCGGGTTCTAGTCCCGGTCGGGGCACCGGATTCTGTCCCAGTTGCCCCTCTTCCAGGCCAGCTCTCTGCTGTGGCCCGGGAGTGCAGTGGAGGATGGCCCAAGTCCTTGGGCCCTGCACCCCATGGGAGACCAGGAGAAGCACCTGGCTCCTGCCTTCGGATCAGCACAGTGCACCAGCCACAGCATACCGGCCACGGCGTCCATTGGAGGGTGAACCAACGGCAAAGGAAGACCTTTCTCTCTGACTCTCTCTCACTGTCCACTCTGCCTGTCAAAAAATAAAAAAAAAATTAAAAAAAGAAGAAAATGGGAATTAACTTTTGGTTTTTGTCCACATGGAAATCCCTTTAGCATGCTGAGTGTGGTTCAGGGACCGCATTGCAGCCCTGAGGGACATGGGTCTCTTGCTTGCAGGGCTTTTGGTGGCCAAAGCACCACAGTGCCGGGGACGGAGTCATTGGCGGAAGGGAAAGATCTTAGGCAGCAGCCACCATCCTTGTGACAGAAAACGTGAACCCCACAGAAAATCGGACGATATTTAGGAAAATGGTCCAAAGAGTTGGGTAGGGTGAGAAGTATCACTATGCTTCTGAATCTATATATATATGAAATACATGAAATTTGTACACCTTAAATAAAATTTAAAAACAGATAAATCGGTAAATCTTAAAGACAAAGTAAGAATATGTATAAAAAGCAAAGAGTTGTTTCCTCACAACATCTGCTTCCAAAATGTTCGCATACAGCAGATAGTTATAGAAGGAAGCCACTGCTTACCTCACGATCTTTGAGAAGAAGTAAGATTACATTATAAGGTAATGAAGAGGTTTTCAGCTGGAGCACTGAAGTTCAATTTCAGTAACTGTAGACGATCAAGAGGATGAAAAAGCCAAATAGGAGCCTTGTCAGCAATCACAAATCCTCTGCAGAGGACGAAAGAAAGTGCAGCTGTCATCAATTGTTTAATGATGATTTCCTAGCAACTTGAGAAACTTCAGGTTTAGTTTACCTTTTTCTCTAAGTTCTTGTAGACTGCTAATATATTTATTATACAAAGATCTGTACTCACTATATTTGACTTCCATAAAATAATAGTATTTTAATTAATAATAATTGTTTCTTTTTAATGCAAGTGTGATTGATCTAAAATCCACACATGGAATATATACAAGGCCAACAACTCTCCATATAGTTACTTTTAAATGTATTTCCCTAATTAATGTATACCTGAAATGATTCTCGATGAGTAAAATAATGTTTGTATTTTTAAAATTTTGCCCACGTTCATTCTATATCTCAATTTATTTCCTTATCAACCCCTTGATCATGAGCACATTTAATAGGAAGGTATTAAAAATAAGTATTTTGGGGGGCCGGCGCTGTGGTGAGTGGGTTAACGCCCTGGCCTGAAGCGCCAGCATCCCATATGGGTGCTGGTTCTAGTCCTGGCTGCTCCTCTTCCCATCCAGCTCTCTGCTATGGCCTGGGATAGCAGTAGAAGACGGCCCAAGTCCTTGGGCTCCTGCACCCACGTGGGAGACCTGGAAGAAGCTCTTGGCTCCTGGCTTCGGATTGGCGCAGCTCCGGCTGTTGCGGTCATTTGGGGAGTGAACCAACGGATGGAAGATCTTTCTCTCTGTCTCTACCTCTCTCTGTAATTCTGTCTTTCAAATAAATAAAATAAATCTTAAAAAAATAAATAAAAATAAATAAGTATTCTTGTTTTAGGAAGCTCTCCCCCTGCTATGTAATGGAAAATCACAGCAGTTGTCATTTATGGGAACTTCCTGTGTGTGACGGTGGTGTAGGTCAGGAGGCAGCTGGCAAGGAAGAGCTGAAGTTGCCAGTCTCTCCTGCAGCCCTGCCTGCACTGTCCAATCCTCCACTCCCCTTTCTATTCGGCAGAAAGCCTCCGCTCCTACAAAGCTACCACTCAGAACGAGTGTTGGCTGCTGGTCTATCCCCGCAATGACCTTTAGCTCATGATAAAAATCATTATCATACAGTCACCGTGGCTGACACTCCCATTCTCATCTTGCATCTGATGCCAGGACACTTCCAAGGTTTCCAAAATGGGACAAGGAAATCAGCAACCATTCAAGCCTGACCCAAACTCCACCGCTTTGGAGATTCTATTAAACCCCACCCCAGACACTACCCTGTTGTCTCTGGATCATATAAAGGAATAGACCACAACCTTGTTGAGTGCAGGTCATTTTTGAGTAAGCACACACTCCTTTCTGAGTGTGTATTTTTGCCTTGCATGCAAATAAATCTTGCTTCTCTGCTGACTTTCACCTATGTCACATTTTCTAATTCCTTTTTTTTTTGCATTGGAGACAAGAACCCAGCTACCCTATAACAGAAGGAGGTTTCAGAGTCAGCTCCACTAAAATCACCTCCAATTCTTATTTTTCAGGGTCCTGTTCTTTGGGAGACAAAAAACTATGAAACAGGCCAGCGCCGTGGCTCACTAGGCTAATCCTCTGCCTGCGGCACTGGTACTCTGGGTTCTAGTCCCGGTTGGGACACTGGTTCTGTCCTGGTTGCTCCTCTTCCAGGCCAGCTCTCTGCTGTGGCCCAGGAGTGCAGTGAAGGATGGCCCAAGTGCTTGGGCCCTGCATCCCATGGGAGACCAGGAAGAAGCACCTGGTTCCTGGCTTCGGATCAGCGCAGCGCCGGCCATAGCAGCCATTTGGGGGGTGAACCAATGGAAGGAAGACCTTTCTCTCTGTCTCTCTCTCTCTCTGTCTAACTCTGCCTGTCAAAACAAAACAAAACTATGAAACAATCATCCCCACAACTGGCTACAAAAATTCTCTGGGAGTTTGGTAGCATCCGTCACTTTCCCTTGATACAAGACCAGAAACAACCAGAGATCCTGAGTCATTCCCGTCCCCCAAAGAAAGCTGGCTTACATTTAGGCTTCTAATGCCATCCACATCTCCCTGGGCTTCTCATTATCCCCATTCCCCTTTCTTTCCAGAGTCTCATTCCTTGCCTACTGCGCTTTCCCAGGCCCCTTACAGGATTGAGTGCATCTTCCTCCCACACATTTCCAGTGCTTGTTGGGGAGCTGTCAATGGTAAACCACCTTCCTTACCTCACTGTCTCTTTGAGGAAACACACTTGCCCTCTGCTTGTACCCACAGTTCAGGGTATCTGCAGTTTCAATCACCATTCCCTATCCCTTCAGTGCTTTCACAGTCTTCTTTCATATTCAGGAAGAAGTGAACTCTTACCTGAATTAAGGAAGTTGTTTTATGTTCAAGAAAATAGGCCATCCTGAGAGACTTTTCATGAGTGCTTACAAAATGTGGGTTTAGCTGTTTTCGGGTAGAGTGTTCTTCCATGGAGGTGGATGGATCCAGTTGGTGGATTGTGTTGTTAATTACAGCTAGCATGACACATCATTTTCCTTTCTTTTATTTTCAACACACCTATGTTGTTTTTTTTTTTTGTTTGTTTGTTTTTTTAATTTTTTGACAGAGTGGACAGTGAGAGAGAGAGAGACAGACAGAGAGAAAGGTCTTCCTTTTGCTGTTGGTTCACCCTCCAGTGGCCGCCGTGGCCAGCACGCTGCGGCCGGCGCACCATGCTGATCCGATGGCAGGAGCCAGGTGCTTCTCCTGGTCTCCCATGGGGTGCAGGGCCCAAGCACTTGGGCCATCCTCCACTGTACTCCCGGGCCACAGTAGAGAGCTGGCCTGGAAGAGGGGCAACCGGGACAGAACCCGGCTCCCCGACCGGGACTAGAACCCGGTGTGCCAGCGCCGCAAGGTGGAGGATTAGCCTAGTGAGCCGCGGCGCCGGCCACCTATGTTGTTTTTGAAATGACTTCATTACACACCCAACATATGATTTGGTCATAGAGTGTTTTTAATGCAAGGTTTTAATCTTGGCCTTTGAATTGGTATATTTTGGTGAATTACACTGAAAGTAATTATGGATATGTTGAGGCTTCTGTTTTCTACTTGTTAACTTGATTTCCTATGTTTCTGTTTCTCTTTTCCTGTCCTTCTGTGTGCTACCTGTATCTTGTTTTCTTTATACTGATTTGGTGCATATTGGTTTGTCTGCTCTCTTAGTGGTTTCTCTAGGTGTTACAATATGGGCAGAGGATTTACCCCAGCCAATGTGTATTGATGTTTCAGCACTTTAAGGGAAGTGTTGAAAGCTTATTTCCATTTCATTCCGTTTGCCTCTTTCGCTTTTAAAATAGGATCCTCTTGAGCATTTCTTCCACACACAGAGCCCAACATCAAATAATTTGTTAAAATTTCTGCTTCAATTACCAAATATGGTTTAAGAAACTCACAAGGAGAATAAAACTCTGTTCAAGGAGAATAATAGTCTATCCCTGTTTTTACCATCTGTTGTTATGTCCATTCTGAGCCTCTAAGACGTCCTACGTTATCAAATTCTTTCTTTTTGAAGAACTTCCTTTGGGCATTACTCTGATAGTGAAAAATTGGTTTTCCTGTCCCTTTATCTCCCTTCATCCATGAAGGAGAGTACTGCTGGCCATATCAGTGTGTTTTCTGTTGCTATAACAAAATACCAGAGAGTTAGTGCTCAGAAAGGAAAGAGATATATCTACTCGCAGTTGTAGAAGCTTAAAGTCCAAATTCATGTGGCTCCATCTGTTTGGTGTTGGGAGGGTCCCCTTGCTGGGTCACAGCATGTTAGGGAAGGGATCAGGTGTGCAAGGTAGCCTTGCTTCATAACAATCCACTTTCATGAAAACTGGCTAAACCAGTTAATCCCATCTGATGGCAATACTCCCGTGATCTAACCCTATCAAGAGGTGTCACCCCTTAACGGTCCTGCCATCTCCACACAAGCACTCGGGAACCAAGCCTCCAGCACTTGAATCTTTGGGGGAAAAATCACTTCCAAATCTTAGCACTAGAATTAGAATTTGCAGTTGACAATACTTTCAACCCTAAATACGTTTTGCCACTTCTTTCTGGTTTCTGTGGTGTCAGCTGAGTTATTGACTCTAACTACACTTGAAACTCTCATCAGCACTGGGTCATTTGTGTCTGGCTTCTTTTAAGATGATTTCTGGTCTTTAGATTTTAGAGGTTTAATTATGATATGTTTTGACATGGGTTTCTTTGGGTTTATCCTATTTTTGGCTTCATTCAGCTTCTTGGATCTCTTGGCTTTCTATGGTTTATTTTATATATTTTGCCTAATTTTGGAAGTCTCTAGCCAATGTTTATGTGAATATTTTTCAGCCTCATACTTTGTTGATTTCCCCTTTTTGGAGTCAAACTAAATGGTTTATGATAGATCTTTTTTCTTATTGCCCACATCTACCTGAAAAATATTTTGAATTTTTTTCTAGTTTAACTCTGCTGTTTGAGTAAATTATATATTAATCTGTTCTCAAGTTCACTAACTCTGTCATCCCCAGTCCACTTTTGAGTTCACCCAGTGTTTTTTGTTTGTTTGTTTGTTTTTTGGTGATTGTATTTTTTACTGTTTTCACTTCCGTATGGTTCTCTTTTATACTTCTATTTCTTTGTTGTTATTTTGCATTTTGTAATAACGTAGAAACAAAACAGAACTGCTGCTTTAAAATCTTTGTCAGAGAATTTCAACATCGACTGATTGTAGTATTTTCATTTTTTAATAATTCATTGACTTTATTTTTTAGACCTTTTTGTCATCCTTCTTAAGACAAATGACTTTATAATTGTGTACTGGACATTCTGGGGTATTCTGTTAGGAGAGGCTAAATCCTACTTACTTCTTCTATTTGAGTCTGCCTTCTCTATGTTTAGGCATAACATCTAGATTCCAGATTTCTTGCTGAGCCATGGTTCCAATGACAATTTAACCATCAAAGCCCTTGCTGAGCTATTTTGGTCAGCTTCATTCACCTGGCCCCACTGCAGCTGTCACTTAACCCCTGCCAGTTCCACCTGCAGAGGCAGAATGCACCTCCCTCGGGCTGGTGCTGTTGGGCAGGACATGGACAGTGTAGGAAGGACAAGAATTTATCAATGCCACACACTGCTAGGAACTGACGGGCTCCTGCTGAATCCCCGCTGGGCCCACCCAGGCAGGGCTTCTTTGGGGCTCCCATTGCTGTTAGGTTGGGGGCGGGGATCCCTGGTCCTGCTCTTTGGGTGACTCGGTTTCAGGACAGCCCAGTTTCAGGTCTGGCTTTGGAGCGGAAGGGCAAGAACAATGTTCTGACCACTTTCTGCTCCTGGAAATGGTTGGGGAATGTTGGGAAAAGCCAGTCTTGGTCTCCCATGACACAGGCATCACAGGAAATGCTAGTCTTGGGTGACAGGTCTTCGGAGGCTGGGGTCCCCTCTCCTGGCCCTTGGACCAGAGACAGAAGATTTTACATGGGCTTTTTTATTTTTATTTCCTTAGTTAGTCATCTTTGCCTATTGGTAGTTCTGAGTTAGAGGCCCCTACGGCACCTAGTCTGCGATATTTAAGAAATGCAAAGGAAACCCACTGCCATGTTCTTCAAGGGTCCCACTCTGACTGGTGAGAATAGGAACCCTTCCAGACCCCCTGTGAGATGTGCTGTTACACTGTGTGGAGTGTTCTGCTTTTTTGAATAGTTCTGGTTTAGTCCAGATACTGTTCTTGTGCATGCTTTAATGGTGCTCAGCTGAAGACTTGAAAGAACCTTCTACAGACCCTTGGCACTCCAGCAGTAAGCTGTGGCCCATTACTGAAAACATTCACAACTCTCAGTGCTCTCCTCAATAAAATAATCTGGCTTTTTTTTTTTTCACCAAATTGTGCTGTATTTATAAAAATGGACTATATATTGCAGGTCTATTTCAAGACCCTGTGTTCTTTTTCATTCATCTCTTTGTCTACCATGTACTGAATTGATTCCATGGCTTCCTAATAAGGGTTAATGTAAGCTAAGTCCTGAATTCTGCACTTCTTTTACAAAAGTATCTGTCCTAGGCTTGTTCCTCTCCACATAAATTTTAAAATCAGAATTTTAATTCTACACAAAAGTATGCTGGATTCTGATCAGGACTGCATTGGATTTACAGACCAGTGTGCAAAGAAATAACATCTAATTATTCTGAATTTTAATCGGCAGTTTCACAAATCTCTCCATATGTTTATGTCTTCCGTTTTTTTCAGTAATATTTTGTAATTTTTAGTCTGTGATTTTTTTTTGCAAATACTTGCTCAGTTTAATCCCATATTTTATCTCATATTTTATGTTATGCACTATTATTTGGTATCTAGTTGAATTCTACTTACTCATATTTTGTTAGGGTTTTTTTGTGTGTGTGTGTGCAGTTGTGTTTATAAGATATATATTTCTGTGGCATTCATTTCTTTCTTTGTCCAGTTTTGAAATCAGGGCAATGCTGATCTCATAGAATGAGTTAGGAAATATCCTGTAAATTTCAATTTTCATAAAGATTCTATAAATGCCATTCTCTCATCCTTAAACACTTGGTAGAATTAGGCAAGCAGACAGCTGAGCTTGGAGTTTTCTCTCCAACTACAGTAATAAATATTGTGCTCTGCAGTTTTTAAGTTTCTTCTTGAGTGAGCTTTGTTAGGCTGTCTCTTTCCAAGAATTGCCCACTTCATCTTCATTACTGATTTTGTTCTGCCAAGAATGTGTTCATACATTTCCCTTATTATTCTCAATATCTGAATAATCTACTGTGATATTGCCCATCTCGCTTCTGATATTGGTAAATTTCGTACGTTCTTCCTTCGTGTTTGTAAAGAGAAGACTGTTCGTTTTCATCCAATTCAAAGTACTCTATTTTCCTTTTCTCCCCTTCTTTCCATGGGTCATTTAAAACGCTACTTACTTTCCAAATATCTGGGGATTTTCCAGATGTTTTTCTGTTATTGACCTTTAAATTATTTTCACTGTGGGCTAAGAGCATACCTTGCATGACTTGGATCCCTGTGAATTTGGGGGCTTTGTTTCATGGCCCAGGATATGGTCCTTGTTGGTTAGTGTTCCATGGGTTTTGAGCTCTCTGCCCAGGCACTCATGAATCATGAAGTGTTCCACCCTGGCTCCTGGGATGGGAAATATTCCTACTCAGAGTGAGCTCCAGCTTCATTTCCCCTCTCCTTTTGGGTGGTTCTTTCCCTAGCACTGAGTAATTTCCTTACATGACTGCCATGGTCAGTACTCAGATGAAGCCTCCAGGCCCGATCTCCAGCGCTCTCCCAGGCCTGCCCTCTGGGAAGTTCAGGGGCTTAGCCCTCCTCTGCCTTCTTACCTTTATCTCTTCAATCTGCAAGCCACCTGGTTCTCCCTGCATGCTCCCTTTCCATTCAGCCACCTAGCTTAATAAAGACAGCTGGATTCTCATGGCTGTCTCCACATCCAGTGTGCTGCCAAACAGTCTCCCCTGGGTATCCAAGGGACATGGATTCCAGAATCCCCTCACAGATATCAACTCCTCAGATGCTCAAGTCCCTTATGTGAACGGTGTAGTGCTTCCATATAATTCACACATGTCCTCTGGTATACTTTCACTCAGAATACTTGATACAATGTAAATCTAATAGGAATAGTTGCTACACTGCACTGTTCAGGGAATAATGACAGGAGGAAAAGGCTGTACATGGTCTGGACAAATGATAGTTTTCTTCTTAATAATTTTGATCTACAGTTGCTCAAATAGGTTCGTGTGGAGGGTTAACTGCAGGTTATAGAAAGAAGTATCAAGAAAACCCAGCCTCACAGAGATGTGTGGTATACTTGGAAGACAAAAGATTATTTTAATGGTTTCCCAAATTATTAAAAGTATTCCTTATTAACTGTACACCACAACTTGAAAGACAGAAGTTTGCTAAAGTTTCACTGCAATGAGGAAACTATAACCATATTGTTGAAATATTTTTATTGCATCAAAACTCATTGATCTAATTTTTACTTGGAATGGGTCACATATTTATGCATGCTCGTGTTATATCATGGTTTTATCTTTGGAAAATATTAATTCAAAGATACAGACTGATTTTGTAAATTTTGATATATTTCATTATAAACAGCAGAAATTTGCAATTATTTTCACCATACATCTTTTCATAATTTTTTAAGTTTTTTTAACTTTTATTTAATAAATATAAATTTCCAAAGTACAGCTTATGGATTACAATGGCTTGCCCCCCCCCGTAACTTCCCTCCCACCCGCAACCCTCCCATCTCCCGCTCCCTCTCCCATTCCATTTGCATCAAGATTCATTTTCAATTATCTTTATATACAGAAGATCAATTTAGTATATATTAAGTAAAGATTTTAACAGTTTGCACCCACACAGAAACACAAAGTGTGAGCCGGCGCCGCGGCTCACTAGGCTAATCCTCTGCCTTGCGGCGCCGGCACACCGGGTTCTAGTTCTGGTCGGGGCGCCGGATTCTGTCCCGGTTGCCCCTCTTCCAGGCCAGCTCTCTGCTGTGGCCAGGGAGTGCAGTGGAGGATGGCCCAAGTGCTTGGGCCCTGCACCCCATGGGAGACCAGGAGAAACACCTGGCTCCTGGCTCCTGCCATCGGATCAGCGTGGTGCGCCGGCTGCAGCGCGCCAGCCGTGGCGGCCATTGGAGGGTGAACCAACGGTAAAGGAAGACCTTTCTCTCTCACTGTCCACTCTGCCTGCCAAAAAAAAAAAAAAAAAAAAAAAGAAACGAAAAGAAAAGAAACACAAAGTGTGAAATACTGTTTGAGTACTAGTTATAGCATTAATTCACATTGTACAACACATTAAGGACAGAGATCCTACATGAGGAGTAGGTGCACAGGGACTCCAAGTCTGAATAACTGAAATTTGTCAGTTGTTTCTTTCACTAGCAATTGCTTTGGTTGCAATGGAAATGACTGCACAAGGGCTTCTGCCCGAGCACCTGTCCATCATGCCACCTGAGTGTTCAGATTGCCCCACAAAGAATATTAAAAGGGCAGGTAGTGGGGACAAAATGCAGCTAAATGGGTATTGTTTCATCAGTGACATTCTCAGTAAAACTCATTCTTTTTCGACTGTGTATAGTAGTCAATATCACAATGACAACTAGTACGGTTGCCTAGAGACTGGTGCTAAGGTGTTAATACTTTTTGTCTCACTCTTTCAAATATAAATGTCAATTATGATAGAAAAGAAACATAGGCTTTCAGTTGTATGGTGAAGTGGTTTTGATGTCAAGAATGCCTTGAAAGTTTCATGGACACCTCCAGAGCCCTCACGTGAAAATCCCACATGGAGAGTCAATGGCCCAGGAAACACAACGTAACAGTCAGTGGGATCAGTTCTTCCGGGAGGAAAAGAGACACTCAGATTTCTTCCCTTCTCCATCCTGGATGTCCCTCCTGCCTTCTGTCCCCTCTGGGTGCAGCTCTGGTGAAGTGGAAGTGACGTGTGTTATGTTGCAGGCACTTCTCACCTCTCTCCACCACCTTTTTCTTGTTAGCTCTCATGTCATTCCACATTCCATGAGGCCAGAGTTATGAGTCGAAATTGGTTTTGTTTTTTGTTTTTTGCAGAGTTAGAGACTTTTTTTGCCAAATGTCAGTTAAGCAATTCTCAGGCAGTTTTCTTTCTTTTCATCTTGAAGCAAAAGAAACCAAAAAAAAAAAAAAAAGAAAAGAAAAGAAAAAAGAAAGAAACAAAAGACTTCCAGAGCAAAAGGCTTGATGTTGCGGCTGTGGTTTTAATGTTCAGACCAGTCATCCTGCCAGAGTTTGATGTCCAGCCACTGACGAGTGCCAGGCCCCAACTTCTTATGGATTATGTCACTCATCGGTCTGGTGGGTTGGAAGGGAGGGGAAATTGAACATACATGCCTTCTTTGTCATGACTTTAAATTCTCCTATTTTACTACTAACCCATTCAATTAAGAAAGCATATTTGCATGAATGTCTAGTTTATCTGGTTACTTAAAATGAGATAATATTTGATTGTAAGATAAACCATTTGAAAGCTAACATTTTTACTGTTTTTTTTAATTTATTTTTGTACCAGTTTCCCTTGTTTATGACCTGCTGGAAAAACCTGGCCCTGCCACCCAAAACTCACTGTGCTGGGGCCCTGGGCCCTGCTGCACTGCCCCTTTCCAAGTGGTCTGTGTCTGATTGAGGGAAGGGATCTTGGGCCAAGCGATTTTCTGGCTCACTGCTCAGGCATCTTTCTATTGAATGTGTTTTAGGTCTTTATAACCATCCCTCAAATTTTTATTGAAATTGTTATTCTAAATTAGGAGCCTGGTGTTCCATAAAGCAGTTGCATTACTCAGAAGAGGTAAAATATTACTAGAGTGATACTCTGAGTGTCCCATGTGGGGTCTTCCAAAATTGTTAGCTGGTGACCCAGGAAGAGCTTCAAACATGTGAGACAGGAGAAATTACAGTTTAATGAACTTAAAGCGTTGAGGGGGTTGCTTGAAGCTATCACTCCGATAGCTTCAAAGGTGCTGTGAAAAGCAATGCTAAATGTGATCACTGACAGAGTATCTTTTACTAACAATTCAATTCAATATGCAGATAACCGAATAAAGGTTTTTCATAACTACAAGAGTAATTTTTATTCACTGTGCAACAAATTGAAAAGTATAAAGAAAAAGCAGGAAAAAAATAAGTTGATGATCCAAAGCAACCTCCTCTTGGCATTTTGTCCTTCCATATTTTGATCTACTCATTTCTGCATGATACAGATCATAGCACACATAAATTTTCTCTTGATTTTGTCACTTAATATTATATAGCATTTTTCTATGTCTTTATTCCTCTGGTTCTGTTTAATATCTACACAGTATCTCAAAAGCCATATGTGCTATAATTATATATTTCTTCTTTTTAAAATATTTATTTATTTACTTGAAAGGCAGAGTTATATATATATACATTTATATGTATATCTGTATGTATATATATATATCTGTATGTGTGTGTGTGTGTATATATATATATATATAGAGAGAGAGAGAGAGAGAGAGAGAATATTTCATCTGCTGGCTCATGCCCCAAATGGCCACAATAGTCAGGGCTGGGCCAGGCTGAATCCAAGAGTTTGGAACTTCATCTGAGTCTCCCATGTAGGAGGTAGCATCCCAGGCACTTAGGCCATCATCTACTGCATTCCCAGGTGCACTAGCAGGAAGCTGGATTGGAAGCAGAGTAGCCAGGGCTCAAATAAGTAGTGGATTAAGCTGCTGTGCCACAATGCCTGCCACATGGAAAGTGTATCTTGAAAGCAAGTAAAAGAAATACAAAGAATAAGTAAATAGAAGACACAGTTGTAAGTTCATGATACATCATTTCATTTCTGTTTTCATTTAAATTATACCATTTTATATGGATATTTGGAGATCCACTTCCTGATACTGAAGGTGTCATTGTTGTCTCACTCTCCAGGCAATGCCAACCATCAGTCTCATTCATCAGCACCAGAGAAGAAATAAGAAGCTTTGTACATGCTCAGAATCTCACTCCAATAAGGGAAAATCAGCTTTAGCACTCTCTGGGCTGGGCACAACAGAGCAAAGGATCACATTGTGCTGTTGGAAACCCACGTCACTCTCTTCCTTTTCTACTGATACAAACGTTGAGAAAGGAGCTGCCTCGGACCCACAGGACCAGGACTGCACCATCATCTCATCGTCACCAGGACTGCTGACATCATCACAGAGAGCAAATGGCCTACTAGGGCCAGGATTCTTCAAACAATCATCTAATCTCTGAAGGACGTTATAAATCCCACAGCCCCAAGACAGAACCCAAGACTGATCGCCTCCCCCAGACCCCTGCCCTGCTCACCTCTCTGTATCTGTGCTAATGAGTGAGGCAGGCTCCTGGACCCAACACATCAGCAGAAACTTCAGAGTGGATGACAGCACCACGAGGAAGCCTGCAGGACTCATTTCTGACAAAATGGTGGCTGAGGCAGGCGTCGTTGGCAGGGCAGTATCAGTGGAGCTTCTAGTTGCTTTGCCCAGAATGGGTGGTAAAGTTTTGGGATCTGTGTAGGCAGAGGTGGCAAGGACATGGCCCTGCTGTGATGTTTGCACACCCCCAGCTCTGACCATCCCAGAGACGTTGGCATGTGCTAAAATCCTTCATTAAATTCCTTTGAGGTTTCACTGATAAACTGAATTTAATTTAATTTAATCCTGAAGTGTATTTAATAGGACTACCTGGTAGAATAGCTTGTATTCCTACACTGCGTGTTTCCAGCCCTCTAACAACTGCTGGTCTGGGTGCACCTGGCCCTATCCCCAGTGCCTTCAGTGGCTCTGTCACACACACTGTGCATGAAAGTATGAGCTCTGAGCGGAGGAAAGCTGCCAGAGCCAGGGTTCGGAGTGTGCAGACCAGCTGCTGTAGAGGCCAACAACTTCAGTGTGTAAGCATCTAATGAGTGGGTGCCTGGCTCATGTATATGCTGCGGCATGCATGATAGCAACCAGGAAGAGATGTTAGAAATTTTGCAGTTATTATTGCATGGGTTTGTAGATTAAGAGATGGAACCTGAGTGGTGTAAAATAATTTTCAGACTTTGACAGCCAGAGAGTGGCTGAGCAAAGACTAAAAAAACTACCCCTTCTGTTTCCACAGTCAAAACGAGTGTTTTTGTCTCTACAGTGCTACTTACAAGCCACACATAAGCCCAGAGTTAATGGAGATATCTCTTTTTATCTCATTTCTTTTTTTTTTTTTTTAAGATTTCTTTATTTTCTTTGAAAGGCAGAGTTACAGACAGGCAGAGACAGAGAAAGAGAGAGAGGTCTTCCATCTGCTGGCTCATTCCATAGATGGCCGGAATAACCAGAGCTGCGCTGATCTGAAGCCAGAAGCCAGGAGCTTCCTCAAGGTCTCCCACGTGGGTGCAGGGGCCCAAGGACTTGGGCCATCTTCTACTGCTTTCCCAGGCCACAGCAGAGAGCTGGATTGAAATGAGAGCAGCCAGGACTAGAACCGGCGCCCATATGGGATGCCAGCACAGCAGACCATGGCTTTACCCACTACACCACAGCTCTGGCCCCTATCTCATTTCTTTCTTTCTTTCTTTTTTTTTTTTTTTTAAACAGGCAGAGTGGACAGTGAGAGAGAGAGAGACAGAGAGAAAGGTCTTCCTTTGCCGTTGGTTCACCTTCCAATGGCCACCGCAGCCAGCGCACCGCACTGATCCGACAGCAGGAGCCAGGTACTTATCCTGGTCTCCCATGGGGTGCAGGGCCCAAGTACTCGGGCCATCCTCCACTGCACTCCCTGGCCACAGCAGAGAGCTGGCCTGGAAGAGGGGCAACCGGGACAGAATCCGGTGCCCCGACTGGGATTAGAACCCGGTGTGCCGGCGCCGCAAGGCGGAGGATTAGCCTAGTGAGCCGCGGCACCGGCTTCCCTATCTCATTTCTAAATGTAACTTTTACTTCTTCAGCAATCTAGCAGGGCATGTCCCTCTCAGGTGCACAGTGATAGTGACAGAACCCAGCTCAGGAGTTTTGCACAGGGAGGGGTGATAGTGTGATGAGAAATGGCTTTTGCCCAACAGGCTGTTTTTGCCACACTTGTAAGCACAGATGATGGTCAATGCAAAGGGAAACTGAGAACAGGAAAATGTAGAGTAGGTAACTCATTTTTTAAAATTTTTTTAAAGATTTATTTATTTATTTGAAAGTCATAGTTACACACAGAGAGAAGGAGAGTCAGAGTGAGAGAGAGAGAGATGTCTTCCATCCGCTGGTTCACTCCCCAATTGGCCACAACTGCTGGAGCTGAGCCGATCCGAAGCCAGGAGCCAGGAGCTTTGGGTCTCCCATGTGGGTTCAGGGGCCCAAAGACTTGGATCATCCTCTACTGCTTTCCCAGGCCATAGCAGAGAGCTGGATCAGAAGTGGAGCAGCCTGGACTCGAACCGGGGCCCATATGGGATGCAGGCACTGCAGGCGTCGGCTTTACCTGCTAGGCCACAGCATCAACTCCAACTCATTTCTTTTTTATACCTGGATTTTTCTGTTGCATCTAGTTTTCCCATGTAAAATGAGTGCAACAAACTTAGTATCTTCTCTGAATCTGTGGGACCCTCATCTGTCTATTCAACCAAACATGCATTGAAAATACTTGAGGAAAGAAAATTGCGCCTGTACTGAACATGTGAAGACTTTTGTTCTTGTCATTATTCCGTAAGCAATGCAGCATAACATAGCATTGCCATTGAACTAGGATTAAAGTCATCTAGAGTAATTTAATGTAATACAGGAGGAGGTGGGCAGGCTATTTGCAAACTCCGGGCCAAGATATATTAGGAACTTGTGTACCACAGACTTTGGTGCATGCAGGACTCCTGAAACCCATCCCCCATGGGTGCTGAGATTCAACTGTATCATCAAATATAAAGTACTCACGGTGTCTTGAAATTAGAGTAGCTGATTAAAAGTACACACTTAAAATTCATAGCAATCTTTATGTATTTATTTTTAAAGATTCATTTATTTGTAAGGCAGAGGGACAGGGGTGGGTGGAGGGAGAACTTCTTTCCACTGGCTCACTTTCCAAGTGGCCACATTAGCCAGGGCAGAGCCAGGGCAGAACCAGGAGCCCAGAATTCCAACTGGGTCTCCCACATGGATGACAGGGACCCAAGTACTTGGGCCATCACCTACTGCCTTCTCAGGTACATTAGTAGGGACCCAGGTTGAAAATGGAGCAGCTGAGGCTCAAACCGGTGCTCTGATATGGGAGGCTGACATCACTGGCAAGGCTTAACCCACTGTGCCACAACACTGGCCTCGGTAATATTTATTTTTTAAAAATTTAGAATTTAAGTCATGTCTGAACTGAGTTTTCTAATGTCAACTTGTCAGACATAAGATGTATTTTAATCCTGAATAACTCAAACCATTTTTCCAACTGTCTTCTTGCTTGAATGTGTGGTGCAGCACAGACTTCGGAGTGAGGCAGCCATGGTGCAGCCTTGGCTACTGCAGTCCTCACAGCACCACCTGCAATATTACTCCAGGGTCTCTGTGTGTCACAGCTCGTTTGGTGGCTTCTCTGCACTGGAGTTCACACAGCAGCATTGAGATGTTGACCGGGCTGCACTCTTAATGGAGACCATGAGGGGAAGAGTCTGCTTCCAACCCTTCAGGCCGCATTTCCTTGGTGGTTGTCAACCAGGCTCATTCTTGTTTTTTTTTTTGTTTTGTTTTTTTTTGTTTGTTTGTTTTGTTTTTTTGACAGGCAGAGTGGACAGTGAGAGAGAGAGAGACAGAGAGAAAGGTCTTCCTTTGCCGTTGGTTCACCCTCCAATGGCCACCGCAGCTGGCGCACCACGCTGAGCCGATGGCAGGAGCCAGGTACTTATCCTGGTCTCCCATGGGGTGCAGGGCCCAAGTACTCGGGCCATCCTCCACTGCACTCCCGGGCCACAGCAGAGAGCTGGCCTGGAAGAGGAGCAACCAGGACAGAATCCGGCGCCCCGACTGGGACTAGAACCCAGTGTGCCGGCGCCACTAGGTGGAGGATTAGCCTATTGAGCCGTGGCTCCGGCCAACCAGGCTCATTCTCAACTTCCCTGGGGCACCCTCTCTTCCTACTTCCATCTTCAAAGCCAGCAACAGCAAGTTGAGTCTTTCCCATGCTTCAGATGCCTCCTACTTCTCTCTGCTGCATCTCTCTGATGGCTCTGCTCACTTCTGCTTTTAAGGACCTGGGTGATTACATAGGCCTAGCAGAAGGTCCTGTCTGCTGGTCCTGTCACCTGTACGCAGTCTCTCCACCACAGCAGATGAGGGTTTGATGAAAAAAAAACAGGGGAAGGGAAGCTTAAAAGACCATCCTTGGGGCTGGCGCTGTGGCTCACTTGGTTAATCCTCCACCTGCAGCACCAGCATCCCATATGGGCACTGGGTTCTAGTCCCAGTTACTCCTCTTCCAGTCCAGCTCTCTGCTGTGGCCCGGGAAGGCAGTGGAGGATGGCCCAAGTGCTTGGGCCCTGCACCCGCATGGGAGACCAGGAGGAAGCACCTGGCTCCTGGCTTCGGATCGGTGCAGCGCGCTGGCCGTTGCAGCCATTTGGGGGGTGAATCAATGGAAGGAAGACCTTTCTCTCTGTCTCTCTTTCTCACTAACTCTATCTGTCAAATAATAATAAAAAAAAAGACCATCCTTATAATTGCACTAACTGCCCATGGCTGTGATTATGATTTCAACCGAAGTGCTCCTTGAGATATAATGGATTTAATGAAAGTCGGTGGGCCTTGAGTTTCTTTTTTTGTAAATGAAATTAAGTGATACACTTCACAGAATTGCTGTGAAACCTAAATGAAGCTATCAATGTAAAGTGCTTAGCAGAGTGGCTTTGAAAATAGTAAGAGGATTAATAAATCCTAGCATTATTGTAAAAGGAGTAGCCATGACTGGAAGCTGCTGTGCATAGATCACAGTAGAAGCTCAAAAAATGCTCCTTTTCTTTTTTTCCTGTGTCCCCTTGAGATTTGCAATAGGCTCACTAAGCTTTCGTGTCTCAGGTGATCCTGCAGGGGCGCTCCCACGTGAGCAGCCCTGGAGTCTCAGGTGTCTGCTCTTCCTGCTCCTTCTTGCTTCTTTCACGCAGCTGTGATGGTATAAAATGGAGCCGGATGGTGGAGCACTTAAAGCTATGAGGAATGAGGCAAAAGGATCTGTTTTCTATCAAATGTTGAACTAAAACCAACAGACAAATTCATCAAGAGAACATAACAATCCTAAATGTGTATATATCTAGTAGCAGATACAATAAATCATATCTGCAGGGAGAAATAGGCAAACTCACAATTCTAAGTGGTGGGATCTACATGCTTCTCTCAATAACTAATGGAACAATAGGTAGGAAATCAAATTGCATAAAGAAAATTTAAACACTGTCAATCCATCTAATGATACCAAAATGCATATTCCTTTCAAGTGCACAAGCACACTGGAACATTCTCCAAGATAAACAACATTTTGTGTCATGAAGTAAGTCTCAAATAAATTAAAACCAACAGATCTAAGTCATACAAAGCGTATGTGACCATAATGGAATTGAATCCACAATCACTAACAGAGAGATCTCTGAGAAATGTCCAGATTTTTAAAACTAAGTCACACACTATTAAATAAGTTGTGAGTCAAAGAAGAAATAAAAAGAAATAATTGGAAAATATTTTGAACCAGATGAAAATAAACTTTGGGGACTTCTGTTAAAACACACAGAGATAAATTTATAGCACTGTTTTGAAAAGAAGAAAGTTCTCAAATTAATAATATCAGCTTTACCTTAAGGAACTAGAAAGAGGAAATCAAATCCAAAGTAAGAGGAGCTAGTAGGCTACAAACACAAAGAAAAGATAACGGAATGGAACAGCTGGTTACCTGGTATGGTTGGTTTAAGCTATGTTGAGATGTTGCTTTGCACCCTTAGAAATGTGCAAGAATTACATATTTGAAAATTAAAAAAAATTAATCCAAAGTAAGAAAAAAAAAAAGAAAGTGATCATTTTAGATAATCTGTCCCCTGGAAGACACATCTTTGGTAAAACTCTTCAATGTGGGCAGGATGGAATACAAGTAAGATTCTACTCCCAGAATTATTCTACTCAATATAACAACAGGAATTTTACGTAAGTGCTGGGGAGACCATCCTTAATGGACCTGACCTAATCAGGCAGGGTTTTAAAAGCAGGTGAAGCATCAGCGAGATGTTCTTGCTGGCCTGAAAGAAGAAGCAAACAGTCACATGTGAGCTGTTTATGGAGACTGAGGACTTCTAGGAGCTGAGCAACCCAAGATCTACAAACAGCAGCAAATGGGGAGCACAGCTGCAAAGAACTGAATTCTGTAAACAACCTCAGTGAACTTGAAGCTGTGACTTGGACAAGACTGCAGGACAGCTAACATTTGGGTTCAGTGTAGTGAGACCTGAAAAAAATTCAGTTAAGCAAGGCCCAGCCTCTTGACTCATACAAATTGCCAGATAAGAATTGTGTGTTGGGGCCCGGCGCTGTTGTGTAACGGGTAAAGTTGCTGCCTGCAGTGCTGGCATATCATAAGGGTGCCAGTTCACGTCTCAGCTGCTCCACTTCCAATCCAGCTTTCTGTTATGGCCTGGGAAAGCAGTACAAGATGGCCCAAGTCCTTGGGCCTCTGCACCTATGTGGGGACCTGGAAGAAGCTCCAAGCTCCTGGCTTCAGATCGGTGCAGCTCCGGCCGTTGCAGCTACTTGGGGAACGAGCCAGCGGATGGAAGACCTCTCCCCCCCCACCCCGCCTCTCCTTCTCTCTCTGTATAACTCTGACTTTCAAATAAATAAGTAAATTTTAAAAAAAATGTGTGTTGCTGTCAGCTAGTGTGTTTGAAGTCATTTGTTATATAGCAATAAAAAAACAAGAGCGATAAAGAGCAAAGTAGGAATAAAATAGAAAGCAGAAAAATCAAAAATAAAAGGAAAGGATGAAAATATATATCTTAAAGGGTTAATAAGCAGAATCTACAAAGAGATCAAGAAACTCCACAAAAACAAAACAAACAACCCACTTAAGAGATGGGCCAAGGACCTCAATAGACATTTTTCAAAAGAGGAAATCCAAATGGCCAACAGGCACATGAAAAAATGTTCAAGATCGCTAGCAATCAGGGAAATGCAAATCAAAACCACAATGAGGTTTCACCTCACCCCGGTTAGAATGGCTCACATACAGAAATCTACCAACAACAGATGCTGGCGAGGATGTGGGGAAAAAGGGACACTAACCCACTGTTGGTGGGAATGCAAACTGGTCAAGCCACTATGGAAGTCAGTCTGGAGATTCCTCAGAAACCTGAAGATAACCCTACCATTCAACCCAGCCATCCCACTCCTTGGAATTTACCCAAAGGAATTTAAATTGGCAAACAAAAAAGCGGTCTGCAGGTCTGCACCCTAATGTTTATTGCACCTCAATTCATAATAGCTAAGACCTGGAACCAACCTAAATGCCCATCAACGGTAGACTGGAGAAAGAAATTATGGGATATGTACTCTTTAGAATACTATACCGCAGAAAAAAAAAAAAAAAAAAAAAAACAATGAAATCCAGTCATTTGCAACAAAATGGAGGAATCTGGACCACATCATGCTGAGTGAAATAAGCCAGTCCCAAAGGGACAAATATCATATGTTCTCCCTGATCGGTGACAACTGACTGAACACCAAAAAGGAAACCTGTTGAAGTAAAATGGACACTACAAGAAACGGTGACTTGATCAGCATAGCCCTGACTGTTAATGAGCAACTTAATACGTTATCCCTCTTAGTATTTTTTTTGTCTGTTCTACTTAATACTACTGGTTTAATTCTGTAATTAATACACAGTTATTCTTAAGTGTTGAAATTTAACTGAAATGTGATCCCTGTTAAATATAAGAGTGGGAATAAGAGTGGGAAGAGATGTACAATTTGGGACATGCTCAAGCTGACTTGCCCCAAATGGTAGAGTTAAAAACATACCAGGGGATTCCAATTCAATCCCATCAAGGTGGCATGTGCCAATGCCATCTCACTAGTCCAAGTGATCAATTTCAGTTCACAATTGATCATAATGAAAGGACTAAGAGTCAAAGGGAGCACATAAACAAGTCTAGTACCTGCTAACACTAACCGATAGAATAAATAAAGGGGAGAGCGATCCAACATGGGAAGTGAGATACACAGCAGACTCATAGAATGGCAGATGTCCTAAACAGCACTCTGGCCTCAGAATTAGCCCTAAAGGCATTTGGATCCGGCTGAAAAACCCATGAGAGTATTTCAGGCATGGAAAGCCAAGACACTCTGGCAGAAAAAAAAAAAAAAAAAAAAAAAACCTAAATGAAAGATCTCTGTGAGTGAGATCCTAGTGGAAAGAACAGGTCTTCAAAGAAGGAGGTACCTTTCTCTGAAGGGAGGAGAGAACTTCCACTTTGACTATGACCTTGTCTAAACAAGATAAGAGTCGGAGAACTCAAAAGGCTTCCATAGCCTTGGAAACTCATGACTGGAGCATAGGGAGATTACTGATGCCATAAACAGGAGTGTCAATTTGTAAAGTCAACAACAGGAGTCACTGTGTACTTACTCCTCATGTAGGATCTCTGTCCTTAATGTGCTGTACATTGAGATTTAATGCTATAATGACTACTCAAACAGTATTTTTCACTTTGTGTTTCTATGTGGGTACAAACTGTTGAAATCTTTACTTAATGTATACTAAACTGATCTTCTGTATATATAGAAAATTGAAAATGAATCTTGATATGAATGGAAGGGGAGAGAGTGGGAAAGGGGAGGGTTGCGGGTGGGAGGGAAGTCATTGGGGGGGGGAGCCAATGTAATCCATAAGCTGTACTTTGGAAATCTATATTCATTAAATAAATTAAAAAAAAGAAAATATATATCTAGATTTAGTGAGATGCTCATCCCTACAGATTCAATAATATTAAAAGATGGTTAGGGAAATATTGTAAATAAAAGTATGCCAAGAAATCTTTTAATTATATGAAATGGAAAAACTCCTTGCAAGTCACAATCTCCCCCAAAGCTTACTCAAGAAAAGCAGGTACCAGGAATCTCTATGTAGTGATTTTGGACTGGAACTGTGCTCACAGCGAAATATATAGGAGCACATGTATTCACTAATGAATTCTGCCAGCCACTTAAAAACTAATGATCTGATACAATAGAAATGCTTCATAAAAGTGAAAACGAAGGAATATTTCTGAGATCATCATATGAAACCAGCATTACTCTGATGTCAAAATCAAACAAATACATCGGGCCGGCGCCGCGGCTCACTAGGCTAATCATCCGCCTAGCGGCGCCGGCACATCGGGTTCTAGTCCCGGTCGGGGCGCCGGATTCTGTCCCGGTTGCCCCTCTTCCAGGCCAGCCCTCTGCTGTGGCCAGGGAGTGCAGTGGAGGATGGCCCAGGTGCTTGGGCCCTGCACCCCATGGGAGACCAGGAGAAGCACCTGACTCCTGCCATCGGATCAGCGCAGTGCACCGGCCGCAGCACACCGGCCGCGGCGGCCATTGGAGGGTGAACCAACGGCAAAGGAAGACCTTTCTCTCTGTCTCTCTCTCACTGTCCACTCTGCCTGTCAAAAAAGTAAAAAAAAATTAAAAAAATAAAAAAAGAACAAATACATCTACAAAAAAGTGAAATACAGACAAATAGACTTCAGAAACATAGGTGTCAAAATTCCAAGCAATATTTAAAAATAAAATTCAATCTACACACAATGATAACACAACACAGCAAAATAGAATTCACCTCAGGAATGCAGGGTCAGTCTAACATTTGAAAATCAAGCAATGTAATTTCCCATCTTAATACACTAAAAAAGAAAAGTCACATGATCCACTTTGTATGCACAGATAATGCATTAGAAATAAATCTATCCCCATTCCTAATGAAAACTCTCAACATGCTAAGGGTGGTGGGAACTGCCTGGAAAAAAGAACATATAAAAATCCTAGAGCAGATAGAAGGCAAGTTGCAAAAGATTGAATGCTTCTCCTAAGGATGATGGCTTTCACCACTTTTATCCAACATTGGATTGGAGAGTCCAGCCAGTGCAATTAGGCAAAGAGAGAGAAATACAAGGCTTTCTGTTCCTCTGCTCCATCACCTGTAGCCTTGTCATCACTATAAATCTGTCCTCTTTCATGGTTATAAGATGGAAAATT
This sequence comes from Oryctolagus cuniculus, assembly GCF_964237555.1. Taxonomy (NCBI): domain Eukaryota; kingdom Metazoa; phylum Chordata; class Mammalia; order Lagomorpha; family Leporidae; genus Oryctolagus; species Oryctolagus cuniculus. The sequence goes on from NC_091441.1 coordinate 68,327,594, forward strand.
GATTTTTCATGTTTTCTTGTGCAGGGACAGTCCCAGATAGGGGAGAAGATGAGATAGCAAGCCTGTCCTGTGTCTAGAAAGACCTTTTGCAGAAGTTTCCATCAAACCACACCCATCAGTGAATAGTCTCTGGAGAAGAGAGGAGGCTTAACCAGCAAGTTTAACACCTTGAGCTTACACCGCTTATTCCAATTATGTTACTGATGCTCATTGGGGGAGGGTAAGGAATAAATATTAGACAATAGCTACAGAGTGTCCCCCCATCCCCATACTTTGCCACTTCTTCTCTTCCGGGCAGCTAACATAGAAACCTGGGGTTGATGACAGTAAAATAATAAGGTTATTGTTTTTACTGTGGTCATGAAGAAAGTTGAGATAGAGGTATAAAGACATCTCTTCATCACATTCTGGAAGCCCATCTGAATGAATACTAAGGAAAACCATTCCATTCCCGCTATCACAGAGTGTCCCATCTGGTTTAGGGAGTGATGAAGATGTTCATTGAGAAGATTGCATAAGAGATGGACCTTCAAGGATTGTAGTGATGATGAAGTGTCGGGGCTTGGGATGTCGATGAGTAAAGGAGAGGAAGGAAACGTACAATCAAACTCAACTAAAGCCAAGGACACATAGAAAAGAGTCATGGAATATAAGACCAGATCATCTGAATTTCACTGCAGAAAACTCTGGGCATTAGACCAAAGAAATCGTACTTTTCTTTTGTTATGTGAAACTAGTAAAAGCTTTAGAGCAAGAAAAAGTGTGAGTATGAGTATGCCTAGCGTTAGATAATTCAGAGGCCAGCTTTTGAAGATGTAAATTAGTAGGACTACAGAAAGAGAAGAGCAGATGCAATAGACATTATTGAAAGTATCATCAGCTGGGCTTGGAAATGGATTGCTTTTTAGGGCTAGGGGAGACAGGGAAGTTAAAACTGATCCAAGATTTCAAGTGATGCCTGGAAGAAAACAGGACTTTTAACAGGTGAGTTAGGAGAAGAGTAGATGTGGGCATGAAAGGGAGGGTTTTATTATGTTCACATGGATTCTCTTTGCTGACGGATTAAGCCTATGGTAGTTGTCAGTTGGTCATGGGGAGAGAAACCTTGACTAGAGTGAGAGATTTTCACTTCTGACAAAGGTGATGCCTGTGATCCAAGCATGAGCCACTGAGCAAGAAACTTCTGGAATGGACAATGAAATCAGTATTTTTAGAAGCACCACACCATGTCGATAATGTTAGACTAAGTGCATCTTTTCACTGATAGGAGACTTCTGCAAGGGAGCTTCCATTTTACTAATTCCACTTACAGATTGCATTTGGACAATTTTTTTCTATGTATTTTATGTCAAAAGTCCATTTAGTACATTCCACTGCACCTAATTCTCAACACACTGAGCACTTGAGGGCGATTTATAGCCATATCATTTTTCCAAGACTTCAATGCTTTTAAAAACCACATTATTGCAATTTATTTGTTGTTCTGCAAGTATTGTCATAAACAATTCAATATCAACTATATTCATTAAGCCAATCTAAACAGAACACATATTACAATTTCCATTCCTAGATTGTAAGAAAGAACAGAAATCTAAATGACCCACAGTGTGCACACTCTTTTGTAAATGGTCTCAGCACATTACAAATTTGGGGTGAAGAGATCTGAGTTACAGATTACAATTTCTGGAGTTTTCCGTAATTGTCACGCTGGTAAACTTGTGGTTCCTTTTAATGCATTCTTTTTATTAACTCAGAAGTGAGATTTTAAAAAGAAAAATGGGTTCCTATCAGCATACCTGCTTCTCAGTGTTGCCAAGAGATAATATTGTTTCTGTGCAATCAAACAGAAAATACTACAAAATATAGAGTAGTACTGAGAATACCATGGGTAACAGATGAACATTTGTATCAGTATACGCAAGAAAAGCACACAGGGGCCAGTATTGTGAAATATTGGGTAAAGCCATCACCTGCAGTGCAGCATCCCATATGGATGTCGGTTCAAGTCCCAGCTGCTCCACTTCTGATCCAGCTCCCTGCTAATGCACCTGGGAAAAGCAGCAGAAGATGGTCCAAGTCCTTGGGCTCCTGCACCTACATGGGAGATCAGGAAGAAGTTCCTGGCTCCTGGCTTCAGATCTGCCCAGCTCTGGCTGTTGAGGCCATTTGAAGAATGAACCAGCAAATGGAAGACTCTCTCTCTCTCTCTGCCTTTGCCTCTCTGTATTTCTGACTTTCAAATAAATAAATACATAAATCATTAAAAAAAGAAAAGCATACATTGGAATCTTAAATACCAATGAGCTAGTAGCACCATGATCAATGAATATGAAGAGGAAGACAATTTACGACACATATAATCAATAAACAAAACTCAGTATAAACTAAAACAAGGAGAAGATTCTATTTTTTTCACCTAACAAATTTGATACTTTGTAGCTTCATTATATTGATGACGGGAGCCTAATTTGGCACCAACATTCCACATTTAGTAGTTTCTGTTTACATTTAAAATATCTGTACTCTCTGATGCAGAAATTTCTCACATTTGCATCTAATCGATAGAAATCCTCATATATATACAAATATATATATAATACACACATATACACACACACATATATTATATTATGGGGCCAGCGCTGTGGCATAGTGGGTAAAACTGTCGCCTACAGTGCTGACATCCCATATGGGCACCGGTTCAAGACCCGTCTGCTCCATTTCTGATCCAGCTCTCTACTGTGGCTTGGGAAAGCAGTAGAATATGGCCCGGGTCCTTGGGCCCCTGCACCCACATGGGAGACTCGGAAGAAGCTCCTGGCTCCTGGCTCCTGGCTCCTGGCTTCGGATTGGTGCAGCTCTGGCCATTGCAGCCACTTGGGGATTGAACCAGAGGATGGAAGACCTCTCTCTGTTTGTGTCTCTCCTTCTCTTTGTGTGTAACTCTGACTTTCAAATAAATAAGTATATCTTTAAACATATATATATATTATGACATTAATCATAAGAATGAGAAAGGTAAAACAATCAAAATTGCCAAATAATGACATGAGGCACATAATTATATGAGGCAAGCTGTGTTATGTGCATTTTATGGACAACCATTGTGCAGAAAAATATCAGGAAGTGCATCTTTGTGACCTTGGTGGGCAGAGTTTTTATTGAATTAAAAGTGAAAGTAGACAAATGCATTTTATAATTTGATTATAGTAATGTAAAAATACAAATTGATACTAAATATTTTCTGAGGGCTATATCTGTTTGTAAAAGGATTTAAAAAAGTAGGACAGGGTTTCCTGGTTACTTGTAATGACAAGGAGAGGGCTGGAAATTGAGGTGGTAAAAGGGAACTGGAGCCAATTCTATGATGCTGAGATTTGGCATCAAAGTAGATGTATACACCTGTTACTTGGGGAAAAAAACAAACTTGAGTATTGGCTTTATGTGGTGCATGAACTAATATCAAAAAGGGTGGAACAATGCTCATTTGTTGAGTGCAAATTTGTAATGTCTTCTCTCTTCTGCCTTTCCTATTTTATTTTTCCCTATAATTTTTATTACCTATATGCTTTCAGATAGTATAATCTTTTTTTTTTTTTTGACAGGCAGAGTTAGAGAGAGAGAGAGAGACAGAGAGAAAGGTCTTCATTCCATTGGTTCACCCCCCAGATGGCCACTACGGCCGGCGCACTGCACCCATCCAAAGCCAGGAGCCGAGTGCTTCCTCCTGGTCTCCCATGTGGGTGCAGGGCCCAAGCACTTGGGCCATCCTCCACTGCCTTCCCGGGCCACAGCAGAGAGCTGGCCTGGAAGAGGAGCAACCAGGACAGAATCCGGCGCCCCGACTGGGACTAGAACTGGGGGTGCCGATGCCACAGGCAGAGGATTAGCCAAGTGAGCTGTGAAGCAGGCCCAGAGAGTATAATCTTATTAATTACTCTCAATCTGTGAAGTAGGGCAAGTAACGTGGAATAGGGCACTTACGTAACTTTACTTTTAACTTCTGGCTCATATTTGACCCAGTCTAAGTTAGAATCAAGATCTCTGAAGTCCATCATATCACTTTTGCTTCTTGTTTCTGTAATTGATATACTTAAATTAATCCCCTTTACATCAACTGTCCTGAGTTGTCCACATGCCAAAGACAAATTTACCTGGGCCAGATGAACTGTATTCATCCGAGAGTTACATGAAACACAACACGTTCAGTAGTGTATAAGCGACTCTGAACTGATTGCTCGTCACCACCCGCGATCTCTCTAGGCTGACACAATCAGGTCCAGATAAATGCCTGAGCTCTGTGCTGAGCAAGTGGAACAAGGGTCAGTTACTCTGACCTTGGTAGTGACATACAAGCCTTTAGACCAGGCCATCCTGTGATTACCACATTGGATCATTCAGTCCAAGGGAAAATATTCCACATTAAAGGGAATTAACAGGAATTGTTGTTTGCCAAATCTATGAAATAAGAAGCTGACTTTCTAAACCTTCTATCATGTTCTAAGTGCAAAGACACCTTAAACATTTTTTGGAAAATGGAGCTAAAGGATATGTTTATTTTGATGCCAAAAATACTGAAAAGCATGAATAATAGGAATCTTCAAAGTTCATGAAAAATGTATATTATGAGAAAATTATGTAATGATTTAAAAATATTTTGCACCAAAATAAACTCGTTTAATTCAGTTTTTCCATGAATTTTTTGAAGTCTCTTTGTAGAGTACAAGCAAATATATGTCAAGAGAGGAAGTCTCATCAAAATCCTCAATCTTATACATTTCATTAGAATATAATAACTTCATTTCTCTCTCTTTACCAAATCATAGCTTCACACAATTGAGTATAACAGCAAAGTTGTCCATGGAGACAACTATGAGTGACGAGGGAAAGTAGATAGCCCGCCTGCATGTTATAAAGCAGGACGAAGGACAGCAGAGTCCTTTGTCATCAAATGCTTTACCATTGCTTCTCGTTGGAAGAGAGGACAGGTGTCTTGGAAACAATCCACCCCAGAGACAGTGCTAGCTGATCTCTTCTCTTAACTCTCAAATATGATGTTCTCAGAGGCTGAAAGATGCAGCATAAGATAATGACCCATGAACTTCATGGCTAATAGTGTAAGCAGTTACACAAAGAGTCTTCAAAAAGTTCACACAAATACTATTTAGGAAAAAAATTATACATAGATTTTTAAATATTTGTCAAAATAAGCTTATATTTTAATATTAAAAAATTTAATTTGTTTGAAAGGCAGGGAGACAGAAAGAGATAGTGAGCAGAGATTTCCCATCTGCTGGCTTAATGACTGGAACAGTAGGGCTGGGTCAGGTGAAAGCCAGTAATTGCGCACTCAATCCTGGTATCAGGAACCCATCTACTTGGGCCACCTTTTGCTACTCCCAAGGTGTGCACTATCAGGAACCTGGCATCAAGAGCAGGGCCAGGACTCAAAACAAGGCATTCCAATAAGGGATATGAGTGCCCCAAACAGTAACTTAACCACCGCACCAAATGCTTGCCCTCAAACTTTTTAAATTCCATCTTCCACAAGCTGTTTGAAGCCCCTTGTATATTTTGAAAATGTATCATGAGAATCTCATGTTGAAGTTGATGCAAGACAAGTGAAAGAAAACCAGAACCATCCTAGGAAATTAGGGATGCGTCACGGAGAATGTGACACGCACACTGGTTCTGAGGGACGAACGAGGCCTCAGGGACTGAGCTGCTGCCAACCCAGTGATGCTGGGAGCAGTTCTCCCTATTTCTTCATCTGTAGGCTCAGAGAACAAATTGCTTGAGAAGTCACTCACAGAACCAAGTGAAATATTTGTATATAGATTAGTTCTTACTGTGGAGGAAATCCCTTTGTAAAACTCCATCAAACACACATCTGCGAAGAAAGCTATTATTTAAATTATTCATACTATGTTTTCTCTTCTTTAACCACAAAAGTTTATTATGTTTTCACATCTGATTATTGCTTGCCATTTATATAGAAAAGGAGAAGATACAGGCTCTCAGAATAGATTTCAAATCATAGCTCTGCCATGTGTGATCCTGGGAAAATTATTCAACTTTACTGTATCTTTTGCAGAGATACCAGGGGTCCTCAGCCCCAAATAACACCCTGCAGGTGATCCCTTGAGCCACTTTGCAAGTGTTCTTTGTTAACGGCACAAGACCAGCACAGGGTATTCAAAGGACAAGAACAGCCTGATTCCTGCCCTTATGAAGATCACAGCCTAGAGCAAAGAAATAATATTATGTCTTAGCCACATACAAACACAGGGCAAGGTACAACTGCACCTGTGGAGGGCACTAATGGGGAGTTGGGCAGGGTTACAAAAGCATGCATGGTCAGGGTTACAGAGAGACTGCGGTTGGCTTCCACCAGGCATGTGTTGAGGACGAGCAGGGTTGGTGAGGTAAAGGAGGGGTTGACAAGCCTAGCTGAATGGCCAGTGCATGCAGAGGCCCGTGCTAAATATAACGTGGGAGATCCAGGAGCATGAGATGAGGGAAGCCTGAAGAAGTATGCAGAACCCAGCCGTATGGCCCAAACTTCAACAGAGACTTCATTACCGGAAGAGAAGTGAAGAGCCTCTGATGCATCCGGAAGCGGGAAGGTGAAAGAAGAAGATGCAGTGGCTCATGAGAACAGGAACGGCGTTCTGGAAACTGGCTGCAATCCACGGGATGGACCATTTCAACATTTGTTCGAGGAACTGAAAGAAGAGCTTACAACATGGTGTGATATCAGAGGAGGGGGGCAGGGATACCAAACCAAAACATGCTGCAGGTGCATGGGCTGGGGGAGGGAGTTGGGAATGGGAAGGATTAAGCATGATTCCCAAATTTCTGGCTTGAGCAATCAGCAGGTGATGGTATCTTTCACTGAGATTGGCAGGCAGGATGGGATCTATGAACATAGGGTTATGTATTTTGAACAGAGAGGTTGAGGAAATATGCTTTTGGTAACACTGTTTTACCTGAGAAGCAAGAGAAAGGAAGGTTAGCTGAGAGAGGGAGGGGAAATGCAATGGGAAATCTGAGGGAAAAAATGAAACTTTCTTTTATATTTATTTTTTTGAAACATTTATTTTTGATGTTTCCATCTTTTCCATTTCCTGCCTTCAATCATATTATGTGTTTCTGGAAACAAATTGCACTAGCACCAAATGATCCTTAGCAAACATTCATGCATTCACTTGTTCAACACAAAGTTTCTTAAGCTTCCTTTGTCAGGCATTCTGCTGGGTGATACAAATTCAAAGTGAAAAAGAAACCACCCCATGTATTTACATAGATAATTCCAATGCACACATAGAAAGTGTGAGAATATAAAAATTCATACAGTTATTGAATAATCTGGAAGTCAACTTTAGCTTTTTACTCTGCTCTTTTAATTACTGTACAATCTGTTGCTGTAATGTTATCATCTCCTTTATTAAGTCACTGTTTTTTATTCAACTAATTGCCATATTCTGCCCTCCATTTCTCCCATCCCTCTAACTAAACTCCTGAAGAGTAGACTCAAGTAAGATACCTCTGAAGCATCCCCTTCTTTAATTCCAAATATCTCTTTTTTCTTCCGGAAACCATTTATTTGAGTTATATAAACCACGCATTTCATAAATAGAACTTTAGAAACATAGTGATTCTTCCCACCCTACCTGCCCTCCAAATCGCACTCCCACCCTTCTTCCTCCTACTTTTCTTATTCCCATTCTTGTTTTTTGCTGAGATCTATTTTCAATTAACTTTACACACATAGGATTAGCTCTATACTAACTAAAGAGTTCAAAACATAGTAAGAAAGAAAAAAAAAAAAAACTGTTCCTCAACAGTCTAGACAAGGCTGTTCGAAGTCATTGCATCTCAAAGTGTTAATTTCACTTCCATAAATTACGTTTTAGGTGCTCTATTCATTAACAGAGATCAGTGAGAACATATGGTATTTGTCCTTTGGGAACAGGCTTATTTCACTAAATATGGTGGACTTTTGGGAGAGTTGAAGTTGAAGCTGATCAGAGCAATGTGGTTAAGACTGGCAAGCAGCAGTAGGCCCCATCTGAGTGCATAGGTCATGAATTCATAGCAGTGACAACCTTCCCTGTTACAAGCCTTTAATAAGAATTTACTACTGAAGTTCACGCAACAGAGAAAATATATCCAGGGCTAGGAATCTGTGGGGGAAGAAATGACAGGTTAAATAGCTAAGGATGGGCCAGCACCGCGGCTCACTAGGCTAATCCTCCGCCTTGCGGCGCCGGCACACCAGGTTCTAGTCCCGGTCGGGGCGCTGGATTCTGTCCCGGTTGCTCCTCTTCCAGGCCAGCTCTCTGCTCTGGCCTGGGAGTGCAGTGGAGGATGGCCCAAGTGCTTGGGCCCTGCACCCCCTGGGAGACCAGGATAAGTACCTGGCTCCTGCCATCGGATCAGCACGGTGTGCCGGCCGCAGCGCACCGGCCTAGTATGATTTCTTTTTTTCCCAGGAACCTTTTATTTAAGGTATATAAACTTCATGCATTTCATAAACAACTGTAGGAACATGGTAATTCTTCCCACCACACTCACCCTTCTACCCACACCCCACATTCCCACTTTTCTTCCTCCTCTCTCTCCTATTCCCATTCTTATTTTTTACTAAGATCCATTTTCAATTAACTTTATACATGCAAGCTTCACTTTATACTAAGAGTTCAACAAATAGTATGAAACAAAAAACTGTTCTTGAACAGTCAAGATAAAGGCTGTCCAAAGTCATGGCATCTCAAAGTGTCAATTTCACTTCCATAGATTACCTTTTTTTTTTTATTTTTAGGAGCTTTATTAGTTACCATAGATCAGAGAGAACAAATAGCATTTGTCCTTTAAGACTGGCTTATTTCATCAAGTATGATGTTTTCCAGTTACATCCATTTTATTGTAAATGACAGGATTTCATTTTTTGTACTGCTCTGTAGTATTACATGGTATACATATCCCATAATTTCTTTACTTAGTCTTCGGTTGATGGACATTTGGGTTGATTCCATATCTTAGCTATTGTGAATCGAGCTGCAATAAACAAGGGAGGACAGATAACTCTTTCATATGCTGATTTCATTTCCCCTGGGTAAATTCCCAGGAGTGGGATGGCTGGGTCTTATGGCAGGTGTATATTCAGATTTCTGCGGTATCTCCATACTGATTCCACAGTGGCTGTACCAGTTTATATTCTCACCCACAGTGGATTAGGGTACCATTTTCCCCATATTGTCGCCAGCATTTTTTTTCTTATATGTAAGCCATTCTAACAGGGATGAGGTGAAACCTCATTGTGGTTTTGATTTGCATTTTCCTGACGGCTAGTGATACTGAATATTTTCTGCATATCAGGGACAAATCCCACTTGGTCAGGGTGAATGATCTTTCTGATATATTGTTGGATTGATTAGCTAGTACTTTGTTGAGGATTTTTGCATCTATGTTCATTAGGGAACTTGGTCTGTAGTTCCCTTTCTCTGTTTTATATTTTTCAGATTTAGGAATTATGGTGATGATGGCTTTATAGAAGGAATTTGGGAGGGTTCCCTTCCTTTCAGTTTCTTGAATAGCTTCAGAAGAATTGGAGTCAGTTCTCCTTTAAATATCTGGTCAAATTCAGCAGTGAAGCCACCAGGTCCTGGGCTTTTATTTGTTGGGAGGGTCTTTATTACTGATTCAATTTCTGTCTGGTTATTGTTCTGATCAGGTCTTCTGTGTCTTCATGGCTCAATTTATGTAGGTGGTATGTATCCAGGAATCTACCCATTTTTTCTTGGTTTCCTGATTTGTTGCCATATAGCCCTTTGTAGTAACTTCTGATGATTCTTTTTATTTCTTTTTTTAAAGATTTTATTTATATATTTGAGACAGTGAGAGGGACAGACAGAGAGAAAGCTCTTCCTTTCATTGATTTACTCTCCAAATGGCCACAACGGCCAGAGCTGTGCCGATCTGAAGCCAGAAGCCAAGAGCTTCTTCCTGGTGTCCCATGCGGGTACAGGGGCCCAAGGACTTGAGCTATCTTCTACTGCTTTCCCAGGCCACAGCAGAGCTGGACTGGAAGAGGAGCAGCCGGGACTAGAACCAGCACCCATATGGGATGCCAGCGGAGGATTAACCTACTGCGCCACAGCACTGGCCATCATTCTTTTTATTTCTTTGGTATCTATTTTTACCTTTCCTTTTTCATCTCTAATTTCATTGATTTGGGTCTTCTCCCTATTTTTATTTATTTATTTATTTGCTACTTGGGCCACTGTTGTGTCAATTTTGTTTATTTAAAAAAAAAAACAGCTCTTTGTTTTGCTGACCTTTTATATGGTTTTTCATTTCAATTTTGATTATTTCTTCTCTAATTTTAATTATTTCTTTTCTCATACTAGTTTGGGTTTGGTTTGCTGTTGTTTTCCTAGGTCCTTGAGATGCAATGTTAGTTCATTTATTTCATGCCTTTCCAGTTTATTGATGTAGGCACCAATTGCTTTAAACTTGCCTCTTAACACTGCTTTTGCTGTACTCATAAGTTTTAATGTTGTATGGTTGTCTTCATTTGCGCCCAGAAATGTTTTGATTTCTCTTTTGATTTCTTTTATGACTCACTGTTCATTCAGGACCATACTGTTCAAGCTGCATGTGTTTGCATATATTCTTGATATTCTTGAGTTGTTGTTTTCCAACTTTATTCCATTTTGGTCAGAGATGATCCATGGTATGATTTCGATTTTTTTAAATTGTTGAGACTTGCTTTATGGCCTGGCATGTGGTCTATACTAGAGAAAGTTCAATGTACTCATGAGATGAATATATACTCTGCAAATATAGGATAACAGTTCTTTAGATATCTGTTATGTCCATTTGGTCTATAGTGTCAATTCTATTGTTTCTTTATGATTTTCTGTCTGGTTGATCTGTCCATGGTTAAAAGTAGTGTATTGAAGTCTCCCATTACTATTCTATTGGAGTCTATGTCTCCCTTTAGATCCATTAACATTTCTTTTAAGTAGCCAGGTACACTCTAATTAGGTGCATATACATTTATTATAGTCACTCTTTTCATTGAATTGATCACTTAATCATTACATAGTGCCCTTCTTTGTCTATAACATAACAGTTTTTATGTTAAAATCTATTTTGTCTGATATTAAGATGGCTACACAAGCTCTTTTTTGATTTCTGTTAGCATGGAATATCTTTTTCCATCCTTTCTCTTTCAGTTTGCATGTATCTTTGTTGGTGATTGTAGGTAACAAATAGTTGGGTTTTGTTTTTAATCTATTCAGGCAGTCTGTATCTTTTAACTGGAGAGTTGAGGCCATTTTTATTCAAGGTGACTATTGATAAGTAATGACTTGGCCTTCCTATTTTCCTATAAATATTCCTATCATGAGCTTTGGATTTCTTTTGTACTTTCACTGGGAGATTTTCTGCTTTCACCTTCTTTCAAATAATTACCATGTTTCTGTGTTTCTGTGTGTAGCACATCCTGAAGCATGCTTGGCTGGAGAAGTGGTGACAAATTCTTTCAATTTCTGTTTGTTATGGAAGGTCTTTATTTTGCCTTCATTCATAAATGAGAGTTTTGCAGGGTACACTATTCTGGGTTGACCATTTTTTTTTCTCTTAAGATTGGAATTTATCTCGCCATTCTCTCTAGAACTGGGGTTTCTAATGAGAAGTCAGCTGCGAATCTAATTGGCGATCCTCTGAAAGTAATTTAGCACTTGTCTTGTGCACATTTTAGAATCTTTTCTTTATGTTTTACTGTGCAGAGTTTGATTATAATGTGTCATGGTGAAGATCAGAAGAGATCTTCTGGTTATGTCTGTTAGGAGTTCTATGTGCTTTCTGTACTTGGATGTCCCTTTTTCTCTGCAAATTACTGAAGTTTACTGTAATTATTTCACTAAAAGGCCTTCTAATCCATTCTCTCTTTCCACACCTTCAGGAACTCCTAAGACCCATATGTTGGATCATCTGATAGTATCCCATAAATCTCCAACACTGTTTTTAGTTTTCTAACTTCTTTATTTTTGGTCTGACTGTAACATTTCCAGAATTGTCTTTAACTCAGAAATTATTTCTTCAGCCTCAGTCTGCTGTTAAGGTTTTCCATCATTTTTGTTTGTTTGTTTGATCTATTGAATTCTTCATTTGCAACATTTCATTTTCTCTTTAAAGTCTCTATTTCATGGAAAAAATTTTCATTCATGTTATGTATGCATTTCTTTTTTTCATGGATTTGCTTCTGATTACTTCTAAGTAATCCTATTTTAAATTCTGTTTCCAGCAGCATTTTTTCAATCTCTTCATCTTCACATTTTAGTATTGAAGTGTTGTTTTTTGGGGGTCTTGTGATGTCTCCCTTACTCTTGTTTCTTGAATTGCTGTGTTTATTTTAGGCATATTGTGGATATATTTGTTGGTTTTTTTTACCCCCTGTGATGGCATTTATCTTTGGACTATGCTTCTGTGGCTTAGTGGAGTGTCTGCTCCTTTAGTAAATACCCAGAGGTGTGTGTTGCTGTGGTCAGTGAGCTCTGTTCTTTGCTCCAGGGTGAGGGGAGTGTCCAAGATGTCACCCAAGTTGGGCATAGTAAATCTCTCTCTCTTTTTCTTTAAATCAGAGGGAAGGTTTGATTAACTCAGTTGGCATATTCTCACATTCATTGCCTCTCCTCCAAAGAGCCCAATGCCTAGGTTCTAGCTACAGTTGGTACAATGTTCATCCGTGCTGCCACACGAGTCATACAAAGGATCTTTGGAGTCCTTGATGTGAGCATGGATCCAGCAGCAATGATCCTCACTGGGGAGTTAGGGAGCCCAAGCATCTGGTGCCATCCACAGTGACTGCCCAAAGACCCAGCCTTCCCATACAGCCACAGTGTTTTCATAGTCCCAGTACAGAAGGCTCCCACAATCACCAGCACCCAGCCCCCTGTCAATTCTCCCAGGCAGACTCAGATGTCCTCTCTCACCTGGTTGCTACACACATGGACACAGGCTGGCACAGCTGTTACATATGTCCAAAATGGGGTCTGCCCTCTCTCAGCTAGTTACAGGACACCATGCTGGGTGGCTGGGGAGAGAGAGAGACGTTATCCCATAGCTTTATCACCAGTGTCTTGGACTGCTGCAGTCTGGTCTCACCTCACTCTTCAAAGCTGATGCTAAAGCTCTTGGCTGCCTGGGTCCTGATTTGTGCCCCTCCACACCTTCCATGTAGATCTACAGTGTCCCTCTAATTTGCATGGAGTTTCCTCTGCAGTTTTCTCCCTAACTCTTCCCTGAGATTGCAAGCTTTCCAGATTTTTTTTTAAAAAAAAAACGATCTCCCCTTAGTCTATAGTAGTAAGCTCCTTCCCTATTCTGCCATCTTGGAATCCTCAAAATAATATTCTTTTAGTATGATTTCTATAAATCAATTCATAATGTGAAGCCATCTTATTCACTTGAAGGTAAAGATAACATTGTGGGCAAGCGCCGCGGCTCACTAGGCTAATCCCCCGCCTTGCAGCGCCGGCACACCAGGTTCTAGTCCCGGTCGGGGTGCCGGATTCTGTCCCAGTTGCCCCTCTTCCAGGACAGCTCTCTGCTGTGGCCAGGGAGTGCAGTGGAGGATGGCCCAAGTGCTTGGGCCCTGCACCCCATGGGAGACCAGGATGAGTACCTGGCTCCTGCCATCGGATCAGCACAGTGCGCCGGCCACAGCGCGCCGGCCGCAGTGGCCATTGGAGGATGAACCAACAGCAAAGGAAGACCTTTCTCTCTCTGTCTCTCTCTCTCACTGTCCACTCTGCCTGTCAAAATAAATACATAAATAAAAATAAAAATAAAGATAACATTGTGTGACAAGACCATCCAGTAGAGGAAAAGAATGGCCTTTTCAATGAACAATGCTGGTCAGAATATCTACATGCAAGAGAATGGAGTTTACCACTTAACCTACATCATATATGGTAATAACTCAATATGGATCACTCTGGGTGAATCTTGACAATGGACTAAGTGAAAGAAACTGACCTTATCAGACTACATGTTTTATGATTTCTTTGATGTGAAATACACAGAAAGAGAATTCTATTGAGATAGAAAGCAGATTAGTAATTGCTTAGGATTGGAGTTGGGTGAGTTAGGGGAGAGATAGCTGGAGGTATAGTTTTCCTTCAGAGATGATGGCAATGTCTTAAATGAAGACGTCTGTGAATATATTAAAACAATTTAATTGTACACTTTAAACGGATGAACTGCACAATGGGAGAATTTCATCCCAATTAAACAATTTTTAAAAGATAGTGCTATGGACTTGTTGAAATTTGTATTTAATTATTAATAGAATTGTGAATACAAGATTTCTTCATTAAATAATTTTCAGTACGTTTACTGGAAATGAATTTCTAGTTGGCATCAATGGAAAAAAGAAACAACACATTACCTCCATAGTCAAATGATTAGGCTACTAAACTGTAGAGCATAGGATCTTTTACATTAAAGAAACTAACAAATTATTGTTCTGGATAATGACTGTGTTTTTTTCTTTTTGAAATATTGCAGAATCTTCCTTGGCACTTGTGGGGAGCAGCCCGGACTGGACTGAGTTACTGGAATTAGGACTTATTCTATGCATCTGCTCTCCCACAATATGGCGCTGGGAGAGAAGTAAACAGCTTCCGCACAGCTGCCTCCAGTTCAACCAATAAACTGTAGGACTTGCTCCTGATTGGAGAGCAGCGTACTCGGCGTGTGGGCAGCCGAGTTGGGATTGGCGGAGGAGGACTATAAAGGAGGAGAGAGACGGCATGCACCGGGGAACATCTAAGGGGGAACATCTAAGGGAACGCCTGTGCAGCCCCCGAGACAGCCGGCCGGCGGTGTGCCGCTCCCCTGCGGAAGTGGGGAATGTGGCCAGGGGGAACTGCCCTTCCACGGAGGTGGAAGGGATAGTAGCCAACCCGGGAAGAACCAGCAGCAAACCCGGGAAGGGCCGAGCAGACGAAAGAACAGCGCAGGGTCCTGTGTCGTTCCTCCACGAAGAGGGGGAGCGACAGGCACTGATGACCTTTATTTGGTAAAACACAATCTTAACATAAACATTAACCTGGTCTCCGAAATTAAATATCTATATGTGTTGTTAAGGTGGTCATCCAATTTAAGTTTATACCACTGAATTTAGATAATCAAAGCTTAAACAAAAAAATAGAAATGTAATGTTTAAATACGTGAGAATAGGCCATTGG
The DNA here is from genome assembly GCF_964237555.1 of Oryctolagus cuniculus. NCBI lineage: Eukaryota > Metazoa > Chordata > Mammalia > Lagomorpha > Leporidae > Oryctolagus > Oryctolagus cuniculus. Next base: position 68,342,857 of record NC_091441.1, read on the forward strand.
ACACAAGGTTAAGTAATAGTGCATTAGGTAACATTTCTTCCAGGTAAAGAATGAGTTTGTACAATGTCTGAAACCTGCTGAAGATGTGAATACCTCCATTTTTTGAGTTGTTCATAGATAAGAATCTGAGTCTTATCACATGGACAATGTTTAAATCTTTAAAATGAACTAAATCAATTGTTCCCAGAAAATAGTTTCTGAGATTCAACGCAAGTAGAACGGCATTGGCACCTGGGTGAGGAACTTGTGACTATTTGGTCAAGTTGTCATTTTTATGTATATTTGTAGAACCAATCTGATGTCACTTCCACTGCAAATGGAGACCTGGTAATATAAGTATGAAAAAGTCAACAATTTTGGAGTCTGAGGTCCTTCAGAGGATCTTTTAGTATGCTGGAACATCCTCAGGAGGCTCCCTTGGGTGGCTTTGTCAGCAACAGGTTATGGCTAAGGACTATAACAAGCTGAAGAAATACTCCGTGAACTCAGGCAAAGTGTACTTTATCTAAGAGGAAGGATACTGAACCCTTCTGTGAATAATGACAGGGTAGGCGAGGAAGAGCATTAGGATTTGTGAAATTGTGTAAAGATTAATGAGACTAGATATATGAATTATAGCAAGTTACCTATAGAGCTTTGTGTGTGGAATTTGAAAAAAAAAAAACACAGTAAAAGGAAAAGGGTCAAAATACTAAGATACTATTAAGAAATATTAAGAAAATCATATTTATTACATCTGCTAATCTCTTATTATATGTTTCCCAAGACTATTTAAGTATCCTTCCCTTTAAGTATTTTCATTTTCCCCTGTTTTCACCTAAAATTGAAACTTTACCTGTCTGCTTCTTCATTGCTCTTATTTGTCAATTTTCCTGCCTCCAGTTACACTAACTGAATAGTTTACTTGACAACTCTTGCTTTGAAGATATGAGGTAGATAGTATGGAAATAGTTTCAGTCATAAAAGATCCATATTATTAGCTTTTGGAACACTCACTGTATATATTTTTCTAAAGATTTATTTATTTGAAAGAGTTACAAAGAGAGAGAAGGAGAGGCAGAGAGAGAAAGAGAGAGAGAGAGAGAGAGAGAGAGAGAGAGGTCCTCGATCTGCTGGTTCACTCCCCAATTGGCTGTAATGGCTGGAGTTGTGCCGATCCAAAGCCAGGAGCCAGGAGCTTCCTCCAGGTCTCCCACTCGGGTACAGAGGCTCAAGGACTTGGGCCAACTTGTACTGCTTTCCCAGGCCATAGCAGAGAGCTGGATCAGAAGTGGAGCAGCTGGGATTTGAACCAGTACCCTTATGGGATGCCAACCCTGCAGGCACTATGCCACAGCGCCAGCCCTGGAACACTCATTATATTAAAAACAGTATTTTTTTAAGAAAAAGAGTAAATATACGCTTTTAGAAAACTAGGTGACAATGAAACTGTCTTTGAGGGAATCAAATGTTGGATTAGTGAAAAAGACTTCAAAGTCATTATTATGAATATGTTCAAAGAACAAAGTACATCATGCCTAAGAATTAAAGGAAAGTATGTGATGATCATATATCATCAGATATAGAATGTTGTAGAGGATGCTAAGTGTTCTCAGAAGGCCACAGCCTTCTGGATATAGAACATGGCTACAGTCCTGTCTCTGCTAAAGCAGGCCTTGTGAAAGTGTGAACGCACACCTTCCTAAATGGAATGTGGCAGAAGGGTAATCATTTACAGGGGTATTCTACAAAGAATGCTGATTCTGGGAACCTGTGATAGCAATTACAATGTGCTAGGTGGTTATGACAATGCTGCTGCTCCTGGTTATGGAATGTGGTGCCCTAGCTCTCCTGTATCCCTTTTCATGTGATGCATATTGTTAAAGCTTTACCTGACGTACGTGCTTTCAGCTTTGTACACCTGTTTGTCTCACCCAATAAAAAGATGCTGGCTGAAGCTCTCTGTTGGCACTCTTCTGAGGAAGGCTCCTGTGTCCTGGCTCATTATCTTGAAACTCTACAAGTGGTGCCCAAACAGGGACTCTGACACAGCGTGCAAGGGACGGCTCACCTCGGCCAGCAAAGGGTCCAGACACGTCATTCATCTCTTCAAGATCCAGGTGAGTCATTAACATGGGGAATTCTCTGTCCCAGGCGCAAAAGATGCATAAGGCAAAATTGTATTATTTGTTTAATGTGGGGACAGTCCATCATCAAAAAATTATCAGGCAATTACTACAAAAAATTGATGGCTGCTGCCTTTGGTTTCCTTATGGAGACATGCTAAAACTGGCAGACTGGGAAAAAATAGGATAAAAACTACATCAGGAGCCACGAGCTCCCATTCCTGTGCTTCGTGCATGGTATTGCTGTTGGGATGCAGTCAGTAAGTTTGCATGCCCATTGGAAGCTCTCCCTCGCCAGGAGAGCCACTCAACTGCTTCAACTTTGCCAGAGGAGACTGAACCTTCTGATGACTCTATGGTTGCTGTAAGGATAGAAACATCACCAGTACTATCAGCCTTACAGAGAATGTTCAAAGATGCCTGAGAGCAAGGGGATCCCTTATCAGCTGTTTGCTCCATTATAAGACCACAGGATGCCCCAGCCCCCCATGAATATCTACCTTATAATGTCTTAAAAGAAATGAAAAAGTTTAATAGAATATGGCATACAAAGTTCTTATACTATAGGATTGTTAGCATTGGAGGAGGTTATGAGATGGTGCATTAGGACTGGCAAACTTTTATAAAATTGCTTGTGACTCCAGTAAAATATACGCTTTGGGCCCAGAAGTATCAAGATCTTACTCATACCCAGGCCATGGATAATTTGACCCACAATGTGCCTACTGAAGCTGAGCAATTACTAGGAGGATGGGCATTTGTAAATCAAAATCAACAAGTTAATTACTCTCTGTGAGAGGCTTACACTCAAATTTCTAATATGGCTTTAAAAGCATGGAAAAATACCTGACACCCGTGACCCCTCCACCTCCTTTTCGGCTATTAAACAAGGATCTGCCAAAAATCACATGCCTTTTATTCACAAATTACAAAAGGCCTAAACCTAAAACAACTTTGGCAAAAATGATTAAATTATGTCAAGCAGTAACAGTGGGCACTAAGATTTATAAAACCAATCTTCTGGCTGCCACTCTTAGAGGTCCTGATAAAAAAGTTTTGGTTGTGATCCTGGAGGCCAACTCCTCATTGCTCATATTTGACCTCATATTCTTCCTATTCCCTTCCCTGTTTGGGGTCTAGATTTATTACAACAAATTCAAGCCACTATGCATACAAATTTATAATAGGGGCCTCCACCAAATCAACCCATCCCCACAAAGCTCTGCCTTTAACCTGGCTGCCTGGGGAGCCAGTTTGGGTTGAACAATGGCTCATTCCTAAAGAAAAATTACTCTCATTGGAGACCCTGGTTCAAGAACAATTAACATTAGGTTATATTGAACATTCTACAAGCACCTGGAATACATCTATTTTTACTATAAAAGAGAAATATGGCAAGTGGAGACTACTCCACAACTTACAGGAATTTAACAAATGCATCAGCCCATGGGACCCCTTCAGTGTGGATTACCTAACCCTAACTTAATTCCTGTAGGATACTCTTTATTTGTTATTGATTTAAAGGATTTCTTTTTTATCATCCCTTTGACTAAAACAGACTAGGACAAATTTGCATTTACAGTGCCAGTTTTAAACATGCTCAGCCCACAATGAATTAGCAGTGGAATATACATTTTCATGGAATGTTAGTCTTACATTATGACAATATTATGCTCAACAAACTTTAACTCCTTTCAGATCTACATTTCTGGTAATTCTTTATGTGGATGATATTTTAATAGCAGGCCTGGCTGTAAATTCTACACACTTATAACAGCTTAGTGCTGATTTGTTACAATTTGGTCTATACATTGCACCAAACACAACCTCCATTTACTTACTTAGTTTATAAATTACTTACTACTAAATCTGTCCCTTCCCTCCCCCAGTAGCATTTGCTTCAGCCTTTAACTTTGGTATAATCACAGTAATATTTAGGTCACCTTAACTGGGCTTGCCCTTGTTTCAGACTAGCTACCTAAGTTACAACCACTTTTTGAAGTATTGAAGGGAAAAACACATCCAGCCAACACCATCGAACTTTCTCCTCAAATTCAACAGTCTCCTAAAAATGTCCTTTTCAATTAGCTATACTTCCCATTCCTATTGATCCTACCAGAGTATTGCTTGCAAAGGTTTCTGAAAAAAGTTATATAGTTGAATGGCTTTATTTGCCTCATGCCCCTTCTCCAAATATTTATCCTTACTCACAAGCTATTGCTGAATTAATTACCAAAGGATGTCATTGACCTCTCACTTCAAATGGACTTGATTTAATTAAGATTTATCTGCCTTTTCCAAAACAAGAACATGAAACTTATTACAACTTCAACTTTCTTATCAAATTGCTTTAATTGATTTTGTAGAACTCTCCTATACTCTCCCTAAAGATCCTCAAGTGACTCTTCTGACTACTTCACCATTTTCTTTCTGTTCTATAATCTCTTAAGTCCCCATTACTCACATTCATACTATTTTTTCAGATGCATCCCCTACAAGAGGAGTTATTACCTACCATTAGGATTCACACTGGATAGTAAAATATACTTTGCCTCAAAAAATAGCTCATGGTAGTGACTTACTGGTGGTTGTTTTGGTCTTACAATAATCTAAAGATCAACCTTTTTCTTTTTTCAAATATTTATTTTATTTATTTGAAAGAGTTAAAAAGAGAGGCAGAGCCAGAATGAGAGAAAGGTCTTCCATCCGCTGGTTCACTCCCCAAATGACTGCAATAGCCAAGGCTGTGCTAATCCAAAGCCAGGAATTTCAGGGGCCTCCTCCAGGCCTCCCATGCGGGTGCAGGGGTCCAAGGATTTGAGTCATTTTCCACTGCTTTCCCAGGCCGTAGCAGAGAGCTGGATTGGAAGCAGAGCAGCCAGGAAGTGGGATGCTGGCACCGCAGGCCAAGGCTTTAACCCACTGCACCACAGCACTGGCCACTGAGGATCAACCTTTTAATTGTATTGCTGATTCTCAATATTTCACTAATTTATTATTTCATTTACCAAATGCCCAAGTTAGTCCTTCTATTGATTCTAATTTACTTAGCATTTTTCTAACTTTATAAACTTTATTATCCCAATGTCAATTTCCTTTTTATGTCACTCATATTCACAGTCACACCCCTTTACCTGGTTTTCTTTCAAAGAGCAGTGAGTGGGTGAAGCTTTCTATGTCAGTGCTCTCTTTATTGATCCTCTTCAGAGTCACAAATTTTTCCATCAGTCAGCTAAATGTCTTCATAAACAGTTTAAAATCCCTGTTTCTAATGCTCATGCTATTATCTCTAGCAGTTCCCAATGTGCTCAAACCCCTCATTATTTTCCTTTTGCTGCTGTCAGCTCTCAAGGCCATCATGCCAATGAGCTTTGACAAATGGCGAGACTCACCATCCTTTATTAAAACCCTTCTCTTATTTGTTATTGATACCTACTCGGGCTACACATGGGCAGCCCCACTTAAGAGAGCATCTACTTGCTGTGTCATTAAACATCTGTTAATGGCTGTTATGGGCAAACTTACTCAATCAGTCTTTAACTGACTGATAATGGGCCTGCTTATACTTTTTCTGCTTTAAAAAATTTTTGTCAATTATGGGACATCAAACTTACTCATGACATTCCCCCATAATCCAACAACAGGTCAAGCCATTGTTGAATGGGCCCATCATACTCTTTAAAATTCTTCTTCAAAAACAAATAAAAAAGGTGGGAAAACACTGCCTGGGAAGTTAATTAAACCATGGCAATTCTTTTATTAACTCTTAATTATTTAACTTATTTTTCAAAATTCAATTCTACTTCCCTAGATTATGAAACCCCAGCACAAAATCACTTTTGTCCATTGCATGAAGAATCACGGCCATTAGTTTATTACGAGGAGCCTCCTGATCCTAATTGGAAAGGCCCTGAGCCACTCATAGCATGAGGGAGAGGATATGCTTCTGTTGTATTCCCTGCAGGTCCTGTGTGGACTCCAGCTCGCTGTGTCCGACCCACACGACACAATGAGTTGGCACCAGCAACGTCAGGATCTGATTCCTGCTTTCTGGCTAAAGTTGGAAGACAAAGAGCCAGTGCTGTTATTTCACCCGCCATTGGAGAACCAGGAAACAAAGCAACCTCATCAAAAACTTCCCCAGGTGGATCGGCCATCAATCACCTGGGGAGATGTGAAGTCCTCGATTGCTTCTGCACACCTACGCTTGGCTCAAGATCGTGGTACAGAGACTCATGAGACTTTGCTTACTGCCATTTCTACTCAGCTTACCTGTAATTCTACTTTGGTTTTGTTGCTCTTTATGCTATGTTTCTCTGTTCCCATTGGCTTAGCTTGTTTAACTACGGTTACTCCGGAAGTTGAGATACCCTTAGGGAGTCCTGTGTTACTTTCTTGTTTTTGGAATTGCTCTCGTCCATCCTCCTGGGGGTCCACTTGGTTGTTCAATGGTAAAGGTTTGGGCCCTGATTGGTTCAAGATTCAGGAACAACCTAAAGTGGGAGAGAAGGAAAAACCATTAGATTTATCCCGAGGAAAAAAAGAAACTGGACCAGAGGATGCAGGACGTTATTCCTGCCATTTGATTGACAATTCTGATGATGTGCCCCATTTTTATGTAATTAATATAACTGTGTCTTTTAGTGTTCATTCTACCGGGTTGGGTCTTCAAGATAACTTGTGGGTATATTTAGCTAGGTCTGTTCTTAATCATACCTCTTTTTGTGTGCGGGAAGGTAACTCTCCCACAAATATTTTGGCTAATAATTTGGTGGGGATTGGAGTTACCGTTTCCATGTTTGAAAAAGAAACTAAACATAGCCTTTTTCAATATATGAATGCCACTCTTACACATCCTATACCTTTACTTCCTCTTTCCTTTAGCTTACATAAAAATGATAGTTTTGTAAGATTCAATTCCTCTATTATTTTGCCTATAGGGTGGGCTTTTTTATGTTCTAATTACTCTTATCAGGCCCTACCCCCATCCTATTCTGGCCTTTGTTCCATAGGAAGAGTTGTGCCTGCCTTACTTCCCCCTTTGCCCTCCTCTCAAAGACAAGTTCATGGTCAACACTCCTTGCGCCCTGATTGTGATGCTAATTTAGATTTGCTTAGTATTTCATCTGTCGCTGCTGCAGCGGCCTATGTTTATCCCATTCCTGCTTTAACCTTTGGCACATATGGTGCCCTGGGAGAGCTTGCCTGTATTTTAGAGAAAACTGCCAACGCCACTGCTGCTGCTTTGTCGCATGTTAATATAGAGCTAAACCAAGTGTGTGAGGGCATGTTGCAAAACCGGGCAGCCATCGACTATTTATTGTTGAAGCATCACATTGGGTGTCAACAATTCCCTGGATTATGTTGCTTTAATATTACAGATAATTCTAATTTGATTCAAAAAGGAACTGGTAAGATTAAACAAGAAGCTTTTAATCTTCGTCTTGGTCCAAAGTGGTGGCAGCTGGGCTCGTGGTTAAATTGGTTATTGCCTTTTGCTGTTCCTGTGTTGATTATTTTGGTATTGTGCCTTTTTTGGCCCTGTATTATTTCACGTATTTCTGCACTGGTTTCCCGAAATCTTAGAGCTTTACTAAAAACAAAGAAAGGGGGGATGTAGAAGATACTGTCTAAGTGTTCTCAGAAGGCCACAGCCTCTGGATATAGAAAATGGCTACAGTCCTGTCTCTGCTAAAGCAGGCCTTGTGAAGGCATGAACACACGCCTTCCTAAATGGAATGTGGCAGAAGGGTAATCATTTACAGGGGTATTCTACGAAGAATGCTGATTCCAGGAACCTGTGATAGCAATCACAATGTACTAGGTGATTATGACAATGATGCTCCTGGTTAGGGAACGTGGAGCCCTAACTCTCCTGTATCCCTTTTCACATGATATATACTTGTTGAAGCTTTACCTGGTTTATGTGCTTTTAGTTTTGTACATCTGTTTGTCTCACCTAATAAAAAGATGCTGGCTGGAGCTATCCAGCGATGCTCTTCTGAGGAAAGCTCCTGTGTCCGGGCTCATCATTTTGAAACTCCACAGAATGTCAACACGAAGACAGGAACTACAAGAAAAAAAAATAAGAACTCTGAAGATGAAAAGTACAACAAAGGAAGATTAAATGAGGATAAAATAAAATATTACATCTTCCTTATCCTTAATCAAGTTGGTAACTCTTTGTTCAAAATGATGATAGAAAATTTTGGATGATTATAGTATAGGAAATAGATAAATAAAAAACAGGAAGCTGTAAGGAATAAGAGGGAAGAATTGGGAAAAATCAATTCTAATGTGCATGTCCTACCCATGAAACAGAATAGCGTTATTTAAAGGATGATTCATATTAGTTGCAAAATTATATTGTGGCCGGCGCTACGGCTCAACAGGCTAATCCTCCGCCTGCAGCGCTGGCACACCAGGTTCTAGTCCCATTCGGGGCGCCGGATTCTGTCCCAGTTGCCCCTCTTCCAGTCCAGCTCTCTGCTGTGGCCCAGGAGTGCAGTGGAGGATGGCTCAGGTCCTTGGGCCCTGCACCTGCATGGGAGACCAGGAGAAGCCCCTGGCTCCTGGCTTCAGATCAGCGCGGTGCGCCAGCTGCAGCGCGCCGGCCGCAGCGGCCATTGGAGGTTGAACCAACAGTAAAGGAAGACCTTTCTCTCTGTCTCTCTCTCTCTCTCACTGTCCACTCTGCCTGTCAAAAAAAAAAAATAAAAATAAAAAAGTATATTGTGCACTGTAGATTAAAAATAGAATTATGATTAATATGCTGATAGTAAAACAAATGAATATAGTATGCTCAATTAAAACTATAGGAGCCAAGAAGAGAGGATAATAACCATAAAAAGCAACAAGATGAGAGGCTGGGGCTGTGACTCACAGGGTTAAAGCCCTGTCCTGCAGTGCCAGCATCCCATATGGGTACCAGTTCGAATCCACTCCAGATCCAGTTCCCCAGTTATGTGTCTGGGAAAGCACAAGTGCTTGGGCCCTGCACCCACGTGGGAGTCCTGGAAGAATCCCCTGGCTCCTGGCTTCAGATCTGCTCAGCTCCAGCCGTTGCAGCAATTTGGGGAGTGAACCAGTGGATGGAAGACCTCTCTCTCTGTCTCTACCTCTCTCTGTAACTCTTGAAAATAAATAAAATAAATCTTTAAAAAAAAAGAAGAAACAAGATGAAAAAGCAAAAAAAAGTAATCATTGCAAAAATAATTGTTTTAATCAAACTGTATCAATAATCACTTTAAATGTGAATGTTCTAAGCATACTAATTAAAAGACAGAAATAGTGAGAATGGATTAAGAAAATATTAAATAATATCCTAAGAGAAACTTTAATTATACAGGCACAGATAAAGTGAAAATAAAGGGATGAAGGCATATAGCACCACCTGAAAGCTGGAGTTGCTGTATTAATTTCTGACCAAGTAGACATCAGAATAAGGAAAATTATTTAAAATAAAGAGGGTCAGTAAGTAATAATAAAGGGGTAAATTCTCTAAAAAGATGTAGCAATCCAATATGTGTACACACCTACCAACAGAGTTTGAAAAATGATAAAGAGAGAAACAAATCCATGGTTGGACTTGCAGAGTTCAGTATTGATAGAACCAGCAGGCAGAAGAGTACCATCAATTAGCTGGATCCAACTGATATTTGTGGAATATTTCACCCAACAGCAATTGAATACAGACCCTTCGCAGGCTCACACAGAGCGTTCACCAACATAAATCTCATTCTGAACACCACTTAACAAGTTTAAAAGAATGGAAATATCGCAAAGAGTGTTCTTAGGCCAAGAGGAAATCAAACCAGAAATCAGGACTTCTTCATGTACAGCATGGTAACTAGTGTTAACAACAGTGTGTTGTGCACCCTGTGTGTTGTCTTCTTAGTTACCCACAGTCAACTGCAGCCCAAAACTATTAAACAGAAAATTCCAGAAATAAATAATCCTTCAACTTTCAATTGTATGCTATTCTGAGTAGTGTGAGGAAATGCCGTGCTATTCTGCTCCATTCCACATGGGATGTAAATCATTCTTGGTCCAGTGCATCTACACTGAATCTGCTACCTGCTCATTAGTTACTTTTTTTTTTTTATTTTTTTTTTTATTTTTTTTTTATTTTTTTTTTATTTTATTTTTTTTTTTTAGGAAAAGCACCTGGCTCCTGGCTCATTAGTTACTTAATAGCTGGTTTTGGTTGCCAAATCAATTGTCACAGAATCACAGTGCTTATGTTGAAGTAACACTTATTTTACTTAAGACTGACCCCAATGTGCAAGAATAGTGAGACTGGCAACTGGGACACAGCGAAGAAAAACTTTAAAAATGCTCCTTTGAAGTGAAAGAAATGAATATTTAAAAAGTTATTTTGACAGACAATGAGAAAGACTACATTCACTTCATTTTTCATGAGTATATTGTCCTAACTATTCTATTTTATTATTGTTTATTGTTGGCAATTTCTTGCTTAATTTATAAATTAAACTTTGTCATAAGTATGCATGTGTAGTAAAAGACACAGTATTTATAGGGTTCATTATCATTCAAAGTTTCAGGATGCACTGGAGGTCTTGAAACATATCCTATATAGATAAAGGTATCTTATTGTACTTGAAATTGTACTAAGAAAATGATTTCAGTTGTTCTCACTCCCTTTATCCACCTACATGAACAGTAATTTTGCAAGGTAATAGGTAATGTTAATTAGCTAGATAATGGTAATCATTTCTCAAGGTATAGCCATATGGAAACAAAAAAATTTCACTCTAAATATAAACAACTTTTATTTGCCAATTATACATCAAAAAAGTTTAAACAAATCTAGAAATTAGATATAGAAATACAGTTAGAAAATTTCAAAACATCTCTTAATTAGTCAATACATTGCTAAATAACACATGGTTTAAAGAAATCTCAGGAGAAATTTTTAAATGTCTTGAATAAATGAAAGTAAAAATGTAAGTCATTGAAATTTTTGAGACTCGATTCTTAGGAGGAATTTGATAGAACTAAATACATGTGGTAGTAAAAAGAAATATTTAAAACCAATCATCTAAGCTTCCACCTTAAAAGATACAAAGAGAAGAGAAATTGGAGCCAAAAGCAGTTAAGAGAAATGATGTGAATGGAAGGGGAGAGGGAGTGGGAAAGGGGAGGGTTGCAGGTGGGAGGGACGTTATGGGGGGGAAGCCATTGTAATCCATAAGCTGTATTTTGGAAATTTATATTCATTAAATAAAAGTTTAAAAAAAAAAGTGCGCGGGAGAGAGAAATGAATAATGCTGGGTGGACGCCTTTCTGGGAACCATGGAAAGGCAAACTACTGATTTTTCACTTAGGAGCAAATCCAATGCAATGGAGTACCTCTTATAAAGTGGAAACTCCATACAAAATAAAAATCTGTAAAAAGGAGCTGATTTTCCACAAGATTGTATATTTTAAAGAGAATAATGTCAACCTTTACATAAAAATGCCTAAACTGTATTGCTGAAAGGCCGTTTCACAAAATGTTAGGTTCAGAATCTTGACATTAATATAAAATATAATATGTAGATGCATAGAAAAGAATATCTTTAATTAACATACAGCAAACTACAAGCAATAATCACACATTGGTAATTATTGTAGACTTTTACTTTCTTCTTTATGTGCTTCTAATGTATTTTCATTTTAAAAAATGGAACAAGATTCTCTTTCAAAACAAAATGATAAACAGATTTCCAATAATTCAATCTTACTTATATGAAAAGAAAATCAAGAAATTGAAGAACATGATGATACACAAGTAAAAAAACATTCACCTCCCAGTTTTCATCCTCAGACAGAACTCTGGAATTCTGATCTTACCCCTTGTTATTTTATACGCTTGCCATTAATTTTCTCTGATGCAGTGTGCATTCCTCAGTAGTGTGGTTCAGAATTGATGGGAGTATGGGCTGCAGGTGGCAGGTTTCCAACTGTGTTGTAGCAGTGCCGAGAAGGTAAATATTTACAGTGAAATATTCCTTATTTCCATGGAGCATGAAAAGAATAACATCTTCCATCATTTGGCGGGAAAGAATATAATCTTCAATGTGAGCCACTGCTGCCCAGTGTCTGCTCCCTCTCATTCAGAGTGTCCCTAGGGGAACAAGAGCTCCAGAAAGAGAAAAATGCTCTAAACTCATTCAAAGCACAAACAGTAGAATCACAGTGAAAATGTTTCTCACTCAATAATGGAGTCTATTTTATATGAATAATGTGAGACAAGCATTAGGCCTTTCACCACAGATGGGTTATTTCAACTAATAGTTTGTTATCAATTTTGTGGCAAAATTATGAATGCACTGTAAGAATGTAACAAATCCGTGAACTATGTCAAGGTGAATCATATTGGGGGTATAGTGGGCACAGAGCAGTGAGTGCAGTGGACGGAGGCGCTGTGAGGTCCTAGGACTAGAGCCTCACCCAGGAATGCCTCCCACTAGGAAGGCTGAATTAAGTAAACCTGGGTAGATCACAGGCAGCAGAAGCCACAATGCTCATTCCAGCATGGTGGGATGTAGGTAACACAGAAGGACAGTTCCCACCACACAGGAAGGAAGACTAGGACAGGCGACACAGGGGTGCACAAAGTTCATGCATCTAGACTGGCAGGCTTCTGATGTCAGAAAAATTGGATGAAATGGAGTGGGACTCTAGATTCATGTGGTGTAGGACTGGAGATGCTTTCAAGACTAGTGAATAGACCAGTGCCACGGCTCAATAGGCTAATCCTCCACCTTGCTGCGCCGGCACACCAGGTTCTAGTCCTGGTCGGGGCGCCAGATTCTGTCCTGGTTGCCCCTCTTCCAGGCCAGCTCTCTGCTGTGGCCCAGGAAGGCAGTGGAAGATGGCCCAAGTGCTTGGGCCCTGCACCCCATGGGAGACCAGGAGAAGCACCTGGCTCCTGCCTTCGGATCAGCGCGGTGCACCAGCCGCAGAGCGCCAGCTGTGGTGGCCATTGGAGGGTGAACCAACAGCAAAAGGAAGACCTTTCTCTCTGTATCTCTCTCACTATCCACTCTGCCTGTCAAAAAAAAAAAAAAAAAAAAAAAAAAAACTAATGAATAAAACAGAACCTGACTCCTAAAGGACCTGGGTTAATGGATGGACAGCCACTGCTCAGGCAAAAGCCTAATTGTAAGAACCGTGACCCAAGACCATGGAAGAACGCATATCCCAGGTGACTTGATTAAGTGTCAAGCTGCTTGGATGCTTCCTAAAGAAGATACCCACTGGTTCTGGGTACCGTGTGCAGGAACTCAAACAGGAGAAGTTTGAGAAGGTGAAGGAGTCCATGCTTCAGGGTGGAAGCGGAGGACAGACAGCATCTTTTGGACTAAGGGAGAAGAGTGATTTATGAGTTATGCCTAACAAAGTAGGAATGCAGAGAACTGGCTAAAGAAAACATCATCAAAATGAAAGTCCACAGGTAAAACCGGGTCCTTAATGCAAAACTCTTGATAGGAAGTTCATGGATGCCCTCCCTGTCCATCTCTGTGGCGTCTGCAGCCAGTCCCAAGCCATACTGGCAGCAGTCTTTGGAAGCATTTGCATTGCTGGACCTCTTCCACTTGCACTGGGCTGAAATGTATGCCGGATGAAGGGCTGGCCAAATGCCACAAGCAGAGCCTTGGAGAAGTGCTGCTGTGCAGCGTGGAGGCTCTGCTCATGTTCCCATCTGCATGCAGTCTGCAGACAACCCCACTCACTGTGTTTTAACTTTCTGAGAGGTGTCCATTTGAATGCACTGTGACAGGGACAGAATGGCGCAAGTGTGCTCAGAAATGCAAGGCCATTGTTTATTCTGAAAAGCTTCACATAGCTGTTTGCTCTTCTCAACCTCATTCTCAATTATGATAGTACTTCAGAAAGTTCTTAGGAAGTGGAATTAAAAAGATAAGATTGTGGGGGCAGGCATTTAACCTAGCTGTTAAGACATTCATGCATCATGCAGAAATACCTGGGTTCAGACCCTGAGTCTGGTGCCCAATTCCAGCTTCCTGCTAATGCTGGCTTTGGGAGGCAGCAGGTGAGGGTTCAGGTAATTGAGTCCTTGCTTCCCACATAGAGGGGTTCCCTGTTCCTGGTTTCAGCCTCAGCCTCAGCCTCAGCCCTGGCTGTTTCAGACATTTGCAGAATGTGAACCAATGGATGAGAGGTGTATGTATGTTTGTATGTGTGTGTGCGGGGGGGGGGGGGGGGTTTGTGGGGCGGGATATGTGTTTCTCTGTATCTCTTCCTCTCTCTCCTTCTCCCTTTTTTCTGCCTCTCAAACAAAAAAGAAAAAAATTTAAAGATGAATTTATTCTGATGCAAATAAACTTTGAAATTAATTCAGTTTTTCTTAACACACATTTTCCATGAGCTGTTTGAAGGCCCCCAGTACATTTCTAGAAAAGGCTGCTTTGCTACACAAACACAGGGATTGGGTGGCTCCTCTACCAAGGAATTTCCACAGGGCTCTGTCTTTTGAAAAAGCACAATCAATTTTATATTGGGAAAAATTATAAAGGCTATTATCGTCATCATACCAATGATGGAAAAGGAAAGTTAACAAAAGCTTTTTGACAGAAGCTTTCTGGTAGGGTGTGTCAAGTTCAACTTTCTTTGATGATATTTGCTCGGGCAGCAGTATTCCCCACCTCAACACCTGCCTTAGATTATGAGTCCCTTGGTGACAGGAGTGAAGGAAAAGCAACACAGTGTGTTCTCACATAGACCTTTCTGGAGCAGTGAAGAGCTTTCACTGTTTAACACGGCATGAAGAAGTGAGTAGCTTCACAGACATTGTAGACACACCGCCTAGGTTCAGAGCCCGACTCCTCCAGGAGGAACACTTGAATCTCAGCTCTAACATGTGACAATAACAACTTTGCAGGTTAAGTCATCTTTGCATGAAGAACACTTACAGAAGTTCTGAGTTCCTAACGAGATGACTATTGGGTGTTGTCATGTTGCCTGTGACATGTATGGCATAGACATGCATCACACATGCCTCTGTAATCCTCATAGCAACCTGGGACACACCTGGGGAAGCTAGCTCCATTTTGCACACGTGAGAAGCTGTGTCTGAGGACTCCCTGCCTGAAGTCGCACAGCTACTGGGAGGTGGAGCCAACATGGGGTCCCAATTCTTCAGCCACTGCTCCTTATGAGGCTTGTGGCACATTTGTTTTTAATCCATGTCAAGTATCAATTACACAATCTCATCATTAACTTTAGTTCTTTTCCAGCCTGGCCAGTCTAGAGATAAATAAGGATCACAACAACATTAATAAAATGAAATTTCTCTTGTTCACCTCATGAGAAATTTAGAGAATTCCACCCCCCGTAGAAGCCATTTGAGTGGATCAGGGGGTCTCAGGAGTACAGGATATGTCCTCACAGACAGTGCCTCTTAGCTACGGCTTGATGAGTGCCTTTTCCATCACTGACTTCGTCTGCCATAGAGATGGGTTCCCATGGGAACAACCATGCCAGCCCAGGCTGCCACCCATCACGCTTTCCCTCACCTGTCCCCATTTCCACAGCCAAGATCAAGGCTGAGGGGGCTTGTTGCTACATCTTGAGGGGTCTCCTTTCTCACCAGCCATTTGTCTCTTCAATATGATCCAAACCTAGACTGAGGCTGCACCCCTCAGCTAATGTAGAATTTAAAATATTTAATTCCTTCTTGATCAATATATTAATTATGTGTTAGTGATAAAATGTTAAAGCATACTTTTCTAAAATATAAAATACTGACTTTCAGGCACATGCAAAATCAGGACATGCCAAAGATTTTTATTCAACTCATTACTTATAGAAGGAGCCAGTAAGATGTCATGACCAAGTCCAAAAGCATTTCAGAAGCTCAGGCATTTGCAGGAGGACGAGACTGCTGGCTGCACACAAAGCTGGTTAATGTCCATTAAGATCATAAACAAAGCAGCTTTATTCTAGCGAATTGTAGACTCTCTCCTGTAAAGCAGATTATAGAAAAGGTAAAAAATTCACCTTTTCTTATTTCTTGAAACGAATTCTAAGATAAACTGATCATCTTAATAGAGAGAAAGTCAAGTTCAAGTTTTAATATAATATTTGGCAGTAAGACTTTCACAACGATTTTTCCCCTTCCTATGAATAAATCCATCAAAAATGAGCCAACTCTGGCAAATTTTAATGCATTTTATTACATCTTTCAGACTCACTGTTATAAATCAAAGCACATAAAAATTCTCTTTCTGCGGATTTCTACACACACACACATATATATATTCAGATTTTATTTTTTCCTATCTCACCTCACATTCTGTTACAGATACCTTAAGACATAACTCTGTACTCTTTTGTTAGCTTGATGAACATTAACATGTTAGTAAGAACCTACCCCTTTCTTGAAGATACATTTCTCTGTTAACGTTGCTTGTAGTAGGTTTTTGGCTATATGTACTTATCATTTTAATCAAACGTTTACCACAAGAAAATAAAGGGAGGTAGAAAAACGAGAACTGTCTGTGGTGTCCAAGTATGAGTGAACTTCAAAAAGTTCATGGCAAATGTACATTATAAAACAGCTATGTGTAATTCCGATGTTTTTCCATCAAAGCGAGGTTATCTTTTCATTCCATTGGTTTTTTTCTGTGAATTTTGTTTTATTGTTATATGAGAAGCAGAGAGATGCAGAGAGATAGAGACAGATGGGCAGACAGAGCTCCCACAATGACCAGGACTGGGTTGGCTGAAGGGAAGGAGTAGATTATATTCAGGTCCCTCACGTGATTACAGGTAACCAAGTATTTGAGCCACCACCTGCTGCCTCATTGGGTCTGCACTGGCAGCAAGCTAGAGTGAGGAGTTGAAGCAAGGAATCAAACCCAGGCACTCTTACACCAGACACAGGTTTGTTAACTATTAGGTCAAATGCTTTTTACTCTGAACTTTTGGACATTCACTTGTATTTCAGCAGATGAGCAAAGCTAACAAAGACACACACCCCATAGACCACACACGTGCTTTCCACTCTCTCTCAAAGTGGCTATGCAAACAGCTTTATTTTTATGACTTTATAGTATATGAAAAATTAGAAAAATGAGTGATTGTCTTTTCATAATCATAAATAAAACACAATAGATAACACTTAATTGGCATTCATCACAGTGAAATAAAATATTTTAATGAGGTGAGAACAAAGAATTATATTGCACGCATCAAAATGACAGAAAAAGATTAAAAGTGACAATTCTGAATTATACAAAAATGCCCCTGTTTAAAATTTTAATCTTATTTCCCATTTGACAATTTGAATTTATGATCTTTCAATTTTCCAATCAAATACAATATACAAAAAAAGTTAAATAAGTTGTTCACCAGCTTGATTTTACTGCTTGAATTCTAAAGAATTGATGAATCTTAAACTGAAAAGGTACTTTTGCACTGTGTGTGATTCTGTTTTGATTCTTTTTCTAAAAGAAAACTCGCAGCAACTGGGGACTGATGGCATTAAAAGTTAAAAGTGTTGGCCAGCACCGTGGCTCAATAGGCTAATCCTCCGCCTGCGGCGCCGGCACACCGGGTTCTAGTCCTGGTCGGGGCACCGGATTCTGTCCTGGTTGCTCCTCTTCCAGTCCAGCTCTCTGCTGTGGCCCTGGAGTGCAGTGGAGGATGGCCCAGGTGCTTGGGCCCTGCACCCGCATGGGAGACCAGGAGAAGCACCTGGCTCCTGGCTTTGGATCAGCGTGGTGCTCCAGCGGCAGCGCACTAGCCACAGCAGCCATTGGAGGGTGAACCAACAGTAAAGGAAGACCTTTCTCTCTGTCCCTCTCTCTCTCTCACTGTCCACTCTGCCTGTTAAAAAAAAAAAAAAGTTAAAGTGTTGAGATTTTTATATACTTTTTTTATATACATTTTTATATACTTCATAATTATAAGCTTTTATTTTTAGAATATTAACAAAAATGTTCTGTTCTAACCTTTAAATGCAGAATCTGTCTGTACTTTGAGAAAAAATGAGAAAGAAGGCAGAAAGACATTATTTTTTATGCTTCCATGGGTTCCCTAGCAACTCTTTTTGCAACTTAGATATGTAATAAGCAACAAATACACAGATAATCAGATAATATTTACCAGAGTGCCTCCTATATTCTGGTTGGGCTATTCATCTAGGACGTGTGATGTCAACCCTGTTTAAAGGGGAGGGTTGTGAAGCAGAGGGGTGAAGCAGTTGCTCAAGTACAGCCAGATGGGCCCTGCCTCCACTTCCCAGACTCCCAAGCACCGGACACTAGATAGAGAACTCATGGGGACCTGCCAGCCTCTTGATTCCACACCCCACACCAGTGCTTGCTTCTTGTTCCAAGGACTGATTCCCACCCTGATGTAGTCATTTCAAGCTTGTGCTTCCATGGGCAAACACTATTTTTTTTCTAATGTGGAATAGCTATAGTATAGTAATTTAGTACTTGTGGCTTTATGGTCCCAAACAATGTTTCAATATAATTTTGGACTTTTCATGACTATGAAGTAGAATACTGTCTGTTACAGTATGAGCCAATTCCACAATCTTATAATGGAATAAACGTAATAACTCACAATGTTCTTGTAGATTCTAAAGCATACCAGTGACTGTAAATTCCAGTTGTATGTAAGTTCATTATGTAACACATCAGAAATAAACATCTATAATACAAGTATACTGACATTGTAATATGAACTATAATTATATCCCAAAAAGAATTTCTTCAACAAACAACATTATTCTCTGAATAAAGAAAGAAATGATTTGATCCGGAATACTATCAAGTGTTGATTAAGAACGGCTCCAAGAAACAACTTATGGGAGAACATGAAACAAGAGTTGATACCTATTCTAGAAATTGAAGACAACAATTCAGTCCTCAGAGGGAAAGAATATGGCCCGGGGAGTAGGATATGGAAAAGCTGGGATTTAGAGGTAGGATATAGCAGGTGCACAAAAAGGAGCCCCAGAAGAATGTGTGAGCAGTATCAGATACAGTGCCCTCTCCATACTCCAATGTTCATGAAGATCTCCATGCCTGTCTTTCCTAGAGTCCATGTAGTCAGGATTTTTTTTTAAGATTTATTTTATTTTTATTTGAAAGCAGAGTTACAGAGAAAGGCAGAGACAGAGAGGTCTTCTATCCACTGGTTCACTCCCCAGATGGCTGCAATGCCAGGAGCTGTGCTGATCCAAAGCCAGGAGCCAGGAGCTTCCTCTGGGTCTCCCACTTGGGTACAGGGGCTCAAGGACTTGGGCCATCTTCTACTGCTTTCCCAGGCCATAGCAGAGAGCTGGACCGGAAGAGGAGCAGCTGGGACTAGAACTGGTGCCCATATGACACTTCAGGCCAGGGCTTCAACTCACTGTGCCACAGCATCAGCACCCATGATGTTCAGGATTGTAATAGGACAGCTTTACAGGGTAAATTGCCAATTGCCTTTACTAGAGTGATGTCAGTGGAGCACCACGTGTGTTCAGATGGAGCAAGTTTGAGAGGAGATGGGGAAAGATAAGCTGATAGTATTTCCTGCTGTATTTTGGACCCCGTACCTTGGATATATGTTAGATGCTTTTGTTTAACACATTTCTTCTGCATGTGCTAAAAAATCCATAAAGTTAAGATGAAGCTCAGTATACATGTAGCAGTGATGCCATGAGTAAGGCTAATTGAGTTTGTCAGAGAAAAGTAGTGTGTTTGTTCCCCACATAGGTAACTTTGCACAGAACAAACTAATCCTACAAGGAGACCTAGCCAACGTGGACTATGAGATACCAACAGGACAGTATTGGTGGTGGGAGAACTCTACCTCCATTCTTGGAAAAGTCATTCCAGAGGATATCAATGGGTTGACTGTATATGTGTGTGGCAGATCAACCACTCAGGTACAAAGACTCTTAGAAATTACTCTAGAGGCCAGAATTGTGGTACTGTGAGCTAAGCTGCTGTTTACAACACTGGCATCCTCAGAGCATTGGTTCCGGTCTCAGCTACTCTGCTTCAGATCCAGCTCCCTGCTAATGCACCTGGGAAAGCAGTGTATGATCGCCCAATTGCTTGGGTTCCTGCCACCCATATGGGAGGCCCAGCTAGAGTTCCAGGCTTCTGGCTTCAACCTGGCCCAGTCCTAGCTGTTGCAGTCATTTGAGGAATGAACCAGTGGATGGAAGATCTCCCTCTCTCTCTCTTTGTCTCTTCCTCTTTCTTTGTTACTCTACTTTTAAAATAAATAAATAAAATCTTTAAAAATCACTCTAAGCAGAAGTACATCATGTTTTAGGAACAATGTTCATTAAGTTGGCCATTGAACCAAATGCAAATGGCTTCAAACACACTTATTTGTACCATGAGTGGGGAATCTTTCTTCTGCCAAGGGCCATTTGGATATTTATAATATCACTCATGGGCTGTACAAAATTATCAACTTAAAAATTAGCCTGCTATAGATTTATTGACGTTTGAGTCCTGCTTGCAGTAGTCTTGGCAGGGCCAGCCCAGGTGATTTTGCAGGACTTGTATGGCCTACAGATGGGCTGATTCCTACTCCTGCCCTAAGTGAAGGGAAACTCTTTCTGGGCAAGCTACTGTCAACACTGGGGAAGTGGAGCTTCCTGAAGCCAACTGAAGAATGTGATGAGCATCCCCACTCAGCAGGGCACTGGTTGGTTCTTTTACTTTGTCGCATCCCTCTGCCAAGAAAGGGATGCCAAGACAAGTTGTCATTTGAGCAATGCCAGTTTCTTCCCCTGGTTGTCCTTTCTTTATCAAATCTAAAGAACCAGTGTAAAGCATTATGGAAAATTTTACATCAAAGTCCCTGAAGTGTGCCTGAGTCAAGAACATTGAAAAGACTTTTTTAAAAATAAATTTTGACACATAATTGACTTGATTAAATTTAAAAGTCATTTCTGGAATCTAGAAGGACTTTTAAAAAGATTTATTTATTTATTTGAAAGGAAGAGTGATAAAGAGAGAAGGAGAAACAGAGATCTTCCATCTGCTGGTTTTCTGATATGGGATGCCAGATCACAAGCAGCACATTAAATCTCTGCACCACAAAACTGGCCCCAAGAAGGACCTTTTTAATGAGAGGGACACACTTAACAGTAGATCAACAAAAATAATTTCAAATTTCTATTTAGGGTATAGAAAGGCAATTATAATTAAAGAACTAGCAATTTCTTCCCTCTTCTTCTTCACTTCTTTAAGAGAGACATGGCAACTGTCTTAGTCTGCTCTTGCTGTTCTAACAAAGTGTCTTGGGTTGGATAATTCATAAACAACAGAAATTTATTTCTTATAGTTGTGGAAGCCTAGAAATCCAAGATCAAGGGACTGACTTATGTATTGTCTGGAGAGAGTCCATTTTTTATTGATGGTGATGTCTTGATGTGTTCTCACGTGGTGGAAGGCAGAAGGGACTGAGACGTCCTCTCATGGCAATGACATGCACAATCCAGGCAGCTCTTGAGGGCATTAGTCCTGCTCACCAGGGTGGAGCCCTCATGACTTAATCACCAGAAGGCCCACACCAGAGATTGTTTGAATGTGAATTTTGGAGAGACATGACATTCAAACCACAGCAGAAATGCTCTCTTGCTCTGTTTCCTCATCATTAAATGTAAAAATGTAAAATGCTTAGTAGAACAGAGAGAGCTGAAGAGCAAGAAATTAATATGTATATACATAGGGCTTCTTAATGCTTTTCTTAAATATTGGCTTAAATGAAAATCCTAAGAACCATTTTATTCCCACTGAGGAGAATAAAAAGAGTTGTCTGGCTTAATAGCCCTCCCATTCATCTCAAGATGAATGACAAATGACAGGAATCAAAAAAGGGTATTTCTAATCATCTTTAGAAGACTAAACTTATTTATTTGGCTGTAAACATTCCCATTGTCATTTGACCAATTGTATTTAGTAGACCTGTCCCCTATACATGAAATTAAAGATAAAATTTATCCCCAGCAAGATGGATTAAAGGTCTGAATATACCCATGTGACATCCATACAACTCATTGGAAATGAAAATATTTTCCTACTTGTGGTAAAAATTCAAACCAAACCTTAATACTTAATCTGATCAGCAGGCACACCTCTATTGGTTTAACTCTGACAACTGTAGCTGGAGATTCCAGATCCTTTATGGTAATGACATGTCACTTCTTCCTAGGTAGGTTCTGGCTTCTACAAATACCGCTTCAACCTCATTCTTGAAGCTGGTTCTGACAAGTCCAATGGCCTGTATCCCACAACTAATAAATCTTGCAAAGTTCATGGAAGCACCATTTACAAAATGTCTCATCTCAAAAGCTGAGCTACAGTGAATTATTCCCAACTGTTGGAAAGCAAAGAAAGAACACTCCAGCTTAACAGCATTGGAGGGATATTCTTTATGCTCTTGGAGTGCAAAGTTCATTGTGCTCATGTGAATGCCACAAAACTGGAAGGGGAATTAAACAGCACTTGGTCCAATACTCCCTGCTTCACAGGAGAAAAGCAGAGCTTTGAGGTGGTGCATTATATGCCCAGCATCAGGCTTTCAATCTGTGGTTCATCCAGAACACACTCCGGGGCTAACAGTTTTGTACCGTGTGTTTTTCTTGAATATTGCTCCACTTCATTAATTAGAAATACAGCATAGCTACAACCTACATATACTCTGCAAAGGAGAGTGTAGGTGTGCATGAGGGCATGGAGGAGAGCAAGAGATGAAGTGAGGAAGAGATAGAAGCAGCAGCAACACAAATAAAGGGGAACCTACTGGGTATTGCAGCCAATGGTCACCTGTCCTGTTAGATCTTTCTGAGAGCTTTTAAACAAGAAAACATAGTGCATTTTGAGTTTTGCCTTTTCTGCCTGCTCTCAGCACAGCCTCTTATGGGAATGACTTGAATAAAGACTGAACATTTGGAAGGAGAAAAATAGAGATGGAGATGGGAATGCATGAAGTGAGTTCCTCCTCTGGCCACACACTTGCCATTTGGAGCCCTGAAAGGCCATTGCACCTTTGGTTAATGGAATCAAGGATTAATAATGGAAGCTTTTGCTCACATTGTCCCAGATACAAGGTAAGCAACCAGGCTTGCATCCCAAACCCCTTTAAAGTACTGAGACCCACCTGCTGGTTAGAGGCTCACAGGGAAGACCCTCTGTGTCCTTCATCCGTGATGGCACCATCTCTCTCTCACAGCACATTGGCAGCAGTACAGTTGAGAGCCAAGGTTACTTGATGAGATCAAAGGCAAGCAAGCATTCCACTCGCTGGCACAGAACCATGGTGGAATTATGGTAAATTCTGTCAGCACCTCTTTGTGTTTTTCCAAGTTCTCATCTGTAAAATGTTAACCATGATCTGTGAAACACAAACCAGGCATCTTCTGGTGTTCTTGGAGCCAGTGAGAAGGACTCCAAAGATCCTGGTTACCAAAATACCCCAGTTGCAGTGATGCCTCCAGCCACAGCCCTTCCATCATAGCCAATGCAGATGAGCATGATCTCTGTCACCTTGGAGTCTTCTTAATCCACACATGGCCACTGCTGAAGATGGCTGTCGCTTCAAGTGTCATGGGTAATGACTTGGATGTCACTCTCCCTCATACTCACACTCACATCATACTGCACACCTGCTAGGGTACACACTAGCAGGAAGCTGGGGTCAGGATCCAGAGCTGGGAATCAAACCCAGGTACTCCAGTGTGGGACGTAGATGTCTTAGCCAGCATCTTAACCACTAGAGCACACAGATCAGAAAGCCTTCAAAAGTGAACAATTTCTCTGACATCTGTGAAAACGACAACCTTCAGTGTGAACCTCTCACACATAGCTGCAGTCTGGCTCTTGGGGACCCTTGTGATTATCAGCAAGATTTTTGCTTCTTGATACACATCTATGTACCACAGAACAACCACACTATGGAGTATGTCACATAGAAATGCACCTACCAACAGTGTAAACCAGCATGACTTTGCTCACACACCCGGGTAGCCTCTGTTGTTGAGCTGAGAACTGTGGCCTCTGTCCTTTTTCACGCTGTTGATCATTTCCTGCATTCCCACATCTCTCACCCTGCCTCCCTGCCAGGAATTTGCCTTTTGCTTGGAACTCCTCGTTTGAGGTCTTAAAAGACGGTTTTTACATGCTCCTTTCTTGGCAGATACACACACTTTGCAAAACTCTTGCTTATCAGATCCAAGAAACTCTGTAGCCAAGAACGTAAATTTTCAGGATTTCTTGGGCTCTGAATTTGTGCTCAAAGATCAGAGCATTCCCACCCCTGTACATTTAACTCATTTCCTTCCACATCATTCTGCCAACAGGAGGCCTGCCTCCTCTACCTGCACGCTACCTGTTGCTGGCAATTTCGAATGATAAATTGTGATGTGTGAGAGAACATTTAGGAACCCTCCATGTTTGTGTGTGATTATTTAGTGCAAATGGCAGGAAAAACACAAACTACAAAAGTCAGAGTGGATTGTGGATTCCTGCACTTTCTCGTGGGAGAATACAACCATCCCACTGTGGCCCTGGCCTTACTAGGTATGCAAATCTTGGTGAGACCAAGAGCACATGCTTTTATGTGTTGCAATACATGCACCAGTTAGGACTCTGATTTTCAAATACATTCACGTGCTGCATAACAAGATTGTTGTGAACAAGGGTAGCATTGTGACATTGTGTAATTGCTCTTGGTGATGTTAGCACACTGACAGAATCACCAAAGGAGGCATCTCTCAGAAGAGTTCTCACCACTAAGCCATACACATCTACGATATTGTTTCAGCCTCAGACTCCAGAAAGCAAAGAGTGTGATGTCAGACACCGTGGGCAGGATTGTGGTTGGGCCTCAGGCTCAACCAGGACCAGACTCAACTGACATCAGGATTTTCTCTTTCTCTCTTCCTTCAGGGACGTCTGGATCATCCATTCTTCACACAGTCAGCTTGCTGAATCAGTTCTGAATTTCACACCATGGGTAAAGGCACCCAGAAGACTGTGATTCTCACTATTTCTCCTGAGATTCCTGAAGGGTAGATTTTTAATTCCCACCATGTCTCAGGGGTTAGGAGATTACTGTCTTGTATCGCTAGAGAATGTATAAATGTTACCCAATGAAAATATTTTTCTTAAAATTCTAAGCAAATAAAGTTCACTGGGAAATGCTAATCCTTGAGCTCAGGGCAATTGGTTGTTTTGTCTAAAACTTCATTACATTCATCCATCTTATCCGGTAAGCTGGCTTCGTTATTTCTTTTGCAGTACGGCTAAAAGCCAATGGAGATAACAGTATTTGTGATTTCTGTAGCTATTGTTTCTTCTCATGTTTTTCATTTGATGAAGCAGTCTCTATCATATCTCTTTATAGCATTTATCCAACAGTAGAGGTAGATTAGGAAAAGTTTGTGTCTTCCTGGCAGAACTATGAGGGAATAATGCAAGGTGTGAAGGATGAGCTTAATTTGGCTGCATATTCCATTACTATCAAATACATTGTCTGTGAAGATAGGAATAAATTTTTGTTATATTTAGCATAACATAAATAGTTTACATAGGGATGAGCTTTTGGTTAATTAAAATACCCATGCTCCACATCAAAGTACCTAGGTTTGATACCCATCTCTGGCACCTGATTCCAGCTTCCTGCTAATACAGAGCAGAGGATACAGTAATGATATTTCAAGTAATTGGGTCCCCGGCCCCTGTGTGGGAGACTGAAATGAGTTCCTGATCCCTGACTTTGACCCTATCCCGGAACTAGCTGTTGTGGGAATCTGTGAAGTGAACCAGCAGAAACAGATGGGATCTCTCTCTCTCTCTCTCTCTCTCTCTCTCTCTCTCCTGTCTTTCTCTTTCTTTTTCTGTCTTCCTCTCAAACAAATTTAAAAACTCATTCACACAGTAAACGACAGAAGACATATAGGGGCTAGGCAGAACTGTGTTGGACAAGAACAATACCCTCTCAGCCAGGAAAGGAAAGATGCAGATCTAACGGGACATTTAAATTATATTTTCCTACCATCCCAGTTTGGGATCAGGTCCCAAAGTCTGAGATCATTCCATTAAATGCCAAGTCTGATCACATGATAAGAGAACGCTAGACCACAGTGAGTCTCCTGCTAAGAGATTGAACAATGAGTTATTATAGCATTAGCCCACTGCCTACCTCCAGACTGGGCTAGAGATGGTGAGTCATTTACTAGGGGGTCCTGAAAAGAAGAACAATGGGATTCCTTCGAAAAATCACTGCTCCTGTGTCCTGGGCTTTCCTCTTCCATGGGCAGAGCTATCTGCTCTGAGTGTGAACGTGTCTTCCAGAGAACCACGGCGTGGTACTTGCTTCTTGGAATTCAAAAGACACAAGTACTCCTGCCTGGCTCATGCCAGAGAACTGAAAAAAGGTTGTTGGCTGGCTGGCTAGAGATGGCAGAGTGAGAACACAAGGAAATTCTTCAATGGCAGAGCAACACATGGAAGGTCGTGCAAATTCTGTGTTCAGATGCCAACTCCATCATGGGCATCCAGGCTAAGTCATCTTAAAATGGACTTAAACCACTAGGACTGCATGAAGCGTGAGGTGAACTCAGAAAGGGATGAGCCTTAAGCAAGCAGAGTCCAGCAGGGAAGACACAGCCAACTGGAGAAGGAAGGTCACAATATGTGACCCCGATGGTAGGGTTTGGTTTCCAAAAGACTTCACAATATTCACTAGGAAAGAACCAAGTCCTGGAATCACAAGACCCAGAATGCAACGTTAGAAACTTGACAAATATAATATCTGCTCTCACCTGTCACCCAGCCTTCAGCCAGTCTTGGACATCTGCATGTAGGACAGACTTCCCTGGCTGAGTCAAGCCTAATGTGTGAATGGAATCAAGATCTGAGTATTGACATTGCATTGAACCAGAGTTCAGTAACTTGGGAATAAAAAAACTCCCTGGTTTTTACCTAATAGTGATTGGAAGGCAAAAAAAAAAAAAAAAAAAAATTGCCTGAAATTGCATTCAGAGAATGGATAGGAAGGGATGGTCCTGTCTATTCAGTTATTTGTTCTGTCCAGCTGATTCTGAATCCTCTTTCATGGAATTCCTGTAGCTCTGTAAGAATGTGAGCGAAGACGGGCTAATCCTCCACCTGCGGGTTCTAGTCCCGGTCGGGGCACCAGATTCTGTCCCGGTTGCCCCTCTTCCAGGCCAGCTCTCTGCTGTGGCCCGGGAAGGCAGTGGAGGATGGCCCAAGTGCTTGGACCCTGCACCCCATGCGAGACCAGGAGAAGCACCTGGCTCCTGCCTTCGGATCAGCGCGTGCACCAGCCATGCGGCCATTGGAGGGTGAACCAACAGCAAAAGGAAGACCTTTCTCTCTCTCTCTCTCTCTCTCTCTCACTGTCCACTCTGCCTGTCAAAAAAAAAAAAAAAATGTGAGTGAAGACGTTGCATCTCCACTCTTGGGGCACAGCCAGAGGAATAGGTGTGTTCCTCTAACAGCTTTTCAAGTTCTAATAGTCAATAATATCTATAACTGGTTTTAAAAACTTTCATGAGAAAATGTTCAACTTGTCACCTATTTCTCTTTGTCTGGGCTTCAGTGCCACAATCTTTAAGAGACCAATTTGAGGAGTCTTGACCAGCTCCTAGGTACAGGCAAACAGCCTCTCCTATTCATAACTCTGCGACTTAATGTCACCTGAATTTTCATTAACTTTGGGGACAGTGATGTCACACTTCTGGCATGGGCTAAAACTTGTCATAACTTTTCACACGTGCTTCTATTGTACAGAGAACCCAGGGTGCAAATGCTTACCTTTGTGTGTCGTTGTGTTAAATGTCATTTTCACCCCTGCTCTCAGGACAGTAACAACTTTTGCCTCCATATAATTTACTTTCTCTTCCACTACACTTAATGCCAAAGAAGGGAAGCAGTGAATCTTTGTATGCCTTTCTCTTTGAGTCACCTCTAAGGTGCAGAGGGCACTGGCTGACAGGTGAGTGCTTAGGTGAGCTGGACACCTGGACCAAAAATCCTGGTTCCAGACCTCACCAGCTGTATCACCATGGGCATGAACCTCATAGGATTCCTTTGAAAGTTGAGCAAGATGCCGGCGCCGCGGCTCACTAGGCTAATCCTCCACCTTGTGGCGCCGGCACACCGGGTTCTAGTCCCGGTCGGAGCACCGGATTCTGTCCCTGTTGCCCCTCTTCCAGTCCAGCTCTCTGCTGTGGCCAGGGAGTGCAGTGGAGGATGGCCCAAGTGCTTGGGCCCTGCACCCGCATGGGAGACCAGGATAAGTACCTGGCTCCTGCCATCGGATCAGCACGGTGCACCGGCCGTAGCACGCCAGCTGTGGCAGCCATTGGAGGGTGAACCAACGGCAAAAGGAAGACCTTTCTCTCTGTCTCTCTCTCTCACTGTCCACTCTGTCTGTCAAAAAAAAAAAAAAAAGGAAAGAAAGAAAGAAAGTTGAGCAAGGTGATTTGTGTCAAACATGCAGTTTGTGATTGGACTGCGGTAGGTATGCCACTATTTCTGATTGTTATGAATGGTGCTTTCTCTATCGTGGGTCAGGCACCAATCTCAGAATTTGCTCACATCTGGAGAATCTGCCACTTTAAATGTTGGGCTCAGAGATCCCCAAGATAATGAGGTTCTTGACTTTGGTGGTCATGTCCCCACTTCCAGAGGCGGCATGCTGACATAGAACTTGGCTGTATATTCCAATACCTCCCACTTTGCTTCATGGCTCACAATGTCAGTGTCCCTGCATGATGTCAGTGTCCTCAGGCTCTGCAGACAATGCTAAACAGGAGGAAAGGGCACTCATTCTATGTGCCCCCATGCACTGTTTCAGGCAATTTCACCTTTTTGTCTTCCTTTCTAATATCCCACTGAGAACGAACACATTAGCTGTGGAGCACAACTAGATGCTCAGGGCTCTTCCTGACATTAAAATTTGATGTCTGCAGAACCCTATTTCTCTTGTTTTTCTTAAATTAAAAGGAAAAAAAAAAGAAACAATTCGTGAGACCTATGCCATCCTCATCTGAAATGACCAGAGCAAGTCCACTATCTCAAGGCCATTGAGAAAAGTGCCAAGTTCACAGTGTATTCCAGTGTGTCTTTAAAAGATGAGTATCATTATAAGAAGTCTTGATTTCGCACACTGCATGAAATCTCCATGTATTTCAAGTTAGTAGAATTAACTATAGCAGATATACCTCACCCAAGATATAAACACAGGTGTTCCTCATCCACAGGAGATTGGTTCATGGACCCCCGTGGATACCAAACTCCAGGGATGCTCAAGCCCCATACACAAAATAGAGTAATATAAATATATCATTGATGAATACCCTCCTGTGTACTTTAAATCATCTCTAAGTTACTTACAATACATAACGTGAGACAAATGCTATGCAAATCATTGTTAGACCATATTGTTTAGGGAATAATGACAAGAAAAAATGCCTATATGTGCTCAGTACAGACACAGTACTTTTTTTCCAATATTTTTTATCTGTCCTTGGCTGAATCTGTGCCTGCAGATGCAAAAGGCTGATCCAATCAAATCATCTAAAATTATAAATCATGTAAAGTCCTCCAAGATTTCTAAGAAGGCTAAAACAATTACTTCAAATATCTATAGACTTACTTACAGTCATTGAATAATTTTTAACTATTTTTAAATAAGTACAAACTCAAGATCTAGAGCAGTGATTCAGCCATTTTTTCTAGAACAATATACTTATGATGGACTAACTTGGACTAAAAGTTATGTTTCACCAACTCTAAGGTACTTCACAGTTTCACAGACAATAAAATATGAAAAAATGTCAGAATCAATGATATCTGATATTGCCTTTCTATTCGTGAAAACCCAAATCAAGTATTATTCATGAAAAGGATATACGTCCTCATGTTATCATTGCTAATGGAAAAACACTGAGAAGAGTCAATTATTTTATTTAAAAATAATAACATATTACTAGAAAGTACCTTTCAGTGAACAACTTGAATGGGATTTAAAAAGAGTGGAAATAAAATAATTTCCAGCAAGGCATATAATGGGGTACTGGCATGGTGATATCAAGTCACCCTTCTATCATGAATCTATTTACCTACCTCCCAATCTATTTATCCTCCTATCATCAGAGATTTAGACAGGGGTCATCTCAGAAGGGGCTCACTTCACAATGGGAGGTGCCCTCCCTTGCCATGTGGCTTATTTAGCACTGAGGGACAGTTATCACCTGGACTTGCACTTATGCCTCTGCTCTATCAGTATTCTTCATGTGGGCCAAAGGCATCCCTTCCTTGGAGAACAGCCTTCTGGAGTGGAGTGAAGCTGGTTTGCATAAAAACAGATTGAGTCTCTCCAACAAAACATTTAAGGATAAGGCTACCAGAGCAGATGTTTGGCTAAGCAGGTAAATTGAAACTTGGGTGTGCCTGGGTTCAAGTCATGCTCCACTACTCATACACACCTTGGGAGGTAGCAGGTGATCCAAGAACTTGTGCAGGAGACTTGGACTGAGTTCTGGGTTCCTAGTTTTGACATGGCCCAGCCCTAGCTGCAGTGGGCATTTAGGGAATGAGCGGGGTATTTATGCCTCTCTCTCTCTCTCTTTCTCTTTCTCTCTCTCTCCCCCCCACCCATCACTCCCTCCCTCTCTCCCCAGCTCTTCCTCTCCTTCTTTCATTCCCTTCTCCTCTCTCTTGAATAATAATTGAATGAATAGATAATTTTTTAAAACCATAGTAAGGAGGAAGACATTGTGATGCAGCAGGTTAAGCCACAGCTTGAGATGCCTGCATCCCATATTGGAATGCCAGTTCCATATCCAGCTCCTCCACTGCTGAACTAATTTTCTGCTAATGCGTACTGGGAGACAGTGGGTGATGGCTCAGGTACTTGGGTGCCTGTCACCTACATGGGAAACTCAGATGGACTTCCTATCTCCTGGCTTCCACCTATTTCTAACCCTGGCTATTGTGGGCATTTGAGGAGTGAATAAGTGGATATTAGACCTGTCTCTGTGTTTCCTTCTCTCTGTTGCTCAGCCTTTCAAGTAAATAAATAAAAATAAATAAACCCTAAAAAATAATAACAACACTTAGGCTACCAGTCAGCATGCAGAGCGATGCTGTAGCTGTACTAGAAAGAGTTTCCTGTGCTCAGTACCAATATCAAATTCTTTATTACTAATGGAGAAGTGAAAATACATGTGTCCTACATATTAGCTGAAACTTATGCTCTTTGAAAAAAGACGTAGGCAGCAAAGTACAGTAAGTGCTTCAGAAAGGGATTCGGAATGAAGAAAAGGGGTCCCTGAGCTGTTGGCTGGGTTCACAAAGACCACTGCCAGAGAGAGGTGGACTGGTCGCCACAGGCATGTGGGTGAATTTGGAGAGCAATGCACCCCCACCCTAGCACAGAGCCATGCTGGGGAACGACGGAGAAACTTCTGAAAGAGAGCTGAGCAAGGTTCACCTTAGAGCTATGTATAGAAAAGTTGGCTTAGCCTCATTCTGAACTTGAAGAAAAGAGAGCTGAAAGACAAAACAGTGAAAATGTCCTGTCCATGGCTTTCAGCAAAGGGGAAACCAAGACTGTCCCTTTTCACCACTTCAGCAGAGTTTCCTCTGTCAGTCAGAGAAAAGGTATTAGATCCATTCACTTATGGGGGTTATGAAAAAGAAGACAAAACAATAACAATAGGACCAACAAATCAAGCTAGCAATTCTGAAATATACAATTTACTATGAATAATTGCCCTACATGGCACTAGAACAAGAGAACTGATCTTCCCATTCAGCTATAACTTTGAACCCTCTGGCCACCTTCTTTCCTTTCCCTCCATATGCTAACTGTGTAGATTGGATAATTATAGAAGTTGCACACATATGTGCACTGAAACTTCATGTTGTACTCCATAGATTTGGATAATGTTTGCATTTAATTAAAAAATTAAGCTAGTAAATGGAAGAGAAATGTGTTGATGCTATCACATGCTAAAGAGCCTTGACAATGTCTGTGTGTGCACAGTCTCTTGTCCGGTGCTCACAAGAGTCAGTCTCTTGGTGTCCCTGTTCATCAGAAATGTTGAAATGTTCCGTAGCAACTGTATAATTGCAGGATTGTATGACATGGTTAGCACCCAAGCTGGTGATTGTATTTTTGGAACTTGTTCTACATTCTTGGGCCACTCAGAAGGAGAAATAATTATGCTGATAAAAATGCTCCAAGAATAGGACTTCTCTTTTTGTAAAAGTTAAGAGTACCACTGACCTGAAACTAAGGAGCTGTTAGCCACAAATTTCTAGTATGGAATAAAGTTGATCAAAAAACTGTCCAGGGCCTGCACTGTGTCACAGAACATTAAGCAGACACCTGTGACAATGCCATTTCATATTTTTGAAGGACCAGTTTGAGTCCTTGCAACTCTGCTTCCCATCCAGCTCCCTGCTAATACATCTGGAAAAGCAGTGGAACAGGGCCCAAGTATTTGGGTCCCTGCCATCCATGTGGGAGACCTGGGTGCAGCTCCACACTCCTGGCTTTGGCCTGGTCTAGCCAGGATTGTGGCTGTCATTTGGGGAGTAAACCAGTGGATAAAAGAGTGGGCTCTCTCTCTTTCTCTACCTCTGCCTTTCAAATAGATAAATAAATGTTTAACAAAAATTTAAATATTAATATGGGCACAAATATGTTCAGATCTCCCATACAAGTTGTGTGAAAAATACATTTTCTAATAGCTGATTTTGAGGAGTTCTGTCCGTAACATTCTCTGACTGGAAGCATGATCAGGTACCTCCATCAGCTGATCTCTAATATTCCCATCTGTACTGCCCAGCTGAGTCCTAGAGAATCCAAGGTAAGAGAATGTGGTGACTTTGGCCGGCGCCGCGGCTCAATAAGCTAATCCTCTGCCTTGCAGCGCCGGCACACCAGGTTCTAGTCCCGGTCGGGGAGCCAGATTCTGTCCCGGTTGCCCCTCTTCCAGGCCAGCTCTCTGCTGTGGCCCAGGAAGGCAGTGGAGGATGGCCCAAGTGCTTGTGCCCTGCACCCCATGCGAGACCAGGAGAAGCACCTGGCTCCTGCCTTGGGATCAGCGCGGTGCACCAGCCGCAGCGGCCATTGGAGGATGAACCAACGACAAAAAGAAGACCTTTCTCTCTGTCTCTCTCTCTCACTGTCCACTCTGCCTGTCAAAAAAAAAAAAAAAAAAAAAAAAAGTGGTGACTTAAGTAGCCTGGAATGCATTCAAGGATAGCATAAACACAATACAGTTATCTTGAATAGTTCTAATTGCTCTTATAGGTAAATTTTACATGATAATAAAGACATCAACTTTCATGGTGACATTTCACCTCTTTGAATTACAGCACCTCATAAGTTGGTCACAGCAAGGGGCTGCCTTAGAAATGGCCTGACATCTTGGACTATGCTAAATTAAATTCATTTTGAAAGTATTTGGATTCTATTTCATTATGATGTAAGCCATATTTATTATAAAGATTTTTGTCTTGTGATTAAAAGTCTGTTCATTTTGTTACAAAAAAGAAATTAATCAAAAAACAATGACAAGGTTTGTCAGGTTTGCCAGAAGGATGTCAGTATTGATAAAATTGAAACATCATGTTCACCTTCCCAGATATCGTATCATTAGAGGCTGGCTTCCAACCTTTTTTATCTTCCATGCATAAAGTGTAAAATGCCAAGTCTGAACTCTGATTCTGTTCCAGAAAGACTGATTTCTACAATGAAATTAATTTGTGTCATCCATGAAATCAAAGAAAACATGTTCACCAAGAGGGTGTTTTTTGGTCTTTCCTTCACTCTGAGCTGCCTTTCTTTCTTTTTCTTTTTTTCTTTAATTTTTTTATTTATTTGAAAAGAGTTACAGAGGCAGAGAAGAGAGATCGAGATCTTCCATCCACTGGTTCACTCCCCAGATGGCTGCAGTGGCTGGAGTTGGGCCAATATGAAGCCAGGAGCCAGAGGTTTCTTCCAGGTCTCCCACCTGGGTGCAGTGGCTAAAGGACTTGGGCCAACTTCTACTGATTTCCCAGGCCATAGCAGGGAGCTGGATCAGAAGTGGAGCAGCCGTGACTTGAGCTGATTCCCTATGGGATGCCAGCACTGCAGGTGGCAGCTTTATGCCATAGTGCTGGCCTCCTGCCTTTTTTTTTTTTTTTTTTTTTTTTTTTTGACAGGCAGAGTTAGAGAGAGACAGACAGACAGAAAGGTCTTCCTTCCATTGGTTCATCCCCCAAATGGCCACTACAGCCAGCGCGCTGCGCCAGTCCGAAGCCAGGAGCCAGGTGCTTCCTCCTGGTCTCCCATGGGGTGCAGGGCCCAAGTACTCGGGCCATCCTCCACCGCCTTCCTGGGCCACAGCAGAGAGCTGGCCTGGAAGAGGGGCAACCGGGACAGAATCCGGCGCCCCGACCTGGACTAGAACCCGGTGTGCCGGTGCCGCAGGCAGAGGATTAGCCTAGTGAGCCACGGCGCCGGCCCTCCTGCCTTTCTTTAAAGCCTTGACAACTGAATACTGAACCATGATTGTAAGTGAGAAATGGCCACTGTTTTCCAACAGAAGCATTCATTTCATTGAGCGACTCTACTACTTTTCTGAGCATTTTTGGTGTTTTGAGACTTAATTCCTAATTCCAACTGAAGTGGATGAGGGTGAGAGTGAAATATGAACAGTGGGCAATGGTTGTGAGTCTTAGAGTAAAATTGTTGTCATGTTTTCAGGACATCAGAATAAATATTTCCTATAATACAGTGAGATTTTAGAACTTATTTGAACCTTTCGTAACTGATATTTGGATTTCATTTCCTTATTTTTTAAATGTCAAAATGAATTATGTGGATTTGATGACAAACACAGGACAGTCTTTTTCCTTGTTGAATCATTCTAGTCTGATCATTATTTCCAGTAACAACTGCGAACTTTGATTTCCAAATGGCAGAGCTTCATATCTCAAGAAAAAATGTCAAAATCAGATGCACTGATACCATGTCCAGGAAGTGGCCACAATATGTCCAGAAGTGCAGCTTGGCTGACAGGATCTGTAGGGCATTATTGGTTACTTGGAGAATGCCCTTGCAGTGCATGGTGCTAAGAGATGAGATCTGGGTTTAAACAATGCAAATGCTAGGTTGCAAAGAGATAGACAATCATGCCAAGTCAAAAAAAAAAAAAAACCAGTATCTGGGAGGGTGTTTAGCTTAGTGGTAACTCGTCCATTAGGACATGCGTGTGCAATACCCCGGCTCTGCTCCTGACTCCAACTGACTATTGCGCACTGTGGGAGGTGGCATATGATGGCTCAAGTAGCTGGGCCCCTACCACCCACTTTGGAGACCTGGATTGTGTTGCTGTTTCTTGGTTCAGTCTGGCCCAGCCCTGGGCTGTTGTGGGCATGTGGGGACCAAACCAGTGGATAGAAGATGTCTCTCTCCCTCTCTCTCTCTCTTTCCCCCTCTTGCTGTCTCTCTGCCTCAAATTAAAAAAAAAAAAAAATAGAAAACATCAGGAACTTTGTGATGAAAAGGTTATTTCATCTGAGACATGTATTGAGTTCCAGGACAAAGCGAACTAATTGCAAAGATGGTCAGGTTAAAAATTGATCTGGAAGGAGAAATCACTGTCCAAGTCACCCTGACATTGTACAGTGGCTACTGGTTGATGGTAAAGACCATGGTGTGTCTGCTAACCACTCCTATAAAAACCCTCAGTCCATACTGCAAGGATCTATTCAAAAGAAGCCAGACCAGTCCAAGGCTGATGGCACTTCCAGGGGTGGAAGAAACCAGAAGGGCAAGTGGCTTCTACATAACTGGGTGTTAAGATGCAGAGATTACATGGCATTTTTATTTCCTTTGGCCAGTAAGGACATATTTGCAGTGAACCATAGTTTTGTTTGTTTGTTTTCCCATTCTAATTCTTTACTACACTATAAAAACCCTTTTGAAATATTTAGATCTTTAATAAATCACAGGTGTTTTCTCTTTTTTCAATTTTACAATATTTATTTGAAAGGCACAGTAACAAGAAGAGATGGAAGGAAGGAAGGAAGGAGAGAGAGAAAGAGAAAGAGAGAACAATTTTCCATTCACTGGTTCACTGCTCATATGATTGTAATACCCAACTCCGTTGAGTTGTGCATGCATTTATCTGTATGCAGTGATGTGTATTTTTATGGTTCACAGGTGTTTTATTCTAATCCAAACTACACTGATAAAAGAATCTTGTGAAATACAGAGATGAACATCTTTGGAAATTTTTTAGCTCATCTTAAAGCACATGCATGATTAATTAACATCTACCTTCCTTGGCACACTTGTTCCAGTGTTGTAGGCATGCCCAGTACATGTCCAGCACATGCAAGTGGTTGTCCATGAGATAGGACCATAGGGTAGAACCATCTGGAGAATATTCTAGCACATTTAAGCATCATTCTCTAGGCAAAGAGCTAGCCAGAGGCAAAACTGAGAACTAGAAATTTTGTCTTCAGCGTGCTCCCACCCCCACTCTCACTGTCACTGGCCTCTCCCCGACACGGTTGCACATTTGTCTTTGTTTTCTGTCGGGGACCACGCAGCATGTGACCTCTTAGTTGAGAGACAGGGCTAGACAGGCCAGACCAGATAGTACTGATAACGCAACCTTGTGTGACCTTGTGCCTTAAGACCTTGTAACCTTTCCCCTACTTGCACAAGCATTGCAGCTACAAGATAAGCTCCCCCTCCTTCCCCGCCCGACACCCTGCCTCTATGATATATAAGTGTGTGGTTGAAAAATAAAGTCGCAGCTTGATCGGCACCTGTCTTGCTGCCATCTTTGTGTCTCCTGTCCCTTTCATTTCTCCTTGTAGGTGCTCAGCCCCAGTTGCTGTCCCGCGGGACGGGACAGTTTTCCCTCTGTTTTAGTCTGTTTCCATTTTCCATACCAGAAACCTGAGAATGAATAATTGATAAAGGAAAGAGGTTTATTCTGGTTCATGGTTCTGGAGGCTGGGAAGCCCAAAAACTGGTACCAGCAAGGGCCTCAGACTGCCTGAACTTATGCAAGAAAGTGAAAGGGCAAGTGGACACATGCAGACAAGGGAGGACACCAGGGGCAGCCTTGCTTTGCAGCGACCCACTCTTGCAGTAATGAATCCAGGCCCATTGAGAACTTACTCACTACTATAGATAAACATTCTTCTATCCATGAAGACCCAGCTTCTGCGGCCCAAACACATCCCATTGGGCTCCACTTCCCTACACTACTGCATCTAGGAATTAAGGCTCCGACAGATAAACTTCAGGGGGACATAGTCAAGCCAGAACCCTGTCTCCTTAAGAAATCACTCTCCTGGTGGAAAGAGGCAGCCTTGATTATTGCTCCATCCACCTGCCACCCTAGCCCTGGTATCAGAAGCCTGTCCCCACTGCCTGAACCCAATGATACCCAGCAACAAGGCCTATCAGATGCCCAACCAGCTCTGAGGATGCCCTAGGGGTCACCGTGGGCTGTGCTCTCTACACCAACACTGAACACTGAGCACGCGCTTCTCAGCTGTTTTCATCGTCCTAACTGGCTTCTCTGAAGTCGTGAGTGTCATGCCCTTTTCTGTCCCTTCACACTCCTTCTCCCTCATAGCCATTCATGTTGACTGCTGACATCTTCCCTTCAGCACCATCCCTAAGGCTACATAATTGTTTCATAATATCCAATTCCACCAACTTCTAAATTCCAAATTTTTGAATCAAAATAAAGTCCTCTTTTAATTGCATTCTTTTCATGAAATTTTTGAGTTCTAGTCTTATATAATTCAAAAGTCAGCTTCTCTTTAAAACTTTCAGAAATGGTGGACTAGTGGTTGGCACAGCATGTAAGACACCACTCAGAACACCTATATCCCTCATGGGAACACCTGTTGAAAATAGGATTTGACAATTAAAGAAAGAAACCAAAACAAGTAGACAACTCTATTGTAGTTAGACGGGAATTCTATTTCTACAAAGCAGAAAGAAAAGAGAGCAGGGACATCATGGGAGAAGCAGAATCTCAGACAGGACATCTGGACTAGGTGGCTCGCTGCATGTAGGGTTAGCTGGTTATCACTCTTGAGGAAGCCTAACTTACCAGAAGCAGAGCAGGCACGGAGATTTCTCATCTGCTTCTACCACGAAACACAGCAAAATCTAGTTTCCAATGGTTGCCTCTGCTCATATTCTTCACTGCTCTGAGTCCTTTCCAAGCTCCTCACTGCCACCTTTGCAAACTCTCAGTTCAAGCCTTCTCCACATTCATTTTCATACTTCATTGTTCTCTTGAAAAATGGGGGAGCAGTGTTGTCTTTGTTACTCAGTTTGTCACAGCAACTATTATGTGTTTGCTTCAAAGGATGCTGATGCCCTGGAAAGGGTTCTGTAAATATCTGTGATGCAGTCCCCTCTGCCACTGCCCAGCTTGTTTCAAAACAATGCAAGCTTCACTCTAATGGACCGGTCATCAGGCCTATTCACTGGTAATTAGTAACCCACAAAAGCAGGCGTCAGGCCTCAGGTTTGTGTCAAATAGGTCTCAGGGCCTGCAGTGTGGTGCAGTGGGGCCCTGCATCCCATATTACAGCACCAGTTTCAGTCCCAGCTTCTTCACTTCCAGTCCAATTCCTGCTGATGAATCTGGGAAGGCAGCAGGAGATGGCCCAAGTACTTCATTTCGGTCCCTGCCACAGGATAGGGTTCCTGGCTCCTGGCTTCTGCCTGGCTCAGCTCTGGCTGCTGTAGGCATTTCAGGAGTTAACTAGCAGATGGAAGATCTCTTGTTCCCTCCCTCTCTCTCTGTCACCCTGCTTTTCAAACAAGCAAACAAATCTTTTTATTAAAGAAAGAGAGAGAAGTTTCTGATGCAAGATCTGATGGCAAGCTTCATGGCTTCCCCCTAATCCTAACCAAGGGTTTGGGAGCATCCACTCTCTATCCCAGCCTTATCAGCCATTTGTCACAGTATATCATCTTCTTTGTTTTCTATAATTTATTTATTCTCATTTTATTTGAAAGACAGACCAACAGGAAGGTTTTGGAAGCAGAAAGCTATATTGAAAGCTGGATCAAGTCAGGTCCCTGATTCAAGATGCAGGTGTCCCAAATGGTCTCTTAGCCACTGCACCTAATGCCTGCCTCCTGCTTTATAGAAAGCTATGCTTCCAGATTTGAAAATGATTGTTGCAGGTAGTATCAATAGATTTTACAGTGTTCTATTCTATAAATCCAATATATCCAACGTGGAAATAATATGTGAAACTGAAGCCATTGGTTACCTGAAAAGTATCAGTAGCTTTAGGTTAAACAGAACCACCAAGAAAACGTTTCTTTTTTTCTATCCTTTTGTATTCTGCTCATCAGCAGAATCATCCTTCTCTGATATATTCATTCATAAAGATTTATGAAGCACGTGTCTTGTGCTGGGCGCTGCTTGGCAGAACAAAACAGGAAGTGAAATGTATTGAGAATGTCCATCTTGGGGGAGGAGAATTCCAAGCAGAGGAGGCAGCGCATCAAGGGGACCAGGAGGTGAGTGTGAGCCTGGCAGTTGCAGGAACAGCCAAGAAGCCCATGGCCCGGGGGCAGTGTGGAGGCTCCGAGAAGCTGATGGGAGGTTTGAATGCTCAGCTCACATGAGATGGGAACCATGAGCAAGTGTCGAGCAGCAGAGGGGTGAGAGAGGTCCTACTACCTGGGTTTCAATGGGTCGCTAATCTTAGGGTGTGAAGACCAAACCAGATCAGAGACTGTTTTGGTTATATTTTGTAACTATTTTCTTTTGTTTAAAGTTTTAGAACAGTACCTATATTAATCATATACTTATATTCTGGGTATAATATCTGAAATTGAAGTAGGCAGGCATACAGGTTAAAATAGAATAGGTTTGTGAGCCGGAATACCATGCCTTCGCCATGCTCCTGTGTGACCTCACACCCTACCTGATATCTTTGCCACACCCCTATGTGACCTCATGCCCCTACCTGGCCACACCTGGGTGCCCACCAGCCAATCAGGTTTATTAACCACTCCCCGTTGGAAGTGGGTTAAAAGCCTGGGACATGGTGTGCCCTCCCTTCTTTTCCCTGGCCTCTTGACAGGAGGGGGCTTGCTGTAGCCCTGTACCTCCAGGGCCTGTGGCCTTTGGGCCACCCCCTCTAGGTTTCCTGGCCAAGATGCTCCTCCACATGGCTGGTTCCTGGTGCTCGGTATGAACCCAGATTTACTCCCTCTCTCTCTTAGATAAAGCTCTCACTCTTCTATGCATCTTTCTCACTAAATAAAAGTTTAAAATGTACCATGCTGCCTCGTTCATTTATACCAGTATTTAGAATTCTTCTCTAAATACTAGGCAAGAACCCTCTTGGGCTTATTAATATTGGGGATTTAATAATAAGCATATGGTGATATCGTTTGGCACCCCGAATTTTGATAGCATATGTGTCACCCCAGATGGGACTTCTGGGGAACTTTAAGGGGCCACATGTTTGTATATATTTTAAAGGGTCATTTCCGATATCAAAATGATGCAACATAGAGCCAGGCTGAAGCAATCAGTGACTAAATGAAAACTGGGAATTCTCTCTATGGAAAATTAAAACTGCTGCATTTTTTGTTGTTGCAAAGTTTAGCAAAGATTGGACTAGCTTTGATGAGTAAAATGTACTAAGCAAGAAAGTTTTCTGATTAGTGGATGAGTTCATCTGACAAGAGAAAAAAACAAAAGAAAGAAAACTGTCAATGACCTGGCTTCAGGAGGCACAGTAGCTAAAGCATGGTTAGGGTTATTTTGGTGACAGATCTTCATATTTTAAGACAGAGTAAGGGGCCGGGGCTATGACATAGTGGATGTAGTGGGTAAAGCTGCTGCCTGCAGCACTGGCATCCCAAATGGGCATTGGTTCAAGTCTCCACTGCTCCACATCTGATCCAGCTTTCTACTAATGTGTCTGGGAAAGCAGCAGAAAATGGCCCAAGTCCTGCACCTGTGTGGGAGACTTTCTCTTTCTCCCTCTCTCTCTCTTTCTGTAACACTGCCTTTCAAATAAATAAGTAAATCTGAAAGAAAGAAAGAAAGAAAGAAAGAAAGGAAGGAAGGAAGGAAGGGTAGAAGCACATAAAGCAATGGGAGATTCGTGGGCTGGAAAAATAGCCGGAGGGACAGGAATTCTTCCAGAATGGAAAGGCCTGAGAGGGAGAGAGAGCGCATCACAGACACTGGACACGTGTTCTACTCCAGAATTATCTCCTTTCATTGAGCAGGATCATTGATCCTGAGCTCCATCAAAGGCGAGCAGACAGTCTCAGAAATATCAAGGCCCCCCACCCTCAGCCAGCATCCCACGGGATGGGGTGGGGGGGTGGTTGGTAGTGGGGCACAGCTCCTTGCTTTGTTGTGGGCCCCATTGTTTTTAAAATGGCTCCCACTCAGCCAGTCCCCCCCCACACCCCCACCCCCACCCCCACCCCCGTACCTATGTGGACACACACCCTTTGTCTCTGTTACCATCCCAGTTTCCTGGGCGCACTCACAAAATAAACTTGTTCTCAGTGCAAGTTTTCAGATCCGAGACAAATCATCCTGCAAACACAGGCTGATCTTTCCCAGAACTCCTGTTATTTTAATAATTTAACTCTCATCAGAGAGCACTGTCTGACACTGAAAGCATTCTAAGTGTTCTGTTTTGTTCCCTAGTGATTGAGTTGCTTCTTTGTTCTCTACAATCTCCCAGCAGGGAAGGCTGCCCAGCCCCTGGATTTAGCCTCTGGAATAACATTCCTACACTTTTTAGGCGCAGCTATCCCAGCCACCAAGCCCCAGAGTCAACAAATACCCTGAACCTTTTAGAAGCAATGGGTGCAGTTGCGTGAACCGCCATCTGGGCAGTTCTGTAGATAGAAATGAATATGAAAATCTCAGCAACAAGCTACAAATGGCTTTACTCATGGTCCAATAATCAGCCAACACCTCTTAAGGTCAGTTTAAGTTATCCGGGCTGCTGAGCTAGACGTCGATGCAGTACAACAGGCTCCAATGTGAGGCAAAAACATCGCCTGCATTTCCCCTGGCAAGCCAGCTTCCAGCCTCTGCCGGGAGACACCGCTGGGAGGGCCTGTGCTGAGAGGCACCGCAGTCCGCGTCTCCAAGCCTCTGGTCACCACTAAGCCCCAGCTTGGCCAAACACTGAGAAGTAAATGCTTATTCAAGATGATCTTTTGTAATTTTTCCTTACTTTAAGGTTTTGGAATTTTTGGCTAGCAACGAAGGGGCAATCTTTCCCTCTCTGGAGACGAACTGGAGACATTTTATTGATCGCCTCGGTCCCTGACCAACGGAAGAAGCAATTCACAGTCAGCGTTGTTGTCCAGGGAGATCTCAGCTACTCTCTCAGTGCCTGTGCGTCTTTTTCTCTTGAACTTGCCTTCTTCAACTTCCCAGCCATGTAAACAAACTATTATTTTAGAGTTGAGTAGCGGGGGAGGAAAATTAAGGATAAGAATGTAATATAAATAGTGAGGGCAGTAGGATACTATTTACTGACTTCATCCTGCCTAATAGCACAGAGGACATCCTTGACATTTCATGGTCGCCTACACTCTAAAAGCAAACTCTAAAAGCAAAACTCTGTTTTCTGTCTCCTCAAGGAAGATATAAGCACAAATGCAAAGAAGGAAGGATTCCCTGCCTCTTTGGGTTTTTTGTTTGTTTGTTTGTTTTTCTGCTATACTCCTAACCCTGGAAACATAACCACCATCAAAGAGGGGGTGTGCAGTGAAACGCTGTTAAATGAATAAAAACACTGCAGGCATGGTCGACAGGGCAGGGATTAGACTCCAAATCATGTCATTAGCACAGCTTGCCATCTCTAAGAACCACATAAAGCCTACTGATTGGAATAAGAGCTCTTGTGTTCCCAAGACTAAAGTATTACTTGCACGACCCAAAGCAAAGTACTTAGGGGCCAGTGTTATGGAGCAGCCAGGCCTCGAACTGGCGTCAATATGGGATGCTGGCGCCTCAGGCCAGGGCCCTTGAGGGATTGTTTTTTTTTTTTTTTTTTTTTTTTTTTGACAGGCAGAGTGGACAGTGTGAGAGAGAGACAGAGAGAAAGGTCTTCCTTTGCCGTTGGTGCACCCTCCAATGGCCGCCGCGGCCAGCGCGCTGCGGCCGGCGCACCGCGCTGATCCGATGGCAGGAGCCAGGAGCCAGGTGCTTTTCCTGGTCTCCCATGGGGTGCAGGGCCCAAGCACCTGGGCCATCCTCCACTGCACTCCCGGGCCACAGCAGAGGGCTGGCCTGGAAGAGGGGCAACCGGGACAGAATCCGGCGCCCCGACCGGGACTAGAACCCGGTGTGCCGGCGCCGCAAGGCGGAGGATTAGCCTAGTGAGCCGCGGCGCCGGCTGAGGGATTGTTTTTTAAGTAATAAACTGAGTTGTGAAAAAATGAGTAACTACACAGACACAAGGTATTACTGATTGTTACTCTTTTTTAAGATTTATTTATTTATTTGAAAGTTAGAGTAACACAGAGAGGGGAGAAGCAGAGAGGCAGAGAGGGAGGGAGAGAGAGAGAGAGAGAGAAAGAGAGAAAGAGAGAGAGGCTTTCCATCCGCTGGGTCACTCCCCAGATGATCGCAAAGGCAGGAGCTATGCTGATCAGAAGCCAGGAGCCAGGAGCTTCCTCCAGGTCTCCAAGGACTTGGGCCATCTTCTATTGCTTTCTCAGGCCATAGCAAAGAGTGGGATGGGAAGTGGAGCAGCCAGGATATGAACCGTAGCCTATATGGGATGCTGGCACTGAAGGCTTCGGCTTTACCCACTACACCACAGTGCCAGCCCCTGCTGATTGTTATTGTTATTGTTGTTGTTACTGAGTGAGTTATTCCCTCCGTGCGTTCCCTTGTCTGGGCTGCACTGGGCAATCTCATCTTCTGTAGTTCTCTCTGGTTACTTCCTTCTTAATTTACTCCGTTTCAATTGTCTTGTTTCACGACTTCTGTGTTTGTACCATGGGTTGCTCTTTCACTATTTCAACAAATACTTCTTAGGGACCTATCTGGGGATCACAGGGCAGGAGTCCTAGACCTGCAGGGCAGGTGCCGCAGAGAAGAGAGTGAGTACCAGCTGCCCAAGCCCTACTTTCCAACAAGTAATCTCAGGGATGTTTGACTGAGCCCAGTTTTTATTTATTTATTTATTTATTTTTGTCTTTAAAAGCTT
This sequence comes from Oryctolagus cuniculus, assembly GCF_964237555.1. Lineage (NCBI taxonomy): Eukaryota > Metazoa > Chordata > Mammalia > Lagomorpha > Leporidae > Oryctolagus > Oryctolagus cuniculus. The sequence continues at coordinate 68,387,252 of NC_091441.1, forward strand.
TATTTTTTTATTTTTTGATTTTTTTGACTTTTATTTGATGAATATAAATTTCCAAAGTACAGCTTATGGATTACAATGGCTTCCCCCCCATAACTTCCCTCCCACCCGCAACCCTCCCCTTTCCCACTCCCTCTCCCCTTCCATTCACATCAAGATTCATTTTCACTTCTCTTTATATATTTATTTATTTTAAAGACTTATTTATTTGAAAGTCAGAGTTACACAGTGAGAGAGAGGCAGAGAGAGAGGTCTTCCATCTGTTGGTTCACTCCCCAATTGGCTGCAATGCCAGAGCTGTGCCGATCTGAAGCCAGGAGCTTCTGGACTTGGGCCATCTTCTATTTGCTTTCCTAGGCCATAGCAGAGAGCTGGATCAGAAGTGGGGCAGCCAGAACTCAAAAATGGTGCCCATATGGGATGCTGGCACTGCAGGCGGCAATTTTACACACTAAGCCACAGTGCCAACACCAAGCCTGGTTTTAAAAATAGAGAAAGCACTTTGAAGACTGGCTGAGGGGATATTTTGATATCTGTGGACATATGTGAGTCTTCTGTCCAGAATAATATTGTATTTGATTCTAAAAGTAAGGTGATTCTACTAAGCTCTAGCCAGATATGGTATCTCCCTGCTTAGAAGACTGATATAGTTAATTACATGAAAAGCTTAGGGTAATCCTGACACTACTGTTTATTGAATACCTTCCAATATTTTTTTAATTTGACAGGTAGAGCTACAGACAGTGAGAGAGAGAGACAGAGAAAAAGGTCTCCCTTCTGTTGGTTCACTCCGCAAATGGCTTCCAACACCGGCGCTGTGCCCATCTAAAGCCAGGAGCCAGGTGCTTCTTCCTGGTCTCCCATGCAGGTGCAGGGGCCCAAGCACTTGGGCCATCCTCCACTGTCCTCCCGGGCCACAGCAGAGAGCTGGACTGGAAGAGGAGCAACCGGGACTAGAACCCGGCGCCCATATGGGATGGCGATGCCACAGGCAGAGGATTAGCGACGTGAGCCATGGCGCCAGCCCCTATTGAATACCTTCTACATGACAAAAGATGCACATGTATATCATTGTACATTTTACTTTTTAATATTTACTTGTTTATTTGAAAGGCAGAGTTACAGAGAGAGAAAGGAGAGACAAACAGAGAGAGAGGTATCTTCCATCCATTGGTTCAGTCCACAAATGGTTACAATGACCTGGGCTGGGCCAGGCTGAAGCCAGGAGCCAGGAGCTTCTTCTGGGTCTCCCATGTGGGTGACAGGGGCCCAGGGACTTTGATCAGAAGTAGAACAGCTGGATCAGAAGTGGAGCACCCAGAACTCGAACCAGTGCCCGTATGAGATGCTGACTCTGCAGGCAGTAGCTTAGCCTGCTGCACTACAGCACCAGTGCCTATATTTTATTTTATTTAATGAACATAAATTTCCACCTATATGTTTTATCTAATAACAGAAAACCAGGAAAGCTGCATAAGCTCTGAGAAAAAATGTCACATCTATCACTTAAACAGCTGTGTCACCTGACTTCACTGTGCCTCACTTTTCTCATTTTTAAAATGATAAAATAATGAAACATGAATAATAAAACATGAACCCAAAAGGATGTTTTGAAGATTAAATTAATGAAAATACATATATCAGACAGATAAATGCACAAGACACACAAAGATCCAGGAAAAAAAAAAAGTAAGGACTGTATAAGGTTAACTGTCATCATCAAAAATCCTCCCAAGGAATATGTATGTTAGCACATCTTGTAGAAAAGGAAGCTACATTGCACACTGAGTGATGGAGCCTGGATTCAACCTAGGACGGTCTGAACTTCACAGCTTGGTTCATTTAACTATTCCTGTCTACAGATAAACAATAAACCATATTCATACTCTTGGAGTCAATTCCACAGACCCTCACCTACAGCTCCAACACAGAAGCTCCCTATAGTGACAGCCATTTCCCCCAAGCATATGTTTTTGAGCCTTAGGATAAGAAGGTAGACTGGTGACAGGGAGGAAGGAGGTTACAGGAAGACTGTGGGCCCTAAAAAGCTTTTTTTTAAGGTGGACTATTCTGAAGTTATGTTCACAGTAGATTATGAGCTGAATAAGCTGAATTTTAAAGGTTGATGAAGAAATGATTCTCATCCAATTAGAGTGTGATGAGTAAAACAACCATACAAAGACAGTGCCGGTGGGCATGGCTGGGTCCAGAATAATTTCAGCACCTCACCTGGATGCGGTTTGGATGAGTCTGGGGAGGTCTGGGGAGCAGTAACGCCTCCAGCGGCTCATGACGATTGGTGCATTTCGAAGACTCCATCTGTGGGTGACAGGGACAGTTCGAGCAACAATGAAGAGATTGAAAAACAAAGCCTCTTAGAACCCATTAGGCCAGTGCAGCCTGATAGAGCCCTTTAGGTCATGGGGCCCAAACCCCCAGGCCTGATGAGATTGGGCACAGAAGGATCAGGTAGAGGCTGGTGAGATGTTGGTTGCTCAGGAAAGTCCTACATCTGGGCTATCCCCAAGCGCTCAGACATTGCACTGTGAGCTGTGCCAAGGAGCCTGTCTGCAGGTCCCCCAGCCCCCTTCTCAGGGCCCATGCACCTCCCCCAACAGGCTGCTCGGGAAGGGATTCTGCTCAGACAGAATGCACCCTGGTTTCAAACCCCTTGCCCTCTGTCAAGGGGGCAGGCTTCACTCCCACCCTCTTAATCATCTCCCCCATAAAATAAAGTCTTTTCTACTTTAATGAGCCTCCTTACCTTGTTTGAACCCTAAAATCCTAAAAGGTAATGAAGCTCACAATGGAGAAAGTTGAGATCAGATAAGGCTCTAATCTATGGAGCAGTGAAGGGTGATAGAAAATAAGGCATAAAAGTGAGTTTGACAGTATTAATCAGGTCTTGGCTATCATGCCGAGTTTAGATTTATCCTTTATGGCTTTAAGAGTTAATAAGGGGCCAGTGCCACGGCTCAATAGGCTAATCCTCCGCCTTGCGGCGCCGGCACACCGGGTTCTAGACCCAGTCGGGGCACCAGATTCTGTCCCGGTTGCCCCTCTTCCAGGCCAGCTCTCTGCTGTGGCCTGGGAGTGCAGTGGAGGATGGCCCAAGTGCTTGGGCCCTGCACCCCATGCGAGACCAGGAGAAGCACCTGGCTCCTGCCTTCGGATCAGCGCGGTGCACCAGCCACAGCATGCTGGCCACAGCGGCTATTGAGGGGTGAACCAACGGAAAAAAGGAAGATCTTTCTCTCTGTCTCTCTCTCTCTCACTGTTCACTTTGCCTGTCAAATAAATAAATAAATAAAAATTAAAAAAAAAAAAAGAGTTAACAAGGAAGCAGTGATCTGTTTGGATGTGTGTCTGGGAGACTGATGCCTTTATAGGTGGGCATGGGAGTGCTAAGAAAGGGGAGCATGAAGGAGTTGGGAGGCCTCTGGGGGTCACCGAGCAGAGGAGCACAGAGTGCCAGGGCCATAGCTTCTCCATGGGGTTTTTAAAACGAGAAGACAGATCTGTGATTTTTTTTTTTTAATTTTTTTAAGGATCTGTGAATTTGAGATCATAGCAGCAGAGTTTGGCAGTTAAATAACAGAAAAGAAAGGAAGAGAGAAATAAAAATGAGCAGATTGTTAGGTTCAGCAACTGGGAGAAGGCTTGTGCGCCTTACTGAGAAAAGAGGCATAGGAAAGACAGCCTCTTATTACTGGCTTTAGTGAGAAGAGACGGAGGGTGAGAGCCAATGGCCAGTGCTCCCTTGGGTATGTGGACTCAAGAGTCTGTCCGGCCTCTGAGGGAAGGAGGGTGGCAGGCAGCTGGAGCTGAGCTGGGCTCCAGCAGTCGGGCTGCAGCCACAGTAGGAGATGCGTCTTAGAGGGAGCAGGGAACAGTCAGCAGTCAGCAGGTGGAGGAGATGCCTTCCACAGGAGAGGACCTGCAACAACCAACTAGGCAAAGCTGTGTCTAACTGGGGACAGGAGAAAGACAAGCCAGCAAAAGAATCCCAGAAAGACCGTCATAGAGGTTGTATTAGGAAAAATCACCCCAGAACCTCTTGGACGAGAGTTAGGAACAAAGCCGGAAGCTGGGATAGGGGAGGGTGGAGAGCTACAGCCAGGGGCAGACTGAGGAGCTCAGGCCCCTAACCCGCTGCCAGGAAGTGAAGTGGGATTTTAAGAATTTCTCCCAGCTCATTAACCTGGCAGGAAGATAGCCCTTCCAAGAGAACCCCAAGAAGTGGGTTTGAATTGCAAATGAATGCCTCTGAGGGAGATTTAAGTTGTTTTGAATGTCATACTATTTAACTCAAACAACAGTATAAAGTCTTTAAAATTAGTCAAATCACTCTTTTTTTTTCCATTTATCTCTCTTCCCCCTCTAAAAGCAGATTAATTTATGTCGTAGACAGCTATCTATTTATACTTCAGTTGAATAGCAATACATGTTTTCCTCAATCTCTAGGTAACCATTATTAAAACACAGACACAGAATAGTTCTCTGATTTGCACGTTTTCTTATTCTTTGGAAACTGATTGTTTATCCCTTTGAATTTTGAACAAATTGAAAGTAAAAAAAAAAAAAGTTGGCAATTTGTCTGAAATAGGAGTGTGCTTTAAAAAAAGGAAAGTCTCCCCAGGGAGCATTCTAATGCGATTGAGCATTTAGTAAGAAAAACATTCAAAAATAACCTCCAGGAGTGGAAATGCGGATCCTGCAAAGCTGTCCCTGGATTCCCAAGGAGAAGCAGGCTAAGTCCGCGAGACAGCGCGTGGCCCCATCTTGCCTTCCCAACGCGGGCCAGTGCTTAGAAAGGCGGACACACTGTTAGGGACTGCTGCTGAGCCGCCGCGTTCACAGCAGTGTGTTCTTGATTGCTTCTCTTCTGCCAAGGAGTGCTCAAAGGCAGTGCTTTACATGATGTGCTCCGTGATGAAACTGGATGTCCTGCTTTTTAGTTTTGCATCCAGCTAAGGTCATGTTTGGGGAGAAGCCAATTGCACTTTTTTTTTTTTTTTTTTTTTTTGCCTACGCATTGGAAATTCCAAGTGAACTCAAGTTCAGGGAGTTCAGAAAGACAGATTACCAAGAGGACAGGCTTGCCTGTTTTGTGGCTGGGGCCATTCACAAAGCGTCCTGATACCAACAGCCTCAGGTCAACTGCAGCCTGCAGTTGGGCACAATTTTCTACTCTCAGCTCCACTTCCTTTCTCAGTGAACATCCTCAATAAATATGTTAACTTGATTTTGTCTTCTGAAGCTATTTGATAGTTTAGTTCCAGAAATCCTTATTTAATTAATATGGTTGTAAATAACACTTTGGCTTTTCAAAATAATTTTTTTCAGATTTTTATCTTACTCTCGTTGCAGTGTACAAACAACTCCAGAACCAACTCCAGCAAACCTACCAGGAACCCCAAGAACAGAGCATTTCAATACTTTGACAATGGATCCCCTAAATTAGGAGACATTAGGGCTACTCTGCAGATTTGCTGGCTCCCAGGAATGTACCTCTATCTGAGGATACTTTCAAAAAAAAAAAAGATAAATTTGTTGTGGTGCCAGAAAAATCTGTGAAATCTATGCATAGTTTTTTCTTTTTTTTCTTTGACAGGCAGAGTGGACAGTGAGAGAGAGAGACAGAGAGAAAGGTCTTCCTTTTGCCGTTGGTTCACTCTCCAATGGCCGCTGCGCAGCGCACCGCGCTAATCCAATGGCGGGAGCCAGGTGCTTCTCCTGGTCTCCCATGGGGTGCAGGACCCAAGTACTTGAGCCATCCTCCACTGCACTCCCGGGCCACAGCAGAGAGCTGGCCTGGAAGAGGGGCAACCGGGACAGAATCCGGCGCCCTGACCGGGACTAGAACCCGGTGTGCCGGCGCCGCAAGGCGAGGATTAGCCTAGTGAGCCGCGGCGCCGGCTCTTCTAACTCTTGATAATATATATAACAAATGTTAAAGACCATGGTGCAGTGACTCTTCCTTTTCACCGCCAGAGAATTGGGCAGGCTGCCTGCCTAATTGGCTGAGGAGGGGAAGTGCGCCACCTGCCACACAGCCTCCCTGAATCCTGGGGACAATCAGACGGGGTGGCGGGGAGTCAAGCAGAAGCAGGATCTCACTTTATTGTAAAAGGGAGGTGTTTGTAAAGCCACGGTACAGAGCAGATGCGGGCAAGGGGTGGTGTGATGTGACACAAAAGGGTTTTAGCCAATCCTATTATACCACCTTAGGAGTTAGGCAAAAGTGCCCTGGGGCTGGATTGTTTACCGCCAGGGATTTGAAACTTAAAGACAGGTCTTCGAGGCAGGCTTAGGAAGTTCCTCTAGGCCTCTCCGGATTCAGCCTCCCCCACACCATGGTTACCTTACTGTGCTGTAGATACAACATACTTTTGGTATAAAACCATAGGTTTTATTTATAAGATTAGGCATCCGGCCTAGTTGTCTCCCTCCCACTTAGTATGTTGTTCATTAAGTCTTATTTATGCCTTTCATATGCTAATTATCAACATTTTCATGACCAAGAATGCCTGGAAATGAATTTCCCAGGTTGTGTAGAGATGCTGAGTTCCGCAGAGCCACCCTTCAGGGTGGGTGCAGTCTTTCTTCCAGAGCTGGCAGAGGAGGGGGCTGAGGCCTGTGGGGTCAGGCTGTCTCCAGGGGACTCTCCACCCCCCACCACTGCGCTATCTCCATGAGCCCCAAGCCAATCAACATAGAGCATGTGAAATCCCTCGTCCAATGGGCACCCCATAGAATGCCTTAAAAACCCTGGGCACTTCTGGAAAACCAGTGTCCCTTTCGGGCACTCCACCTTGCTTCCTCTGGGACCAGTTGCTTTTCTACTAAATAGAAGTTTCTGCCTCTGTGCTAATTAGTTCCTGGCTTTCTCTTTCTATACTAAGCTGAGGAAAAGAATCCACGAGACTTGCTCCTGCAACGCCCTCCCCTCCAAGACCGGTAACACTAATGCGGACCCTGTGATACAGCGGTGTTGTCTCAAGAAGTTGGGTCCCTGCCACCCACTTGGGAGACTTGGATTGCGTTTCTTGCTACTAGCTCTGACTCTGGCCTAGCCCTGGCCATCGTGGGCATCTGGAGAATGAACTAGCAGAGAGAATTGTCTTTCCCTCTCTTTCTCTCACCCCTACCTCTGTGCCTGCCTATGTGGTGCTCCACTCATTTAATTAAAATGTAAAAGAAAAAGAAGGAAATTCAGTTGTAATTAGCCAGTATCAAATCTTTGAAAGCAACCTTACAAGTGTCTTTGGTCCCAGCTGTGCTCTCAGATCTGTAATTTCTACCTCTAACTGCTGTGTAAAATAAACAATCAAACTTACAGGTTCTCAACATACCTGCTCCTGAGTTTCCTGTGATATAACTAGAACTGCACATGTGTACTGTGGACATCTAGCTTGCCACCACCCTTTCCTATACTCAAGAGAAAGAGACCTACTGCAAGGGAAGATCCAGCTGGGGCTCAGACTCAGACCTTTGATCTTTGTTATGTTTTCCTCTACTGTTCAGCTATGTGTCAGATCACTGCAGTTGATGTATTTCTATGTTCTTATGTCCCTTCGGTCTTCCAGTGAGAACAATTTAAATATCTCTTGCCAGAAAAATCATAATTTGAAACCAAGGACAGTCTTGAAATTAAGAATTTGACTTTCTTAAACAGCTACCTTTGTGTTGGTTTATTCAGCTGAATGCAATTACTCTTAGGAGCTCTGGATACACAGAACTAGAGGTTCCAAGGGATCAAACAAAATTCCCAGCACGACTGCCTAGAGTATCAGCTTCCAGTGCTTGTTTCCATGAGAAATTAAGCTCATCGAGAGAAATATAATCTTGTCTCCACTTATTTAATCCAGAGTTTAGAAATTCCCGCTTACTTCAGTTTATGAATCTGCCTGGGTTCACCTCTAGAATATTGCTTTCGAAAGTTTTGCAAAGATAAATTTTTTAAAGAAAAACAGTCAGTGTTAAACAATAGCATCACTAAGTCAGGCATTTTTAGCTCAGACTCTGACAATTAAAATTGTTCCAGGTAAGGGTCTTGGTCTTTATTTAAATTTTTAAAAATACAAAAAGAAACCTATTTATGAGAATGAATCAGTTTTTATAAAAAAAGTATGTCATACTTTGTAATTTGGTATTTCTTACAACTTACAGATTTGTTAAGGGTCTGAAATATAAGATTATGTTTCTGGAAAAATTAAATAATTTGAGGAGAATCCTAGAGGCTGTTCGATCTACCATATGCACCTAATTACAAGCCATGTGAACTGCTTTTCCTGCAGGTGAAATCGCATTCCAGAGGCAGTACCAGAATTCCTTTCGTGCACTCACTGATTCCTTCCTGCAGGAACTGTCCTTACTCCTGAGAACACTGGCAGGTTCAGACAGGGTCACTGGTATTACACCGTGACAAATGGAGCCAGGGAGGGGCGTGGGGTAAGGGCTGTTACACACAAGTTACCTGACAGCAGAGACTGGCATGCGGCTTATTATATAAGGCCTGACACTCTGTGTCACAAGCTAAATCCCTCAAAACATCTGCTATGATTTTAAGGCTAATTTTACCCAGTAGCTACAACTACTTGCCAGTCAGAGTTCACCAGCTCTTGCATAAGCTACATGTGCCAGTGAGCTTTTTCTTATTGTTCTATTTTTTAAGTCTTTTTTTTTATTTTTAAAAGAATTTCACAGATGTACAAGAACTGGGTATCTTAACGGGGTAGCATGTGATGTTTGGATAGATGATTACATTGTGTTAGGCCTAATTAGGATAAACATATTTACATCTTCAAGCATTTTAACCTTTCTATATCATGAAAACATCCAAAATCCTATCTCCCAGTTTGTTTGGGTTATATGTGTATATATATATATATATATATATATATATGCATATGTGTGTATATATTCATATGTGTATACATATGTATATGTGTATATATATATACACAGGAGATTAAGTTTTTTTGACAGGCAGAGTGGACAGTGAGAGAGAGAGACAGAGAGAAAGGTCATCCATTGCCGTTGATTCACCCTCCAGTGGCCGCCTCGGCCGGCGTGCTGCGACCGGCGCACTGCGCTGATCCGAAGGCAGGAGCCAGGTACTTCTCCTGGTCTCCCATGGGGTGCAGGGCCCAAGCACTTGGGCCATCCTCCACTGCACTCCCTGGCCACAGCAGAGAGCTGGCCTGGAAGAGGGGCAACCAGGACAGAATCCAGCGCCCCGACCAGGACTAGAACCCGGTGTGCCGGCACCACAAGGCGGAGGATTAGCCTATTGAGCCGCGGCACCGGCCAGGAGATTAATATTTTTAATATACATAGGACATTAATATTATCTATAGTCACTGTACTGTACATCAGAATGCCAGGACTTTTCATGCCTATCTGGCCACGACCTAGAACCCTTATACAGCTTTTCTCCCCACTCAACAAAAAAGTCACACCAGAGGCAACCTTGTCCTGTGTGTGGTGTCCTGACAGGCAATGTTATTATTTGCTTATTCCAAAATGAAATTTGCTTTATTGGAGATTTGCTTTACTGGAGATTTGATTCTGCTTTTGCTTGATTTCAGCACAGGGCTATTTTCCAAAATGATATACATGTAAAATGCTTGACCCTTCGGGATCCCTTCTGAGACGGAGCCACTGGAGGGATCAGGCAGGGTGGGGTGGACAGTGCACCTGAGTGCTGAGTTCTAGGCCAGCTTTGCAGCACCTGCCTACTTCTGCGACCCTGCGTGGCTTCTAATGCCTGTGCACCTCAGTTCGTTTTCCTGTAAAATAAGGAGAAAGATACTGCCTTGAAGAATTAGAATTATATTCACCGAAAAAGAAATCGATATTTTCTCACTGGTCCCGTGGTTCCACCACTTCCTGGCTGTGCCATCTGAAGCAAGTTACTTAACTCCTCTGTGCTTTAGTCTCTTCATCTGTAAAATAAGGAAAATACTCCTATCTCTCTTTCACTGAAAGAGAGGATCAGTGAGAAATGTATGCAAAGGGTTTAAAACAGTACGTGGCAATGGCGAGTGCTGAAAAGATTTTAGATATTGTTCTGATGATCAGTGCTCATAGAGCACTTTTACTGATGGCCAGTAGTCAACCCACTGTAAGGCTTAAAACTAACAGGGAAGAGAAAACTAGCCACAATGATGCTGTGTGACTTGTGCTATCTTAGACAAGCAAGTGGCAAGGGCAGAGCAGGGATCTGAAAGGTCTGAGCTTGACCTGAGGGCCGAGCAGGAGTTCCCCACGCAGAGGTGCCGGTGGTGGGGGTTAGGGCGCGTGCAGGCACAGGCAGAAAACAGAAGCGTCCCTGGAGCACAGCAGCTGGGGGAGTGCAAAGGTGTTCAGGCTGAGAGTTTGAAAGGATGTGGACAAGTGAAGCCGCAGGGGTAGGTAGAGGCCAGCTCTGGAGGGCTTTATTAAGAACTTTTATTTTTAGCCTGACAGCAACGGAAAGCCAGCAAAGATATTTAAGTAGGAAACTGATGTTTCCATGGAGAAGTACCGTTCTGGCTGTTTTTGAAAGGTTCCCTTCACTGGATTGAGCCATTACCTCTGGCAGGCACCAGTGGAATTGACTGGTGAGGGATTGGAGAAGTGAGGGAGGGGAGGGGCTGAGCTTTAAGGTAGCGGAACGGGTTTCTAGCTTCATCTGAGTGCTGGCTTCTTCTGCGTATACAGAGATAAAGGTCATGAAGATGGGCAATTAAGATTAGTGCACTTAGGGCCAGTACTTTGGCATGGTGGGGTAAACCCTGCCTGCAGTGCCTGTACCCCATATGGGCACCGGTTCAAGTCCTAGCTGCTCGACTTCTGGTCCAGCTCCCTGCTAATGTACCTGCAAAGGCAGCAGAGCTCTACCCAAGTGCTTGGCTCCCTGCACCCACATGGGAGACCTGGATAAAGCTCCTGGCTCCTGGCTTCAGCCTAGCCCAGCCCGGGCCATTGGGGCCGTTTGGGGAGTGACACAGAGGATTGAAAACCTCTCTCTCCGTCTCTCCCCCGCCCCCTCTGTAACTCTGCCTTTCAAATAAAATAAAATAAATCTTGGGAAAGAAAAGATTAGTGCACTTACTCTGTGTATGTGTGTTTGTGTGTATATCAATAGAAAAGCAAAGAACAAATTTTTAAAAAAGAAAGACCTTTAAAATTTATTTATTACTTAAAAGGCAGAGTGAGAGACAGAGGGAGAGAGAGAGAGAGATCTTACATCTGCTGGTTCACTCCACACATGATTGCAACAGCCAGGTTTGGGCTAGGCCAAAGTCAAAAGCCTGGAACACCATTCTGGTATCCATATGGGAGGCTGTGTCCCAAGTACTCTGACCACCTCCTGCTGCCTTCCCAGGTGCATTAACAGAACAGAGCAGCCAGGATTCATTGGAACTCTGATACAGAATGCTAGCATGGCAAGTAGTGTCTTAATCCACTGTAGCACAACATGGGCCCCAGCAAGATTTTTCAAGGATGAAAAATTACTTCTAGATTTCACAACAGTTCACTTCCCAGTAATGAAACAGTTTACAAAACAAACAAACAAACAAACAAAAAAAAAAACAAAGACTCCCCTTGAGAAGGAAAGACTAAGACTGAAAGTCAAGGAGATGAAGTGGGAAGCTGCCTACAGCATCGCCAAGAGATGGTTGGTGGTTTGAATTAAGATCATGCCAGTGGAATGTGGAAGGGGGCGAGTTTATGAAATATGTAGGTAGGGAGTGACAGGCCTTCACATAATGCTATAGTTATTACGGTTTGGAAATATTTGTCTATTCCACCTACTGAATTAGGTGGTGATAAAAATGGATTAGAAAGCAACACATGATGCAGGGAGGCATTATGTTGGTGGTAACAGTAAAACAGCAAAATGGTTCCCGGGAGATACAAAGCCTTGGGAAGGTGTTGCTTGCAGTCGAGGATGTTTGGCTGAGCTTCACTTTCATAATGATGCTCAGCCAGCACCTAGCCGGGCCCTGGGCAGAGGCTCCAGGATGCAGGGCCTTAGGAGAGTGTGATGCTGCCAAGAAAAAGAGGCCCGGGAGCCCCCAGGCACTGTGATGTCTGAGTGAGTGGAGCCGGAAGGAGGGACCCTGGGGAAGAGAGCAGCAGTGCCACTGAATGCATGCAGGGGCAGGAGCACTGAGGATCCCGCACAGGCAGACAGCTCCGTCTGCTCACCATGGCCTGAGTGCAAACCCGCAGCCCATGGTCTTAGCCGTAGCTGTGGAAGGAGGACACTTGGTAGGATTTAGGCCTCCGGGTTGGACTTGGTGCTTCCTATGCTAGTGTTTCATTCATTCTTCTTTTCAGAAACTTCAACACCAATCTGAAACTGAGCTTCTTGTATTTCTACTGTTTTCATCAAACAGAAAAATATTTTAGTTCTAGAAATAAGATCTCCCTGGCTTGGCTCCAGCCTCCATCTTTTTTTTATCATTTTTTCTTATCTGCCCTTTCATACCAGTACTTGATTAGTGTACACTAGTGGTTAATTTAGGACTAAATTTAACCCCAAATTACTGCCCATCCATTGAAATTGTTTTTCAAGAGTGATTAAGCCACTAAGGCTGCCTCACTCTGATCACAAAGAATGATTTCTTTGTATAGAAGAGGCTGTTTGTTTTAGAGATCCGGGTTTTAAGAAAAGACAGAAAAAACAAGCTGAATTCTTCATTCAGGTTTATCTCACAATGTCTGTTTTTTTTCCATATTATTCGCATGGCAAGTATATAAATTAGTATATTTTTTTTTTGACAGGCAGAGTGGACAGTGAGAGAGAGAGAGACAGAGGGAAAGGTCTTCCTTTTCCGTTGGTTCACTCCCCACTGGCCACTGCGGCCGGCACTGTGCTGATCCAAAGCCAGGAGCCAGGTGCTTCTCCTGGTCTCCCATGCGGGTGCAGGGCACAAGCACTTGGGCCATCCTCCACTGCCCTCCCTGGCCATAGCAGAGAGCTGGACTGGAAGAGGAGCAACCAGGACAGAATCTGGCACCCCGACCGGGACTAGAACCCAGGGTGCCAGTGCCGCAGGTGGAGGATTAGCATAGTGAGCCACAGCGCCAGCCAAGTTAGTGCTATTTTTAACAGCTTTGTTAGACAAAATTTTTTAAACCATTTTTTAGGCCGGTGCCGCGGCTCACTAGGCTAATCCTCCACCTAGCGGCGCCGGCACACCGGGTTCTAGTCCCGGTCGGGGCGCCGGATTCTGTCCTGGTTGCCCCTCTTCCAGGCCAGCCCTCTGCTGTGGCCAGGGAGTGCAGTGGAGGATGGCCCAAGTGCTTGGGCCCTGCACCCCATGGGAGACCAGGAAAAGCACCTGGCTCCTGGCTCCTGCCATCGGATCAGCGCGGTGCGCCGGCCGCAGCGCGCCGGCCGCGGCGGCCATTGGAGGGTGAACCAACGGCAAAGGAAGACCTTTCTCTCTGTCTCTCTCTCTCACTGTCCACTCTGCCTGTCAAAAAAAAATTTTTAAATATTTAAATATTTTTATAATATTTTAGTTTACTTAGTCATTTATCAGAGAGTCAGAGAGCAAGAGATAGGCAGATAGGGAGGGTGAGAGCTCCCATTCATTGCTTCAGTCCCGCAATACCCACAATGGCCAGGGGTCCAGAGCCAGGAGCCAGGAACTCTATCCAGGTGTCCCCTGTGGATGACAGCAACTCACATACTTGAGCCATCACCTGCTGCCTCCCAGGGTCTGCATTAGCAAGCTGGAGTCAGAAGAAGGAGCCTGGAATTGAAACCTAGGTATTCTGATGTGGGACCTGGGCACCTAACCAGCGTCTTAACCACTAGGCCAAATGCTGGCCTCCAAACTAGACATTTTTAATGTATGGAAATGCACGGGTTTGGGTTGATGCAGAATTCATGAAATCATCAACACAATCAAACTGTAAGACTTTTCTGTCACATCCAAGTATTTCCTTGTATCCTTTAGTGGTTTGTGGGGGTCTTTTGGCTTGTTCTGTGTGGTAAGCACGCTTCACCTGTACTATTCCTTCTTCACAAGTTTGTAAGTGCACAGTACAGCACTATTAGCTATAGGTGTAATGTTCAACACATTTCTAGAATGAATTCATTTTGCATAATTGAGATAGCTATCAATTGAACAGCAATTCCTCATTTTCCCCTCCCTGCCCAGTTGGGCGTATCTGGATCACAAATAATAAGACCCACTTCTATGGCTTTGAAGAAGAAAAAATTGCTTCGTATAACAAAACCCTATAAGACAACTGTCTTTGTTTGGTGAGGTATTTCTACAGGCTCACCCAGGAACCTGGGTTCTTTCTTTCCTTGCCAGTCCTCAAGTTAGCCCCTTTGGGGTCACAACAGGGCATTCGTAGCTCCAGATATCATCTCTTCACACAGCAGTATCCAAAGGTGTACAAAAAGAATGACCTCCTATTTGACACTTTTATAGAGTGAGAAAATCTTTCCCCAATGCCACATCACCACAGCCTTTCTTTCCCACTGACCAGAACATCATCTCATGCACTTCCCCAAACCAAGACTGGCAGAGGAAGATAATACCAGGAATGATTTAAGCTGCTAAAGGTTTTCCCCTGGAGTGGGAATGGGACCAGCCTCCCAGAAGCACATGGCAATTAATGCCTACAGGAAATCTGTTAGCCAGAAGCAGGTGGGTACACGAACAGCAGTGACTGTTGCCATAAGTTTGCCAGCAAGGTTGTTACTGGCTGAGGTTAAACAACAAATGCTATTGACCCAGATCTTGGGGTTGTAAAGATTCCTTTGGATGTAGTGATAGTCAACACTTAAATGGTAGCAGTTAAATTTTCTGAACCAATATGGCTGCTGCTCTCCTTGTTGGTTAGCATTTGAAGAGTTACTGGTCCCTGGTGCCGTTATGTGTGCTTTGCCATATGATGATTCTTGTGAATCTAAACCAATTTAGTATCTTCATGATTAATATGACTGTGCTTTGTAGGCACCAACTTTGTTTTGAGCAATTTCTTGTAAAACACTCTGTAACAGAACTCAGTGCCAGGCTTGTAGACAGTAAGGAGATCAATTGCTTCATTCTGGTTGACTGATGGTCACATTAACAACTGTGAGTTCATAAGCAAGTGAGAAAGTTTGGGTCCGAGACTTTTTTCTCCAAAGTTGACAGCTGGAAGCTAACGTAATCCACTGTGCGACTCTGATGCAATGAATGCTAGCGCCTTCAAACTGTCTTTGAAACACATCTCACCGTGACTCCAGTGCCTGAGAGAGTTTACTCAGGAAAGGTATTGGCCACTAAATGCTCTGCTGGAGTGGAAAACCCTTTGCTTCAATGATGATGGCATGACAGCGTCTGACCAAGGATCTCCTTGAATTGATCACCAGGCCATTCGGAAAATCTCTTCCATGGAACACAGGGTTTGGTTTGTTACTAATCCTCAGTGCTCAAATCATTTTCTTCTACTTATTTTCCATTCTCTTATTATGTGTTGTTTTCACTAATTTTTGCTTATTTTGCTTTTGTATGCCTTTCAAGACATCGATTAATTTGGATACTGTCTTTGCCTCACTTGGCTTATTGTTTTATGAAGGAACTGTCCCTTTTAAAAATTATAAATATTGAGGTTTAAGTTGTCACCAGGTATTAGGGAAACCAGTGTGACAATAGTCAGATCTATTGAGACCCAGGCATTCTTGGAAAATGCTTATGAGCACGCGTATGCGACATTTTACTTATGACTGCAGCGGCTCATGCGGACTTGCTGACACTAGTTACAGACAGTCAATGCTCAGCTTCTCTGATTAGGACACTTCAAGGCACCTACTCACCCTGTTTCAGTCCCTCAGAAAGGAACTAAGTTGCTGGCTGAGCAAACTTTTGGTTAGAACCAGACATTCCTATTACTCATATTCCTACTAGAGATTAATCCATGGAGTCAACAATTGAACTTAGACCCCTACATTGCACAAGAAAATATTAAGTCTGCCACCCAGTTAGCTGATACTTAAAGTATGTTCATATTCCTACCATCAACATTATTAACACCCTCGTCAGGAATGTGTTTAAGTGACTACTCTCCAGCTCCTGTCAAAATGCCAAGAGAAGCAACTCAGATAAAACAAACAGGTGAAAACACTGCTGCGCATCCTTCGTCTAGCTTTTCTAACTTCTATGGGTGAACCAAACTGTGTAATAGAAATCTGTATATTGGCTCTGTAATATGTTTCCACAAGATGAATTTGAATTTATACCCTTCAACGTTAATGCGGTTCTTGGATGATTGGCCATTTGATGACAGATAAACATTTTCTGTAAAACTGTTTAATGTGTTGGAAGACAGTTCTCCATGGGTTTCTTACATTTCTGCACATACCAAAAATAGAAGCACTGTCTGCTTTTTTTTTAAAGATTTGTTTATTTTATCTCAAAGTCAGAGTTACACAGAGAGAGAAGGAGAGACAGAGAGAGAGAGAGAGAGAGAGAGAGAGAGAGAGAGGTCTTCCATCCACTGGTTTATTCCCAAACTGGCTGCAACGGCTGGAGCTGTGTCAATCTGAAGCCAGGAGCTTCCTCCGGGTCTCCTGTGTAGGTTCAGGGGTGCAAGGACTTGGGCCATTTTCTACTGCTTTCCCAGGCCATAGCAGAGAGCTGGATTGGAAGCAGAGCAGCCTGGATAAGAACCAGTACCCATATGGGATGCAGATGCCATAGGCGGCGGCCCCACCTGCTATACCACAGTGCTGTCCCAACTTTTTTTTTTAATCTTGAACTACTTTTTATAGTGAACAGCTTTGGAAGACAGAGATTGTGTCTTCCTCTGGAGCAGCAACCAGGCATGATTACTGCTCAACACATGCGGTCAGAGTCCCATCCTGTAATGCAACCCATTGTGAGTTATGGAAGTATTGCTTGTTTTTTGTTTGTTTGTTTTTGTTTTTGTTTTTTTTTTTGTCATCCTGTGGGAATTAGAGCTCAGAAAATTGCCATTTCTGTGAATATTGAGGCTATCTGTCTCTATTTTCTGTTAGCATCCATGAAATTTGTGACCAACTAAGAAAGAAAAGACATAGACATTTAGATAAAAGAAGTACAAAGAACTCCAAACAGACTCAATCAAAAAACTCTTCTCCAAGGTATATTGTAGTCAAATTGCCAAAAGTTAAACACAAAGAGATTCCTAAAGACAGTAAGAGAAAAGTGTCAACTTACATATAAAAGAAAACCAATTAGACTAACATCAAACTTCTCAATGAAAACACTACAGGCCAGAAGAGAGTGGGATAATATATTCAAAGTATTAAGAGGAAGAAAAAAAAAAACCCTTCCAACTAAGAATATTAGACACAGTGAAGCTATACGTTAAAAGTAAAGGAGAAATAAAGTATTTTCTAGATAAGAAAGACTGAGAATTCTCCACCACCATACAACACTTACAAAAAATTCTGAAGAGAGTCCTGCTTAAGAAATAAACAATGTGAATATAATGCTAAACAGTACTCAAACAGTACTTTACACGTTGTGCTTCTGTGTGGGTGCAAACTGTTGAAATCTTTACTTAATATATGCTAAATTCATTTTCTGTATATAAAGATAATTGAAAATGAATCTTGATGTGAATGGAATGGGAGAGGGAGCAGGAGATGGGAGGGTTACGGGTGGGAGGGAAGTTATGGGGAGGAAAAGCCACTGTAATCCAAAAGCTGTTCTTTGGAAATTTATATTTATTAAATAAAAGTTAAAAAAAAAGAAAATTGAAAAAAACCAGAAATAAACATGAAAACACAAATCATTACCAAATTTGCTAAAAGACAGGCAGAATTATTATTCAGTCAACAAAATGACAGGTCTTAGTTCTTATATATCAACACTAACCTTGAATGTAAATGGATTAAATTTACCAACAAAAAGACTTAGGTTGGCT